>NC_064854.1:6314622-6614622 GCF_024139225.1 Suncus etruscus
CTGCATTTTAAGAAAAACAACTCCCCCACCAGGTATGGATGGCCTGCTAATTTTTTACAAAAAACAGAAATCATTAAAATAGGAAAACAGCTTCTTCTAAAAAAAAATTGTTGAGGGCCCGGAGAGATAGCACAGTGGCGTTTGCCTTGCAAGCAGCCGATCCAGGACCAAAGGTGGTTGGTTCGAATCCCGGTGTCCCATATGGTCCCCCGTGCCTGCCAGGAGCTATTTCTGAGCAGACAGCCAGGAGTAACCCCTGAGCACTGCTGGGTGTGGCCCAAAAACCAAAAAAAAAAAAATTGTTGAAAAGCTGGATAATCACATATAAACCTTAAATCTATTTCCATGCCTCACATTTTACACAATAGTTAAATCAAAGTATCAAGTACCTTGTGATCAGACCAGGATCTATAAAGTACAGTGGGGAAAATATAGGCAGGACACTACGAGATCTGGACATAAAAGGAGACTTCAGTGATTTTATTGCATTGGCAAATTCTACAGAATAAAAAACAAATGGGTCTACATCAAATTTAAAAGTCTGTATGATAAAAGAAATGCAGGTTAAAACTAATAGCTATCCAAAGGAAAGAAAATATTTAAATTTAACAAATCAAATAAAAGATAGATATCCAGAATTTATAAAGTACTCACAAAGATCATAAACAAATATTTTAAAACCTTATAAAAGTGGCAAGAGGAAATGGGCACTTCTCTGGAGTAGACTAACAGATAGCCAACAGGCACAGGAAAATATTGTCACATATTATTGGGGAAATTCAAATTTATCATCAGTGAGAACATGAAATATCAAAAATACTGGGAATAATATGTATTGGTGGGGATATGGTGAAAAAGAAACTTTACTGCTAGTAAGAAACTTGTCTGGTTTAACTCCTATAAAACAGTATGTAAGGTTCTCAGTAAACTCAAAATTGAGCTGTCACATGACCTAGTAATTCTACTTTTGGGAATCTTCCATCTGAACAACAACAACAACAAAACAGTCTTTCAAAAGGGCCAAATGTACATATGTACACCATTATCTGTAGATGCACTCAGAACAATAGTTGACACCTGGAATCAAACAAAATGTCCAATGACAGATAAGTTGATCATGAAGATGTGGCAAATATATACAATTGAATGTTATTCAGGAATAATGAACTGCAGCAATTCGCTGCAGTTATCTGCAACTCAGATAGAACTGGAAGATACATAGTAAATGAAGTAATCTAGAGTGACATATAATGTTATTACTTATAAATGGAATCTTGAGGGGCCGGAGAGATAGCATGGAGGTAAGGCGTTTGCCTTTCATGCAGGAGGTCATCGGTTCGAATCCCGGCATCCCATATGGTCCCCCATGCCTGCCAGGAGCAATTTCTGAGCCTGGAGCCAGGAATAACCCCTGAGCACTGCCGGGTGTGACCCAAAAACCAAAAAAAAAAAAAAATGGGATCTTGATTAATTGCATGATCAAATGGATGGATGCCCAGATCACCAGTGACGCTCAGGAATTACTCCTGGATATGTGCTCAGAAATCACTTCTGCCTTGGGGAGTCATATGGGATGCTGGGGATCGAATCCAGTCCGTCCTGGCTCAGTACATGCAAGGCAAACACCCTACCACTGAGCTATTGCACCAGCCCTAAATTCTGTATTTTTAAATTTATTCAAGCGCTTGCTTTAAGTGCCCTCTTCAAGTGATTGAATTTTCTTAAGTGAAGCAGGCAGGTAGATAGGAGGCCTATGACAATGAATTTCTCAGAAAATAATAAAGAAATTTTCCTATCACCTGCCATATAATAACTTAAAAGAATAAAGGTCGGCCTCTTTTGAAGACGCAGAAACTAGTAAGTGTAACTAATACTTCCTGGAGCAAGGTAGACTTCCTCAGATTGGAAAAATATTCAATAGAAACAAAATACATTTACCCAGGAAGATAGATGTGAATTAATCAGGAGTACAGTAGCATTCTCACTGTCTCCTTCCTGGTTCCCTATTCATTATAAGGATATTAATTAAAGCATTATGCCTATTGTATACATTATAAAAATAATCCTGTTTCTTACCGAGAAAATTGCTCTGTTGACCTAGCATAGCTTATGTTACTGCACCTCGACCCAGTGTTGCAAAGAAGACTTTGAATAAAAGGGAAAATACCACGGCTGGGCAGATCTCGGGGTTTCAAATAACCTGGATATAAGGACAAGATAAAAATTAATTTGTACAACTGATAATGAAAAATCAAAGACTTGTTAGATTGGTAATGTGAAATGATGATTTCATTAAATCAGCAGTACTATTCAATATTATTAGAACTGCTATTTCTAATTAAAATAAACTTAAGCATTCATATGAAAAAAGGAAGGAAGGAGAGATAGAAAGATGAAATCGAGAAAGAAAGGAAGGAAAGAAGAATGGAGGGAGAGAGAAAAAGAAAAAAGTGAAGAGGGAAGAAAAGAATGTAGGAACATAGGAAAAAGGAAGGGAAAAAATAAGACAAGAAAGAAAAGATAAAGAAAGATGAAAGAAAGAAGGAAGGAAGGAAAGGGAAGTAGGAAGAATAGAAAGAAGAAGAAAGAAAGAAAGAAAGAAAGAAAGAAAGAAAGAAAGAAAGAAAGAAAGAAAGAAAGAAAGAAAGAAAGAAAGAAAGAAAGAAAGAAAGAAAGAAAGAAAGAAAGAAAGAAAGAAAGAAAGAAAGAAAGAAAGAAAGAAAGAAAGAAAAAGAGAGAGAAAGAAAAAGAGAGAGAAAGAAAGAGAGAAAAAGAGAGAGAAAGAAAGAGAGAAAGAAGAGAGAGAAAGAGAGAAAGAAAGAAAGAAAGAAAGAAAGAAAGAAAGAAAGAAAGAAAGAAAGAAAGGAAGGAAGGAAGGAAGGAAGGAAGGAAGGAAGGAAGGAAGGAAGGAAGGAAGGAAGGAAGGAAGGAAGGAAGGAAGGAAGGAGGGAAGGAAGAAAGGAAGGAGGGAAGGAAGGAAGAAAGAAAGAAAGAAAGAAAGAAAGAAAGAAAGAAAGAAAGAAAGAAAGAAAGAAAGAAAGAAAGAAAGAAAGAAAGAAAGAAAGAAAGAAAGAAAGAAAGAAAGAGAAAAATAGATGAAAGAAAGAAATAGAGAAAGAAAGAAAGAAAGAAAGAAAGAAAGAAAGAAAGAAAGAAAGAAAGAAAGAAAGAAAGAAAGAAAGAAAGAAAGAAAGAAAGAAAGAAAGAAAGAAAGAAAGAAAGAAAGAAAGAAAGAAAGAAAGAAAGAATCCCCCACTGCTCAATTTGACCGGCTTTAAGGATGGAAGGAAGGAAGGAAGGAAGGAAGGAAGGAAGGAAGGAAGGAAGGGAGGGAGGGAGGGAGGGAGGGAGGGAGGGAGGGAGGGAGGGAGGGAGAGAGGATGGAAGGGAGGGAGGGAGGGAGGAAGTATTGGAGGGAGGGAGGGAGTATTGGAGGGAGGGAGGAAGAAAGAGAAAAGAGAAGGTACTCTATGTCCTATAGTTTGCCTGAATCATCTATCAGGTTTGTGAAATGCCAAGCTCTTTATTAAACAGACTTGTCTCTAAACAATATATGGATGTAAGAATAAGAATAAACATTATCCTTCAGCTCTGCCACTGTATTATTTACCCTAAATTTAATTTTGTGCCATCCAAACTTCCATGTCACTTAGTTCTTGCTGTTGCAGACTGGAGATTCTCAAACCAACCCCTATTGTGAGTCACCTTGCTAATGTACAAATACGCTGAGGCTAAATCTAATAAAAAATACATCACCCTTGTCCTACCCATAAGACAGATTAAGTCTAATTCTTTGCTATATCATCTTCTCAGAGCATTCCTAACATCATTGATAGTATACTCCTGATTAGGATACAGAATTTATTCTACTTCTCCCAAACACTGTGACTTATCTTCTGAATCAGTCTCCTTTGCCCTATGAATATAGTTCTTTTTATTTACTGTCATCTACCTACAAACTCAGGTAAGCGTTGGGCTCTGATCTGGCTGATAGGACAGACAATCTTACACAGGCTCTCCATATTCTGCATGATCCTATGACCTATATTCACAACCAACTCCTTAACTTCTTCCCTGAAAATGTCCTCTTCATCTAGTAATGGCAGTTGGAAACATTTCTTTGCTCATAACATTCAGATGTTGTGGCTCCTTTGAATTTTTATTCTAATATATTGTAATCTGCTTTTTTCTTTTTGATGAAGGTTAAACCCCATCTTCCTTACTTTCTCTGAACTCCAAAATTTATCTCGCCTTTAAATCAGTTAAATCATTATCTTCTTAAACAACTGTGAAAGACTTGTAATGCCAATGGCTCAATAAAAAAAAATTAAATAATCAATATTTTCTTGTAAAGTCCTTGGAGCAGAGAATGTTATTTATGGATGCATCAAAACTATCATTACCTTCATGTCAATATCATCACTGCTGCCCCTATTTTTATCATCACTAGCATAATTATTACACTATCATATCATTATCAATATTAGTTGCAATGCTATTCTCTCTATCAGGCCACCTCAATACTTTCTTCATCCTTATTCTCAGCAGCATCACTCTCATTTTGATAGTGTCAAATGTATTCCCTATTTTATCTTTTCTTCTACTTTTTGTATTTCATTTATGCTTGAGTTAAAGTATTTTATTTAGAATAATTAATGTATGTGTATAGTGAGCATGCATTCACATGAAAAATATTGACAATATTTGTATTCACTATTATTTTAAGAAAGTTGTTTACTGGCACATATTCCAGAGATGATACATTATATTACAAAGAAATATTTATTCATTCTACAAAATATTGAGTTTATAAAGAATAGAAGTGCTACTTTTTTTTTCTGTAGGGATTTTTAATTCAAAAAGTGTAATAAAAATGAAGGCTTACATGTTTCTCGATGTCTGGGAAGTTCTTGAAAGCGAAGAATTGTCAGAATCATAAACAGAATACATGGCCAGAAGAATTCCGCAAAGAAAAGAACCTAGGAAAATTGTTTAGAAATTAAAAAAGAGGAAATTTGAATAAATTATTACAAATAAATGAGATACCCTAATCTCCTAAAAAAAAAAGTGTGAGAGGACAGGTCAACCTTCCTTTCAAGGAAATCATTTCAGTTCCTAGATATAGTTTGAAGCCAGGGGCCCACATAGCTGAAGACAGTGGCCAGTTCCTTGTTTATTCATGACTTTTACTTGCTTATCCTTTTAGCTGCTACTTATTCATCTTTTCCCATCAGAACAAAAGTGGCTTTCTTTTTCTCTGCATTTATTATTGTAGACTTGTTACACCAGATACATTAACACAATTTCTGTTTCTCATGTCAGCTAACTATTTTGTTCTTAACATTTCTTCAATGTTCCTGACATTTCCACCCAATATATATTTTGCTGTAGTTAGTTGTAGAACACTCAGCTTTATTTTCTGAATATTTTTTAGTATCACCATTTAAGGCTCATAACTAGCATATCACTGGTTGAATAGCATTCTTGCATCATTTACATTCTTAAATATTTTGTATAAGTAGTTTTGTATATTTTGTATGCTTATTTTGTATAAGTAATTGGACTACTTTCTTGAGTTTTTAAGTAAATTTTTAAATCATACAGTATTGAAGGGAAGCTCATGATATAGATGGCAAAAAATTATTCAAAAGTGTTATACCAATCTATATAATCCCAAATTTTCAGGTCAAATGATTAGAAGCTCCATCGATATAAGTAATTTAACCACCTTAAAAAGAAAAACCGCTCTATTGTTCCTGGAGCTTCATCTAGCAGCTGCTTGGAGGGTGGTCTGCAGACTGGAGTTAGGTTCCCGTTTTCTAAAAATGTGTTAAAAATATTCATCAAGGTGTTGTGCTCCATTTTTTACCTGATTTCATCCTGTGTGTGGCTCATCTGCAGACGGCTCACCTTCTCTGGAGCCTTCCCTGGAGGTGAGTTTACAAGCCCAGAAAGGGTGGAGCCAGAGTAGCATGGCCGCTCCGCATTGCTTCCAGGTCGTGCACATCATTTAGCCAATGAATACAACCACAACACGTAGAAAAACCCACAATACAAGTGTGACAATGGGGAAACAACGCAGGCCATAGCCAGACATAGAGAATGACGATGGCAACTCTGATGACTTGAACATGACCAACCAACTAGTCAGTCTCTCAGATAAGGAGTTTAGAGTTGCAATATGGAAGATATTCAAAGATCTCAAAGAAAGTATAGAAGAGAACACTAATAAGAATCAAGAGAATATGAAGATAGAAATCAGAAAACTCCAAACTGAAATTTCAGGTCAAATAACAGGTCTGAAAAACTCAGTAGATGAATTGAAGAAAAACATCGTTGAGCTTTCCAATGGGTTAACAGCAGCTGAGGATAGAATTAGTACACTGGAAGATGAGATGAATAACAATTCCATACAGCAGAAGAAATTGGAAAAAAGCCTTAAAGCAAATGATCAAACAATGGAAAAATTACTCAAAGAATGGGAACAGATGAAAATAGAAGTTTATGATAAGCTCAACAGAAACAAAGTAAGAATCATTGGAGTCCCAGAGACACAGGAAAAAATCTCCAGGAAGAATCAACGGTCAAGAACATCATTAAAGAGAAACTACAGAGCTAATGAATACATGCAATCAAATCCTGCATGCCCGAAGAGTACCAATTAAAAGAGAACCAGAAAAAACACCCCAAGACACATCCTAGTCACAATGATTAATCCCACAGATAGAGACAGAATACTGAAAGCAGCAAGATCGAAAAGAGAAATTACATTCAAGGGAACATGAATGAGATTTACTTCAGACCTGTCACCGGAAACACTCAAGGCCAGAAGGCAGTGGTGGGACATAGTGACAAAACTCAATAAAATAAATGCTTCTTTGCCTAGAATACTGCACCCAGCAAAACTCACTTTCAGGTTTGAAGAAAGAATACATGGTTTCACAAACAACAGCTCAGAAACTTTACAGACTCAAAACAATTCTTAAAAGAAAAACTGAACCGCCTACTTTAAGACAAAACTGACCAACAGACACACCAAACTTTGATATAAATATGGCACTAACTCCCAGGACAATTCTTTTTCTCAATGTCAATGGACTAAATGCACCTGTTAAGAGACACATAGTGGCTAAATGGATCCAAAAACTTAATCCAACCTTCTGCTGCCTACAAGAAACGCACTTGAATAGTCAGAACAAACATAGACTCAAAATAAAAGGCTGGAGGAAAATCATCCAAGCAAACAACACCCATAAAAAAGCTGGAGTGGCCATACCAATATCAGAGGATGCAAACTTTACACTTAGGAATGTTGTAAGGGACAAAGATGTACATTTTGTATTAATCAAGGGGTATGTACAGCAGGAAGAAATCACTCTCCTAAACATATATGCACTGAATGAGGGGCCAGCAAAATATTTAATAAAACTGTTGACAAATCTGAAAAATAATATCAATAACAACACAATAATTTTGGAAGACATCAACATGACATTGTCAACACTGGACAGGTCAACCAGACTGAAACCCAACAAGAATATACTAGACCTGAAAAGAGAAATGGAAGAAAGAGGCCTAGTAGATATATACAGGACACTCCACCCCCAGAAGCCTGGATACACATTCTTCTCTAATGTACATGAGACATTCTCCAGGATAGACTACATGCTAGCATATAAAACATACCTCCATAATATCAAGAGGATAGAAATTTTGCAGGCTACCTTCACTGATCACGAGTTCCTGAAATTATATGTGAACTACAAAGGGACACAGAAGGAATGCTTTAATACCTGGAAGTTAAACAGCCTAATACTGTAAAAACCAGTGGGTCCCAGATAAAATC
This sequence comes from Suncus etruscus, assembly GCF_024139225.1. Taxonomy (NCBI): domain Eukaryota; kingdom Metazoa; phylum Chordata; class Mammalia; order Eulipotyphla; family Soricidae; genus Suncus; species Suncus etruscus. The sequence continues at coordinate 6,322,469 of NC_064854.1, forward strand.
AAAGAGAAAATAAAAACCTTCCTAGAAACAAATGACAATGGAGATACAAACTATCAGAACCTATGGGGCACAGCAAAAGCGGTACTAAGAGGAAAATTTATAGCTTTGCAAGCACACATCAGGAAAGAAGAAGGGGCATACCTGAATAGCTTAATGACGCAGCTCATAGAATTAGAAAGTGCTCGACAAAAGGCCCAAAAATAGGAAAACAGAAGGAAATAAAAAAGCTGAGAGCAGAAATCAATGAAGTGGAAACCCAAAAAACAATCCAAAAGATTAACGAAAGCAGAAGTTGGTTCTTTGAAAAAATAAACAAGATTGAGAGACCACTGGCAAAACTAACAAAGAAAGAAAAAGAGAGAAACTTGATAACTCGTAGTAGGAATGAAAAAGGAGAGATCACTACTGATATGGTAGAGATCCAAAGGGTAATCAGAAACTACTTTGAGAAACTCTAAGTCACTAAAAATAAAAAACCTGGAAAAAATGGATAAATTCTTGCACTTTTATAATCTTCCACGGTTGAATGAAGAGGATGTAGCATATCTAAACACACCCACCACTATTGAGGAAATTAAGACAGCAATCAAATGTCTGCCCAAAAACAAAAGTCCAGGCCCAGATGGATTTACTAATGAATTCTTTCAAACCCTTTAAGTGGAACTTCTACCAATATTGGAAAGACTCTTTCATGAAATTGAAAAAAACAGGAACACTTCCAAATAGCTTTTATGAAGCCAACATCACCCTGATACCTAAACCAGACAGAGATGCTACCAAAAAGAAAATTACAGACCAATATTGCTGATGAATGCAGATGCAAAGATCCTCAACAAAATCCTAGCAAATAGGATTCAATGCCTCATTAAGAAGATCATTCACTACAATCAAGTAGGTTTCATCCCAGGAATGCGAGAATGGTTTAACATCCATAAATCTATCAACATAATACACAACATCAACAAGAAAATAAAAATTACATGATCATATCAATAGATGCAGATAAAGCATTTGATAAGATCCAACACCCATACTTGATCAAAACTCACAGCAAGATGGAAATGGAAGGAACCTTTCTCAATATAGTTAAGGCTATATACCACAAGCCAGAGGCAAATTTTGTCCTCAATAGAGAAAAACTGAAAGCCTTTCCTCTATATTCTGGCACAAGACAAGGCTGTCCTCTCTCACCACTCCTATTCAACATAGCACTGGAAGTACTCGCTATAGCGATTAGGCAAGAAAAAGATATCAAGGGAATCCAGGTAGGAAAGGAAGAAGTCAAGCTCTTGCTGTTTGCATATGACATGATACTCTATCTAGAAAACCCTAAAGTCTCTATGAAAAAGCTTCTAGAAACAATAGACTCATATAGCAAGGTGGCAGGCTACAAAATTAACACACAAAAATCAATGGCCTTTCTATACACCAATAGTAATAAGAAAAAATGGACATTAAGAAAACAACCTCATTCACAGTAGTGCCACACAAACTCAAATATCTTGGAATCAACTTGACTAAAAATGTGAAGGACCTATACAAAGCAAACTATAAAACTCTGCTCCAAGAAATAAGAGAGGACAAGTGGAAATGGAAGTACATACTCTGCTCATGGATTGGCAGGATTAACATCATCAAAATGTCAATACTCCCCAAAGCATTGTACAGATTTAATGTGATCCCTCTAAAGATACCCATGACATTCTTCAAATAAGTGGATCACGCACTTTTGAAATTTATTTGGAACAATAAACACCCTAGAATAGCTAAAGCAATCATTAGGAAAAAGAATATGGGAGGAATTACTTTCTCGAACTTTAAACTTTACTACAAAGCAATAGTTATCAAAACAGCATGGTATTGGAATAAAGACAGGCCCTCAGATCAGTGCAATAGACTTGAATACTCAGAGAATGTTCCCCAGACATACAATCACCTAATTTTTGATAAAGGAGCAAGAAATCCTAAATGGAGCAAAGAAAGCCTCTTCAATAAGTGGTGTTGGCACAACTGGCTAGCCACTTGCAAAAAAATTGAACTTAGACCCCCAGCTAACATCATGTATGAAGGTTAAATCCAAAGGGATGAAAGTCCTCGATATCAGACCTGAAACCATAAGATATATAGAACAACACGTAGGTAAAACACTCCAGGACATTGAGACTAAAGGCATCTTCAAGGAGGAAACTGCACTCTCCAAGCAAGTGAAAGCAGAGATTAACAGATGGGAATATATTAAAGTGAGAAGCTTCTGCGCCCAGGATACAAGAGCCCCCCACTTAGTGGGGGAAACTATTCACCCAATACCCATCAGATAAGGGGCTAATCTACAAAATATACAAGGCACTGACTGAACTTTACAAGAAAAAAAAACATCTAATCCCATCAAAAAATGGGGAGAAGAAATGGACAGACACTTGGACAAAGAAGAAATACAAATGTCCAAAAGACACATGAAAAAATGCTCCACATTACTAATTATCAGAGATATGCAAATCAAAACAACTATGAGGTACCACCTCACACCCCAGAATTTGGCACACATCACAAAGAATGAGAACAAACAGTGTTGGCAGGGATGTGGAGAGAAAGGAACTCTTATCCACTGCTGGTGTGAATGCCGTCTAGTTCAACCTTTATGGAAAGCGATATGGAGATTCCTCCAAAAACTGGAAATCAAGCTCCCATAAGACCCAGCTATACCACTCCTAGGAATATACCCTAGGAACCAAAAATACAATACAAAAATTCCTTCCTTACACCTATATTCATTGCAGCACTATTTACCATAGCAAGATTCTGGAAACAGCCAAGATACCCTTCAACAGATGAATGGCTAAAGAAACTGTGGTACATATACACAATAGAATATTATGCAGCTGTCAGGAGAGATGAAGTCATGAAATTTTCCTATACATGGATGTACATGGAATCTATTATGCTGAGTGAAATAAGTCAGAGAGAGAGAAAGATGCAGAATAGTCTCACTCATCTATGGGTTTTAAGAAAAATGAAAGACATTCTTGCAATAATAACTTTCATACACAAAAGAGAAAAGAGCTGGAAGTTACATCTCACCTCATGGAGCTCACCACAAACAGGGATGAGTTTAGTTAGAGAAATAACTACATTTTGAACTATCCTAATAATGAGAATATACGAGGGAAATAGAAAGCCTGTCTAGAGTACAGGTGGAGGTTGGGTGGGGAGGAGGGAGATTTGGGATATTGGTGATGGGAATGTTGCCCTGGTGATGGGTGGTATTCTTTACATGACTGAAACCCAAACACAATCATGCATGTAATAAAGTTGTTTAAATAAAAAATTAAAAAAAAAAGGGTCCGGCAAGGTGGCGCTAGAGGTAAGGTGTCTGCCTTGCAAGCGCTAGTGTAGGACGGACCGCAGTTCGATCCCCTGGCGTCCCATATGGTCCCCCCAAGCCAGGGGCGATTTCTGTGCGCATAGTCAGGTGTAACCCCTGAGCGTCAAAGGGGTGTGGCCCAAAAACCAAAAAAAAAAGAAAGAAAAAAGAAAAGAAAAACTTAGGACTATCCCAATGAAACAATGCTAGTCATAAAACTATTTTATTATCCTTCTGCATTTGTTTTTGTGGTTAATAATCTTCTTCTTTTGACTTGTGTTCATATCATTTTATTTTGAAAAGTTTTAAGTCAGAAAATAGGCAAGGTACAAAATGTACCTCATCTGCCGGCATGGTGGCGCTAGAAGTAAGGTGTCTGCCTTGCCTGCGCTAGCCTTGGATGGACCGCGGTTCCCCAGGCATCCCATATGGTCCCCCAAGCTAGGAGCGACTTCTGAGCACATAGCCAGCAGTAACCCCTGAGCGTCACCAGGTGTGGCTCCACCCAAAATAAAAAACAAAACCTAAATGTACCTCATACAATGTACAAAAATAAGATATTAAAAAATTAAGGATATTCAAATGATAAGAGGGTGTTTTGTTATTTTAGACTCCAATCTATGATACTTGGCCAGGGGTCCTCAAACTTTTTAAACAGGGGGCCAGTTCACTGTTCCTCAGCCCATTGAAGGGTCTGACTATAGTAAAAACAAAACTTATGAACAAATTCTTAGGCACACTGCATATATCTTATTTTGCGATGAAGAAACAAAACAAATACAAATACAATATGTGGCCCACGGGCCATAGTTTGAGGACCACTGCTTGAAACAAACATATTTTTGATCCTTTGTTCTTAAAATTGTTGTATTTGACAATGAATCTAAATGTCATCATGGGAGATTATGCACCCTGAAATCACAAATATGAAACACAGCTGAGAAATAATGTTTAAGTTCTTGGTTTAATTAAAGAAGAAAGTATCACTCTCTTTTAAATGGTTCACAAGGAAGTGTTTCTTGTGCCAGGAAAAGCCTCTAACAAATTGCTTAAACCCAAAACAATTTATCCTAATAACAAAAAATGTTTGCAGGAGACCTCTTGCAAAATTAATCATGTTTAAAGAATCAGTGGATCATAATGAAATCAGAAAGGTCAAGAACATACAGAAAATGATGATTAATTATATCAATATTTTTCTGGAGAGCAAATTAATAGTTTATTCAATATGAGGAAGGGAAGTTAGGAGGAATATAGTTTATTATTGTGACTAAATATAAATGTGAAAATAAAATATATATCTCAATATTAAACAATGACTCATTTAAATTTCAAATAAATAATAGTCCTTCTTAATACAAATAAGCCAAAATTGTAAGTGGCTTGTAAATTCATATAATAGACTTGGATGTAACAAGATTTTCCTCACTATCAAACAACAGTATCAAGGCCAGAGATATAGTCATAGTAGGTAAGATACTTGCCTGGCACATAGCTGACCCAGGTTCAAGTCCCAGCACCCTATATCATCCCATATCATCTTCCTTATCATCCCCAGAAGTATTTCCTTAGAGAAGACCAAGGGGTAATGTGGCCTTTCAAAACTAAACAAAACTAAATTAAATACACAGATTAGTATTAGTAATATTAATTACTATAATTAGTAATATAATCAGTGATATAATTATATTACCATTACTAATTAAAACACACACATCAGTATCATGAAACTTTTCATAAACTGAAATGATGTGAAGAAAAGTATAAATTAGTATGGAAAAATATATAACATTGCCACTTCTCAGAATAATTGTAATAGGGGCCGGAGAAAGAGCGTGGAGGCAAGGTGTTTGCCTTGCAAGCAGAAGGATGGTGGTTCAAATCTTGGGCTCCCATATGGTCCCCTGAGCCTGCCAAGCGATTTTTGAGTGTAGAGCCAAGAGGAACTCCTGAGCGCTGCCGGGTGTGACCCTCCCAAGAAAAAAACAAACAAACAAAAAGAATAACTGTACTAATAAATACATTGCACGTAAAGGAACACTCATGTATAATAAAAGTAGTAATAATATGTCAAATTAAAAATAAATCAATTTCCACTAAGAATTTTTTGTAGGGTCACTTATGGGGTTTGCCACAGTCTTTAGAATAGATGTCATGTATCATATATAGCATTTGGTCTCTGTCAGTGCAAAATTCTCAGTGGCTTAATTTCACTTGCAAATGCAGATGTTAATTTAAGTCTTTCTCCATCTTTTTCTTTTTGATTTCTTAATGGCACAGAAAGGTGCTTAAGGGTAACTTCTGGTACTGTTTAATGAATCACAAACAATTCTCACGATCAAAAATGAGCCACTTGTATTCAAAGCTTGTGCTCCTGTCTATTAAGTTAACTCTATAACCCTAAAGTAAGCCTTCTATAAAAATAAGGTAGTATAATGCAATCTTATAAAAGATTGTACATGAATGAAGCATTAGAAAGTTCAAAAATTTGAAAGAATAATCACTCTCCCAAAGTACCAATTATCTGTAGTTTCCTCAATTTATTTAGAAAACAAAATAACGGAAAAGAAAACCCTCATGTCTCTAAGAATTTTTCATTTCAGCACTTATGTATCTGCGTTCTTGACTTCAAAATAATATACTATTGAATTTATTTATATAATTTATTTAAACACTCACCGAATTCTTAAAATTTTTTTAAAGTTTTATGTTTGGGACCAGAGTTATAGTAAGTTTTAGACACAAGTTTGACTGACTATAAAGTATTTCTATAATATATTAAAAACAAAATAAAATGCTAGCCAAAGCTTAAATAGTTTTTATTTTAGATATTAAATTGGGCACCTAAAAACAAAATTTCTTCCATGTAATAAAAATCAATTTAATCATGTCAATCATAATCCTGATAGCAATAATTTTAAATTATTGTAATACTGGCTATGCCTCCCCCCCCCCCCCAAAAAAAAACCCTAACAATAACAGGTAAGCCCATGCAATTTTCATGTTAAATATAGGATTTTCTGCATTAGCTGATTTTATAGGGTTCTTGATTATTTTTCCTACTTTTTAACTAATTGAATATGTGAACATTTTCTTGGTTTTAGATATTGAGCATGCTTCATTTTTATACAAATTGTTTTAATTTATAGCACCTAACTTTAATTGACATATCCAATACCAAAAAAAGTGGCATCCTGGCCTTAGAGTAAAGAAAGAAAAAAACTTGCCTTGAATGCAGTCAACCTGGGTTTGATCTCCAGTATGGTCCCCAAAATACAACCAGGAATAACTCAAGTAAAGAGCCAGAAATAATACTTGAGCACCTGAGATCTGGCCTCAAATGAGTAAAGAAAATAAATAATAAGATAATGTCAGCAATAAAATTGTAACTATTTATCAATCCAGACATAAATCAATGCCAAATATCCGATTTCAATTGGGAATAATAGCTTTTGAAAGCAAGACTCTAAAAACTGTTCTTGAGTGATTGATTAATCATAACAAATATAATTAATTTTTATTATCTTAAAATAAAATTGGTTGTTTCATCATTTAAAATATTTAAAATGTAAAACTCAATAATAACCTTTTTATAAAAAAACAAGTAGAAAAAATTGATTTTCCCAAATTTGAAATTGTTAGATTAAAAAGAGTATGTAAAAGCCCAATCCTGCTGTGTCATAATAGGTTGTGACTGATTAAGTTGATTCTCTTCATAAAACGACTACTCTTCAAGGGTCAAGGGTGAAAAAGCATTCTATGTCATTAATTCATCAGTTTTGTATCATGAAGATGCATTCTTCTCTCTCATCAATTTTTTATCATGTTCTTATGTTTTATAATCCCAACCATCCTCCTAATGTAAAACAATTACAGTACACGACATATGTTGATGTTAAAATTTGGAGGGTTATCAAATTAGTCTTTGATTTATTTAAAGTAAAATCAAGTAAAAGTCTAACATCTGGGCTGAGTTTCCCCAGGCTAGTAAGCAGAAGAGCTATCAAACAGTCTAATGTAAACAATAAACAGAAAATGACAGGAAAATATACCATTTAAAGACAAAGCTTGAACAATCTAATACAATCCTGCCATGAGGTCTCTGTGTGTTTATCACTTCTCTCTGACCCCCTTGCACCAGGAAGCCTCTCCATCACCACAAAATCATGACATACCACTGGAAAACAAAGCAGCATCCTAAGCACCACAACTATACCCCTGCATTCTCATGAAATCTGTATGTCTGGTTTTGAAAATTCATATCAAATACCTCCATAGATACATTCTATGTAAATGGAATCATTAGTACACCTTCTCAAAGACTCAAAGACTGAAATAACATGTTGGGCATTGACATTGTTAGGTCAATAGATTGTAGAGAGTAACAGGTGAAATATAAAGAAGCCATTCAGATCTCAGATAATTAAGCTCACTTAATAGTGCCTACAAATATTTAAAAGCAACAAAGAAATAAAGGAATTCACATTCTATAGCAAACAAGGACAATAGTTGTAGGAAACCATTGAGCTCATATAAAGCCCAAACTTCAATGAAGAACAAAAAGTAATGTTTTGTGCAAGGCCCATAAAATAAAGCAATCACTGAAAGAATTCAATCAACTAAATTGAACTGATCTAGTGTATCAAATAATCCAAATAAATGGAATTGAAGAGTTAAGAAATAAAATAGTTACAACAGAATTCAACATGTAAATGACTTTATCACCCAAAATAAGGTGAGTAAAGAAAAGAGAGATAAATGAAATAAACAGATAGATTGATGATAGATAGATGATAGATAGATAGATGATAGATAGATAGATAGATATAGATAGATAGATAGATAGATAGATAGATAGATAGATAGATAGATAGATAGATAGATAGATAGATAGATAGATAGATAGAAGAGCACATAAAATGCCTGATAGGTAGTAGCAAGAGGAATAATCTTTGAGTCCTGGAAATACCAGAAAAAGAAAAAGGAAATGGGAAGAATGTCTGATGGATAAAATAATTACTAACAATCTTCCTGATATCTGGAGTGAAGCATCCACATAGATTCAAGAGGACCAAACAAAATAGATTCAAACAAAACAATGCCAAGACATAGTACTCTAAATTGGTAAAAATCAAAAGACAAAGACATTACTAAAAGCAACAGGAGAGGAAACAGCCATCAAAATATAAGAGAAACAATGTAAGAAGTACAACATACCTTCCATAAGATACTTTATAAAACAGAAAAGAATAAAATTCTATATACTCAAAGTATTAAATATCAGGGTGTTAATTTGAGGGAAGAACAGGACATTTTCAGACAAATAAGAACTGGCAGCATTTGCAACAACCAAACCAAAACTGCAAGAATTACTGAAAGGTTGCTTATAGAAAACAAACTCTTGCAAAACAACTACATTCCAACCACAAATATGCAAAAATAGTTATTATATGATGGATGATGGTAGTTGATTTTAGTAACTGAGTGCTTTTTTTTTTTTGTAGATGCTGTTTTTAGGGTTTTTTTGTTTTGTTTTTCTTCTTTTTTTTCCCCTTCTGCTTTTAAATTGATATTTATATTCTCTAAATGAAATCCTCCCAGTTTTTTTTTCCAACAGAACCACATAACTTAAATCATCTTGTTCTGCCTCATGAGCTGAGGGGAAATATTAACAAAGATGTTGTTAATATCACAAATTTTAGGTTCAATGCATTTTCAACAGATTGTTCTTTGTTTTGTTTTGATTTATTCTTGTCCAACCAAATGATTTTGTTCTAGAAGTATTTATGGAAACAAAGTAAGAACACTCAAGATAGTTTTAAAAGTAGAATCAAATTATTTGTCCCTCTACCTAGCAAATATGACAGTGTATAATTAGTACAGAAACTGACCTCTGGAATAATATAAAAGAACAAAAAAAAAGTTTGTGCATTTGGATATCTAAGGCAGATAAAAGTTGGCCAACAGACCCATGAAAGAAAATTTAATTTGTTTTTGGTTTCCCTCAGTGTGGGGATAGGAATGCAAAAAAAGAACTAGACCTTTAACACTGATTATATATAACATTACAAGCATAAGAAGAAATAATCAAAAAATTTTAAAGAAGAGCTAATTATTACAATGAACTCCCCAGAAATATATTAGCAGACAATTAGTATAACTACCACTCTATAAGATACAAATTAAACTTCAAGCAAATTTCTATTTTATATCCACTAGTTTGGGAAAAGTAAAAAGTCTGACCATATCAAGTCAAATATTGTCTCCAGTTTGGGAGAAAGTAGACATTATGGCAACATCAAATATTGGGCTATAAATCTTAAGAACTTTACGAAACCTTTGAATAAAGCTAAAGTTTTGAGAGAATTCTATGACAATAATTCAACAACTACATAGTAGGTTGAAATATGTCCATTTATGCATATTTAATGAGTTTTAAGTTATAAAGTAGTTCAACCTGATAGTTGTTGAGAAGATATAATACATTTTTAAAAAGTTGGTAATCACACCCACAGAGGCAATCTCCAGCTTCACACGTGGCCATCTCCATAGAGTCACTCTTTTCTCAAATGAGATGTAAACCAAGCTGGAAGAATCATGGGTACACCTGCCATGCAGCAGAAAGCTGACAATCGCAGGTGAAAATCTCAGGTGGAAAGGGCAGGACAAATCCCAGCCTGTTGAAGCCATGCCTGCTATATCCATCACCCAGAGTCAGAGTTTTGCTGGTGGCTCCACCTCACCACCCCTCTACGGTTCTCTTCAGGAACACTGATCTGATCAAACTTCATGTATGACAGTTTGGGGACTATTATTACCAGGGCTTCTTGGAGCAAGTACAGGCACCTCACACACACACACACACACACACACACACACACACACACACACACACACACACACACACAACTTCCCTTTTCCAAGAGGCATGAAAACTGAGAACATGACCCACAAAAGCCACAGTATCAGTAATAGTGTTTTGAATTGTTGGACAACGTCATGTGTTTGATGCTTCCATTCCTATATGAACACAATTAAATAAAATGGGCAGCTAACAGGAGCTTACTAAGCCTTCTGATATTGTATTACCAGCTTCATTGGAGATACAGTAATTTTCACAAATGTGCTTGCTATGATATTTTTTCTTTTTTATTTAAACTTTTTTCTGGTTCTTTTTCATATTTTCTTTCTATTCCATTTTAATAACTTTGCTCTCTCTTATCTGGAAACAAATGTGTCATCATCAACTATGTCAGTATGTGATTCATTTTCCTTAAATAAAGTAAAAAAAAACACGCTATACTCAAGAATGTTTACAATAGAATTATTTGGGAAAAAGAAAACCATGGAAAAAATAAGCAAATGGAACAATAGAGGATACTCTCTAGGAAAATATAAGTGTGTATCTTTTTATTCATTTGATTATTCAACCGTAAAACAACAGTGAACTTTTTGAATTAGTCTCTGTCTAAGCAAATAAAGTAAATGTACTTGTGAAAGAAGAATAGGTGCTGGAAAGACATTTTAACCTGCTTGAGGACATAATTTATATACAGAAGGCTGGAGTTCATTCCTTAGTGGCCTTCTGAACTAGCCCAAAGTACCACCCTCCAGCAGAATCAGAAGCAACTGCCGAGCATCAGCATGTGATTTTCTAAAATAGGAAGTTAAATTACTGTATCTAGCCCTAAACAATAATATTCTCAGGGTATAAAAGTGAAAAATAAATCCTGTTCCCCCAAGAACCTTGGAATGCTTACAGGTTATGGTATTTCCAATATTTCATCCACCCAACAGTCAGTGAAGTAAGAAATATTGTGCATATTTCGCACATTGGAAAACAAGAAGATAATTACAATGATCATTCTACTTGCAATAAAACATGCTCTAAATCTCTGGCCTGTGTATTATATAAGCAGTTTTTTTTTTCATTTCCCTTCAACAAAACATGATACAGATGAAATTTAACCCTGTTCACTCAGGAAGAATTTGGTTTTTATTACAAGTGAAAGCCACAAAGAGAAAAATGCTTCAATACACATGCAACATTACAGCATATGAATCAAGACAGAGCTCCTCAGAAAGCATTACAAGATCTCATTGTCTGAGTGAAGGTAAATATTATAATAGGTTTAGAATATCATGGAAGGTGAGTAAAGAATATGATTAATCTCTTGCCTTGTACTTAGAAACAAAGTGCTTTGCAGAAGCGTGAAATTCCATTGTGCTTGAAGGGGGAGGACTTGGACCTCTGAATATTAACCTCTCAATAAAAAAGACTTTCTCCTAAGTATCATGAACTCTTCACAGTAAAATACTGAAAAAAATGTGGGTACAAATTAAATATGAATAAAAATACTTAGCAGTAGGCATTGGAAGAGGGAAATGGACACTGATGAAGGGATTGGTGTTAAAACTTTGTGTGAAACCAATCATCAATAATGACCATTTCAACCTCTATTAAAACTTCATAAATATTTCTTGTTTTGTTGCTGCTGTTGCTTTTTGGGCCACAGCTAGCAGGACTTAGGGGTTACTTCTGACTCTGTACTCAGAAATTACTCCTGGCATTGCTCAGAGAATCATATAGGATGCCAGAGGTAGGACACAGGTAGGCCATATACAAGGCAAATGACCCTAATGTTATGGATATTTCTCATTAAACTAAGAATTGAACACTCCCAATTCTGGATATTTACTCTCAGGACACAAAAACATTTATAAAAATGACATGTGCATATTATTAGTCAATGAAACACTTAGTGCAATAACTTAGATAAAGAATCATTCCAGATGTCTAATGACAGATAAGTAGACTATGAAATAATATGCAGCTGCAAAGACAATGAAGTCATGCAACTTGAATGAAATTGGAGATTCATCTTGAATAAAGTAAGACAGAAAAATACAACCTGATCTCGCTTATCTGTAATATATTAAAAAAAAAACGAGAGGAGGTAATGTAAAGTAGTAAATATAGTTTGCTTAGATCAACTTGACTCCAGAGTACAAGGTAGAAAAAGCCAGAGAAAGAAAGAATTTGAGAGAGAAAGAAGAGGCACATGAAGTAAATGGTCAGGCTGAGGGAAAGGCAGGAGTCAAAGCCTTAACATGTAAACTATTAAGTACAAAGGCTAGTACTAGTCAAAAAACTGATTCCAAATTCTTTAGAGAAAAACCCTTATGAAATTTGTATTATATTTCCCACTACATGAAATACTGTGATGAATGACCATATACAAATAGTATTTCTCATTTGGCTATAAAATAATATAGCTTTTAAATTAATTTTAATTCCACTGCATCTTTGTGTCCCCAGATATATATCCTCTAAGGTAGATATATATCTTCTAAGGTAGATATATATCCTCTAAGGTATTATATGTCAAGATCACTCAGCAACTCATGCATAAAAGAGAAGCAAGATATATTGTATTCCTAATTTACTTATTTAACAAATGCTTATGAGTACCTGTTATATATTGGACACTATTAGAAGTTCTGGGAAGAACTATTTAGAAGGACACAAATCGAACACATATTGAACACATATATCTTTTGAATATTTTATGATTATTTTCTTTAACTGCTGTAACTCTCTATATATTCTTCTACCATGATGTTTCTATCCACTTTTCATCTTGTCTTTTCTATGTAAGCTGTTCAGTAAGGATTGTTGGTGGAACTGTCCCTCAGTTTGATGCCTATGATTGAACTATGTCATGGAAATTGCTGGTCTTGTTCCTATTGCTTCCAGATGCACCAATAACGCTTCATGGCATTGATCCTTGTTTGTATAGACACATTAAAATGGGAAAACACTATACAGACAGATTAGTTATTATCTAATAAATCTCATTACAATGTACCTTACACCCTGAATATTGATATAATGACCTGGCACAGGCCTCAGATGAATGGGCATTCTCCATTCACGCTGGAAGCAGGCAAGCTATCTACGAAAGATCCAAGGTCTTTTATAGCAACAGTTGGAAGCAGTCCTCTACCAGGAAAGACACCACCAAGGGTGTGACATCGACCTCCTTAAAAGACACTTCCGTTTATACTGAGAAGATGTGACAACAACAATGACCTGTGAGAAGACATGACAACAACAATGACCTGCTCTACAGGACATGGTTCTCTCTATTGCCCCTTAAGTGTGAGGTGAAACGAGAGGATGCTCTGCACATCCTGACTGCAATATGGGATATGCAGACTCCAGGATCTTTCATACAGAAGCATGATACCAACAACAGAGACTATGTGAGGAATGGAGGTGTATTGCCACTACAGACGATGACTTGAATTGGACAAACTAGTTTGCCTGGAGCCTAGATTCAGTCCTGTGCCAGAACACTTCAGGGGTAGGGTCTCCATGTATTTAGACCATAATTTGTCTTTCCATGTCCCTTATGTTTTGGTGGGCCTATGCAAACAAATGCCACTTTAATATCGTTTTTTACTATGTTCCCTTGACTCCAATCCTTAAGAAAAACAACCCATTAAAACTTTTGAGGTTAACTTAAACTAGTAAGCATGTGCATGGAACTAGATAAATGTACTTTGCCCTCAATGTTTAAAGAGTTACATAAGTCTAATATCTTTAGATTATATGGTGTGCTGCTAAGAAACAATATGTACTACAACTGGGGATTTGAGGGACAAAGTAATTGTATTGTACATGGGTTCAGTTTTGTTTTTCTTAATGCTCTTTGGCTGAAAGTTCAAGGCTGGGATATCATCGAAGGGACTACTGAGAATCCTGTTTATGGGTGATTGGGCTTCCACTGTAACTTTACACTGTCCTCTTTCTTTGCATCTTTGTTGTCATAATTAAAATAATAAAAACAAATAATTAAGAAAAAAAAAGAAGTTCTGGGAAGATAATAAGAGAATAAATTTAAAACAATAATGAATGTTTTCAATATCACATTATGAATAATAATTAAAAGTTGAAATAGGGGCCAGAGTGATAGCACAGCAGTAGGGTGCTTGCCTTGCACAAGGCTGACCAGAATGAACCGCAGTTTGATCCCAAATGTCACATATGGTCCCCCGAGCCAGGAGCGATTTCTGAGTGCATAGCCAGGAGTAACCCCTGAGCATCACCGGGTGTGGGTCCCCCACCAAAAATAAAAAGTTAAAATAAAGTATTAAAAGAGCATAGGTAGTACAAGAGTTTAGAAAGTTGCCTGCGTGCAGCAGCCCTAGTCCATCTGGACACCATCATAAGTGACCCCAGAGAACAGACCAGAGAGTAAGCCCTGAATATCAGCTGATTTGTCTCAAAGCATACCTGCCCTCAAAATATTTCAATTAAGTAAATCTGTGATATGAGTTAGTAAATACTAAAGAAAATAATAAGATAAAAAATGAGATGCAGGAGGTTCTTCTATTTTAATAAGTGGTTTCCTAAATAATTCTCATATAATTAGTACTGCATGCTCCCCCCAAAACCACCAGAAGTGATTCTCTAAACAGAACCAGTAGTAATCCTGGAGCAGTTCAAGATATTACACCCCCCTCCCAAAACAAAAACAAGAAAAAAGTGCATAAAAAATGTCCAGACAAGGGGCCAGAGTGGTGGCGCTAGCGGTAAGGGGTCTGCCTTGCAAGCGCTAACCTAGGACTGACCTTGGTTCGATCCCCGGGCGTCCCATATGTTCCCCCAAGCCAGGAGGGATTTCTGAGTGCACAGCTAGAAGTAACCCCTGAGTGTCACTGGGTATGGCCCAAAAAACAAAACAAACTAAAACAACAACATCAACAACAAAAATAAATGTCCAGACAATACAAATGTACAGTAATGAAGGATGCCTGCCATAGAGTGGTGTTTTGAGATTAGGTGAGTTGACAAACATACAAAAAAAAAAAAAGACATGAGGAATAGACTTCCTACTAAACTCTTACACAGAAAAGTTTCAATGAAATATTCTGCTCATAATTTGAAAAGTACTTATACAAACCCAATGCAATAACAATTAATAAAAATCAGATATTTTACTGATCTTTCTCCTGACCTTACCATAGCTGGGCAATCAAATTAATTTACACCTATAATTACTTTAATTCTAATTGTATTTCTATGAGAATAGATGCATCTTCCTTAACACCTTATTTTGAGAAAGAAAATGTTCATATAAAAAATTTGTAACATTTATTATGCTAATTACTGAACTTTTCTAAAGAATTATTCATCAGACAAGACTATATGATGAATATAGATCTTAAAAGCAAACATTATGTAAAATTGAATTTGCAGATCTACCTATCTGTAGCAATTTCACAAATAAGTAACTATTAATTCTATTGTTAAAAATACCTATTTCCAGCTGAACATTTACGTAACATTAGCAATGAGATCAAGCAGTTAAAAAAGCCTTCAAATATAATTCAGACACAAACCCACAACGATATGAATTAGCCCCGATAACCAATAGCAAAGTTACACATATTGCATCAATTTAACTTATATGCATAAGGCTTCTTCTTGTTCGAGGATCAGTCTATCTACGCATTAAATACATTTAAATATTTCCTTTTACCAGAAGATTCACAGTTCTATTTTCTATAACAGATACCCTCAAATACCAGTAATATCTCAAATTCAGTTTATATTGTTTTTAAGTTTTGTTTCATTTTTCTAAATAGCCTTTTAGAATGAGACTACAGTATTGACGTTTCACTCTTTAAACGTCCTGCTACTTAGATCTTTTGTTTGTTTGTTTTGTTTTGTTTTGTTTTGTTTTGGGGTCACACCTGGCAGCTCTCAGGGGTTCCTCCTGACTCTTAAGCTCAGAAACCGCTCCTGGCAGGCTCGGGGGACCATATGGGATGCTGGGATTCAAATCACCGTCCTTCTGCCTGCAAGGCAAACGCCTTACTTCCATGCTATCTCTCCAGCCCCTGCCACTTCGATCTTGAGAGTGGGTTCCAATTTACAATAGTCCTATATCCCTCTTCCCAGTTAATTGTTGGGGCTCAGCCCTGTTCTTTCCAACCACCAACCACCTCAAAAACTTTTGATAAGTCTAGCAACACTAACTCACCGAGTGCCTGAGTCTACAGAGCCAATTCTTCCAGAGTAGAGCTCTGAATTGGTGCCTCGTCTTTCCCATGCCTGACACGGTTGAGTATTCAAGAAATCAGCTTAAAGCACTCAGTTATATATACAGGTTCAGATACAAGAGATCTGCATACAGCCTATTAGTCAATGCCAACTAAAGTGAGTTATGCAAGAGAGATTACTGGTGACAAGAAGGCAGGATCAAATATCCCTTTTGTCCACATTGACTGAAAAAATCTTCCCTTTCCTAGTTGTTTAGAATTAGAGAAGGTTCAGAAAAGATTGAGTTACAGATCTCCAAGAATGTGCTTTTAAGAGCTCACACAACTGATGTGCTGCTATGAGACATGCTGACACTTTTCACCATAATCACCTTTCTAATGAATAGATGATGCAAATAGAATTATTCTTCCACTACTGAAACATCAGCTATAATACAAAGTTACCAAAACATGGTGTGTTTTTGAAAGACTTGTGGCAAAGAATCAGAGGGAAAGTGAGTAATGTTGATCAATGAGGAAAAAATAAAAGAAATTACTCAGGACTAGGCCCACCCACACCGACCGCTCAAAGGGCACTAGCCCCCTCCTGCCTGGTTTTCCCCGCCTGCTCCAGGTAGGGAAGCCCGCCCACCCACGCCAACCAAGCAAATATAGCCTAACATAACATATAAGTCTAGCCAGCTTAGACCTAACACCCAAATTTCTTAAATAATTAAGAGCCCATAAAATTGGAAGCAAAATACCAAACAAACCAGGAATACCTATATCAAACATGCAGGTGGCAAAAGCGTGCTCTAATTGAAAGGCCCTGCAAACCAGGCAACACCAAGAATTGCAAAGAAATATGGGTAAACCAAGGAAGACCCTAACATCTGGAGATATGGAAGGAAACACAAACAAGTTTCCAAGTCCACCAAAACGAACAGATCCAAGAGATGAAGATATGAAAACAGCCATGAAAAAAGAAATGCAAATCATGGTAAAATAAATGAAAGAAGCACTAGCCAGTGAGTACAAGAAAACCATGGATGAAAAAAATCAACCAACAAAGAGAAGAACTGCTACAGAATATGAGAAATTCCATACAAATGGAATTTAAGGAAATCATAAATAATGTAAAAAGCCATACAAACAGAATCTCACAGCTGGAAAAGCATATAGAACAACTCGAAGAAAAACTGCAATCTAAAAACTGACCAGGAAACCAACAAGGAAATAAAAGGCAAAGCACTGGAAGAGAAAGTCCAGTACTTAATAAACAAAGACAAAAGAAATAATCTAAGAATTGTAGGTATACCAAAAGGGGAGAAAACAGGGGAAGGGGAAGAACAAGTGGTCAGGGAAATAATAGCAGAAAATTTTCTAACCCTCTGGGAAGAGACCTCGAAGCAATTCCAGGAAGTAAAATAGACCCTAATAAGCCAACCCCAAGACATATAGTAATCCAAATAGCAAAAAACAAAGAGAAAGATGAACTCTTAAAAGCCATAAGGGAGGAAAAAAACCTCAAGTACAAAGGAAGGGACATAAGAATCAAACCAGATCTCCCATTTGAAACAATTCAAGCAAGAAGACAGTGGAATGACATATTTAAACGACTAAATGAAAGAAATTTCCAACCTAGGGTCCAATACCCAGTAAAACTCTCATTCATATGGGAAAGAAGACTAAACACATTCTCAAATAAATATGATCTAGCAATATTTGAGCAAACAAAACCAATTTTAAATGACCTATTCAGAGATGAATTACACAATCCAAATCCCTGATTGTAACAACAGCAACCCTACACAACACAACTACACAACAGCCCTCTCTGTCAATAATCTCCCTAAATATTAATGGTCTAAACTCTCCCATTAAAAGACATATACTAGAGAACTGGATTAGAAAACATAAACCGAACTTCTGCTGCTTGCAAGAAACATATCTACTAATGCAGGACAGGAACAGAATTAGAATAAAAGGATGGAAATTAATTATTCAGGCCAATGGAAAACAATAAAGAGCAGGGACAGCCATCCTAATATCAGACCAAATTGCATTCAACCTCAAGAAAGTGATCAGAGACAAGGAAGGTCACTACATACTGATTGGGGGAACAATAGATCAAGAAGTACTAACCCTGGTCAATATTTATGCACCTAATGTAGACTCAGCAAAATATGTGAGGTGATTACTCACAAATCTGGAGAAATGTGATAGTAGTAGGGGATCTTAATACTCCACTATCACCACTGGATAGATTCAGCAGGCAGAAAAATAGCAAAGTAATAAGAGCCCTAAATGAAAAATTAGAAGATCTAGGGCTAGTAGACTTATATAGGGCCCTCCACCCCCAAAAAGCAGAATAAACAATCTTCCCAAGTCCACATGGAGCCTTCTCCAGAATAGACCATGCCTTAGGATATAAATCTAACTTATATAAAACCACAAGTGTAAGGATCATCAGAAGTGCCCTCTCAGATCACGATGCAACAGAAGTCAAAATTGATTGTAAGAAGAAACAATGAAGAAAATCAAACACCTGGAGATTAAACAACATGCTACTCAACAACAGTTGGATCAAAAAGCAACTGAAGGAAGAAATAAAAAGATTCCTTGAGACAAACAATAATGAAGAGACAACTTTTCAAAACTTGTGGGACACAGCAAAAGCAGTAATTAGGGGGAAAATCATAGCAATACAGGCTTATGTCAGAAAAGGGGAAAATAACAAAATCAACAATTTAAAGGATCACCTTAAGGAACTGGAACAACTGCAGCAAAGAAATCCAACCACAACGAGAAGTCAAGAATTAATAAAAACCAGAGCAGAAATAAACAACATAGAAACCAAGAAAACAATACAAAAAAAAATCAATGAGTCCAGGAGTTGTTTTTTTTTTTTTTTAAATAAACAAGATAGACAAACCACTGGCAAGACTCACCAAAAAAAGAGGGAAATCACCCAAATTAATAGAATTACAAATGAAAGGGGAGAGATTACAACAGAACCCCAAGAAATACAACATATCATGAGGTCATATTATGAACAACTATACTCAGTTAGGCTAGAGAACCCAGCAAAAATCGACAGATTCTTGGAAAAATACCAGCTACCAAGACTGGAATCTGAAGATCTAGAAAATCTAAACAGGCTAATCACTTCAGAGGAAATCAAAGATGTAATTAAGAAACTCCCTAAGAACAAAAGTCCAGGTCCAGATGGTTTTACAGGTGAATTCTATCAAACATTCCGAGAAGACTTACTACCATTGATCCATAGGCTCTTCCAAACCATAGAAAAGACAGGAACCCTCCCCAACTCCTTTTATGAAGCTAATATCACACTCATTCCCAAAGACGGCAAGGACAGCACCAAGAAAGAAAACTACAGACCAATCTCCCTAATGAACATAGATGCAAAAATTCTCAACAAAATTTTAGCAAACCAAATCCAGCACTACATCAAAAAGATTATACACCATGACTAAGTGGGTTTCATCTCAGGGATGCAAGGTTGGTTCAACATACATAAATCAATCAACATTATAAACCACATCAACAACAAGAAAAACAAAAACCACATGATCATATCAATCCATGCAGAGAAGGCGTTTGACAAAATTCAACATCCATTCATGTTGAAAACACTCAGCAAAATAGGGTTAGAAGGAACCTTTCTCAAGCCTACAGCCAACATTATCCTCAATGGCGAAAAACTGAAAGCATTTCCACTAAGATCAGGAACTAGACTGTCCACTCTCTCCACTCTTATTCAATATAATCTTAGAAGTCCTAGCAATAGCAATCCGACAAGAGAAGGGAATCAACGGAATTCAAATTAGAAAAGAGGAACTCAAATTACCCCTCTTTGCAGATGTTATGATGATATACATAGAAAACCCTAAAGAGTCCACAGTAAAACTTCTAGAAATAATTAACCAATACAGCAAAGTGGCTGGCTACAAAGTGAATACACAAATGACAGTAGCATTTCTCTACACAAATAATAAAGTAGAGGAGAGAGAGATTAAGAATTCAATTCCATTTAAAATAGTAACAAAAAACATTAAATACCTAGGGATCAACCTTACAAGAGAAGTGAAGGACTTATACCAGGGAAACTTCAAAACACTTCAGAAAGAAATTGAAGAGGATCTAAGGAAATGGAAGAACATCCCATGCTCATGGGTAGGTAGAATCAATATAGTCAAAATGACCATCCTACCCAAACTCCTATATAGATTTAATGCAATCCCCACCCAAATTCAGACATCATTCTTTAAATACTTAGAACAATCAATCATAAAGTTTATCTGGAACTACAAAAGACCCAGGATAGCCAAACACATACTAAAAAACAAGAAGCTGGGTGGCATCTCACTACCTAACCTGAAGCTATACTATAAAACTATAGTAATCAAAACGGCATGGTACTGGTACAAAGACAGAGCCTCAGACCAGTGGGTTAGAACAGAATTTCCAGACATAAGCTCCCAGACATATAGTCAACTAATATTTGACAAAAGAGCCAAGAACTTGAAATGGGACAAAGAAAGTCTTTTCAACAAATGGTGTTGGTACAACTAGAAAACCATCTGTAAGAAATTGAAAATTGACCCATACCTCACCCCATATACAAAAGTCAACTCAAAATGAATCAAAGACCTCGAAATCAGACCCGAAACCATAAAGTTTATTGAGAAAAAATAGGTGGAACACTCGAAGATCTATATATCAAAAAAGTCTTTGATGATAGATTGCCAATGGCAAGAACTTTAGCATGAAACATAAACAAATGGGACTACACCAAACTAAAAAGCTTCTGCATGGCAAAAGAAATGATATTCAACACAAGAAGACAATTAACCGAATGGGAAAAAATCTTTGCACTCAACATGTCTGATAAAGGGCTGATATCCAAAATATACAAAGCACTCAGAAAGATGAGCTCCACAAAACCAAATAAAGCCATAGAAAAATGGGGAGATGAAATGAAAAGACACTTCACTGAAGAAGATTGAAAGATGGCCAACAAACACATGAAAACATGTTCACCTTCACTCATCATTAGGGAAATCCAAATCAAGACAACAATGAGGAACCACCTTACACCACTGAGGATGGCTCACATCAAAAATAATGGAAACAATCTCTGTTGGCGAGGTTGTGGTATGAAAGGCACTCTCATCCACTGCTGGTGGGAATGCCCCCTAGTCCAAGCCCTATGGAGAACAGTCTGGAGAGTTCTCAAGGAACTCAGAATTGAGTTGCCATTTGACCCAGCAATTGTTCTCCTGGGTATCTGCCCCCAAGCCAGAAGGACATTCATCCCAAAATATGTGTGCACCCCACTATTTATCGCAGCACTCAGTATAATAGCCAAGTCTTGGAACCAACCTCGAAGCCCAACAACAGATGAGTGGATCATTAAGAAGTGGTATCTATACACAATGAAATACTACATGGCAGTAAGAAATGATTCAATCACAGACTTTGCAGCAACATGGATGGACCTAGATCATATTATGTTAAACGAAGTAAGTCAGAAGATTAAAGATAAACACAGAATAATAGCACTATTCTGAAGCACCTAGAAACTACACCATATATACAACTAATATTCAAAGATCAAATAACAGGACTTAACAGGGTAGAAACTCCAAACACTGTAATACCACACATATACTGGGCAGAAGTGTCCAAAACACACGAAAGAGGAACATCATAAACTCTCGACCACACATTAAACCATAAAGAGACCAGCAACTGCAAAAATAGCAGTGTAGAGTAAACAGGTATGTAATCAGCCTGTTACTGCAAAGGCTCATAATAATCTCTTAGGGATCTTATACAAGGTTACATGTAAAGAATACCACGGGAAATCACTGACTACAACTGAAGTATTTCGAAATAATAGGTGTTAATGCCTTAAGCTTAATATATTTAAAGTAACCTCTCAGCTTTTCTGTCCACAGGCATTCTTGGATACAAAGGATGGACAACCTAAGATGGCATCTCAGAGCTAAGCCACACGAGATACCATACCCAGGTTGCATTACAAAATTGTTTGCACAAAACTTTTTAACACACTCTTTATCTCTAGGGTATACCTTCTTTTAGGACCTGAAGCATGTGACCAGCCAGACAACTGAAGCAGCAATGGTGACCTGCAAACTTATACTACGGGGCCTACTCATCGAACATATTCAAGCAAAATGACATGCCCCCGCTCTTTTCACCTCTCTTCTCACTACTCCCTCTTCCTTTTTTTCCCCCTATTTAATCTTATTTTCCCCTTTCTTCCTTTCTGCCCCTTCCAAATACTCTCCCCTATCCCCCTTCCAGGAATACGACTACCCCTTCACCCCTCAATCCCATCCAGATTTTACAATTTATTAAAACTCTTCACCCTCAGTTCTTAATCTATTAGGCATCAAGGCTGACCTCCTACCCCAACGAACCAGTACCCAGCACCTGAGCAAAGGGACATCCACTCAAACCCGAACCTCGTCCCTGGCAGGAAAAGACAACCAACACCCCTACTGACTCATGCTGTGTGGCTCTCCCTACCAACTTATCCTAACGTGGACTGTTGCTGATACCGAACTTAGCCCTAAAAGGACTCCCAATACAAGAACTTTACACAAGACCTCCCCTCAAATCTTTTATCAATCTCAGGAAGGGCAGGGTGTGTGATGAAAAGGTGCCTGGGAACCCACACCCCACAAGAAAATCTCAAAAGGCAGTGGGGAAATCTATACTTCCATCATAAGTATAAGACCTGTATAACACTACCTCTTTATTTTTTATTTCATTTTACTTAAAATCATTTTTCACTATACATATGTGAGCAAATATATACTTTTATTTCTTTTTTTATGTTTTTTGGGTGTGTGACTTGTTTCTCTGTTCTTTTCACCCCCAAATGCACCGTCAATATAATGAAGCACCGTTTCTTCCTGCAAAAGGCACACTAAAAAAGGGGAAATCTCACGTATATAAACAAGCTCTTATCTACTAGGGATAAGAACTCATACTTATTTACAATACAGGGGAATCTTCCACCTTGAAAATATGCCATGTGGATCCATCTTAGACTCCAGAAGATTATTCACCGACCGTCCAGACTTGAATCCTGAATCCCAGACATAGAATCGACACAGTTCTTCACAACAGCTACAGGAACCAAAGCCCATCTGGAACATCCTGAATACAACTCGATCTCCAACATGTGCCAGTTCTAATATGATATCCTGACAACGAGGAAATTGGGAACAAATGGACATAAGAACAGGTTATCCTACCTTACCAACTAATGATAAAACAAAATCAGAAGACTCACCACACTATGGGCTGTGCAAAAGCCAAGAACGTGATCTACAGATGACTGGCTGATAGAACCATGACCGGGCAGTATGTATTCTGGGACCAGCAAGAAAGCCCTAGTCTAGGGTTTGGACTACGTCCTGCATAACAATCATGACCTCTAATTCCAGAGCTCTGACTGAGGCAATTGCAACTGAACGGGTCTTCTGGAAACATAACGAAAGACGATATTCCAGGCTCCATCTGAGTTTCAGTGCAAGGGCCAAGATCACTAACCACAGAAGACAGATTAAAATGACATCGACGAAATAGGACTTCTAAAATCACAGAGAAAGTCTTCATCATAAGTTCCACTCCTTGACCTGTGAACAGACTGAGGCCTCTAGATTTAGAGGTCTGTTTTTATCATCCAGATCAGAGCAGAAGTCTTCCATACAGCACAAAAACACCAAGGGGAGAGTAAATGAATGTGAAAGGAGTCTATAGATAATCCCATGACAATATATTCCAAGGGTAGAGAAACCCTGTATCTCTTAGGCCAAGGTGATTTCCGTTTCGGATGACCCCAATATTTACTGTGCCTATGCAAGGTGGGGGGAGACAAAAACACTAAATAATCCTTCTTTTTTTATTTTATTTTTTTATTTGTTATTATTTTTTATCTAGTTTTTGTCGATTTCTTTGTTTTGGGGTAGATATTGAAGTAGTTGTCCTTTTTTTCTAAATTATATATTTACATTTTCTTTCTTCTTTTCTCTTCTTCCTCTTTG
Organism: Suncus etruscus; assembly: GCF_024139225.1. Lineage (NCBI taxonomy): Eukaryota > Metazoa > Chordata > Mammalia > Eulipotyphla > Soricidae > Suncus > Suncus etruscus. Next base: position 6,346,985 of record NC_064854.1, read on the forward strand.
CACCTTGTCATATTTCCTATCTCAAGACCATGGCAACTATGTGGTGCATATTTTTAGTGCTGCAGTGCTCACTGGATATCTTATTTGATTCCTCTTTTTGAACTGTTGTGGTGTTTCACCTTCTTTTCCCCTTTGTCCCTCAAACCAAGGATGAGAGCCTCTAGAATGACTCTGCTCATAGTCGGCGTAGTTGATTTTTACCCCACTATATTACCTTTCTCTTCCTCAAACAAGACCACATAACTTGAACTTTCTAGTCCCGCCTCCCAATAAGAGGGGGCAGTAATGGAGGCACCAAGACCAAACAGTTATAAGACCACTAAGTAATAAACTAGACACAGAAGGGACCTCGCATTCTAGCAGCCCCTGGCGGGGGAGAGTGGAGGATATGGGAGGCAGGATGGGAGCAGGAGGACAATTCGGTGGTGGGAATTCCCCTGATTCAATGTAAATATGTACCTGGAATGTTACTGTGAACGATATGTAAGCCACTATAATTAAAATAAAAATTATATTTAAAAAATAAGAAAAAAATAAGAAGTTGCTCAGGACTAGCCATAACCTCCCAATACCCCTTAATTCCAATTTTATTTATAGATTATGTATTATCCTTCAGTAAAGAGGTGTGCAAGCAACAACACAATCAAACCTTGTCCAGCTTGAACTATGTTCTGAGAGTAAATAAATGAGAAAGATGAAGACAGCATGCCATTATTCAATTATGCATTGCTGGAACCTCAAGAAAAATACAATGAATCCTGTCACCACAGGCATTCTAGTTCTTTTTTTTGTGATTCAATTAAAGAATTTATTTTAAAATAATTTCCTAGTATCCATGAAGATTATAGTTATCAAATCAGATGATATATTGAAAAGATATCTACAAGATACATGTTCTAATATTCTTTTATATATATATTTTTAAATTTTTATTGTGACCAAAGTGCATTACAAATCTCTCACTGCATCATTTATGGTACATAGTGACAATGAATGAGGGGCATTCCCACCACCAGTGCTGTCCTCCTCCGTCCCTATTCCCAGCATGCATCCCACATCTCCCTCCTCTACCGCCCAGTATGCCAGTGCAACTGGTCTCCACTTTACAGTTTGTTGTAGATTGAGCATCCATTCCACCGTCATTGGAGATAAAAAAGGATAAGAAAAAGGGGAGAAAAAAATTTGGTGACAACTACCAAAAAAAGAAAGAAGAAAAGAAAAAAGAAAAGAAAAATGAAAGAAAAAAGAAAAAACATGGACCGGCAAATAAAAATAAAAATAAATCTCTAAATAATAACCACAAGTGTGAAAAAGAAAGAGAAAAGTGGAAGAACAAAAAGAAGGAAAATAAAGTAAAAAACTAATGAATCAAAACAAAACAAGAAAAAGTATGGGTGCTGGAGTGATAGGGTTTGGCATTCCCCCCCCCCTTTTTTTTTGCATAGGCACAGTAAGCATTGGGGAAGAAAGGGAATTCCCGTGGCCTAAGAGATTCAGGGTTTCTCTATCCCTGAAGCATACCATCATGGGATCAACTCCTGGCTCCATATATACTCATTACCCCATCCCAAAGGCTTTTTGTGATGCCAGGAAAGTTTCCTCTCTGTTGTGTGTGAGAAAATCAAGCCACCCATTCTCATGCATCGGCAAAGAACTACAACCAGCATTCTAGTTCTTTCTCCCAGATGACAGATACCTGCAGCTAGTGGACTACTTCTAAGTCCTAGAAGATTCTAGAACACTTTGGCCTTTTTAACAAGTGGCAGAATTCAGCTGTGCAGCTTTGCTTCATCATACTGGAGAATGATGTTCCTGTGTTTCTGTTACCCCTATTTGTGGTCAAAGAGAAATCATGCAAACAGGCTCCGTGGTCTTCTATTTCAGAAAACAATTTTTGCAAAACATTAATCCTCTAAAATGGATTTTGCAACAAGAAATGGGCACAAAATTTATATTGTCGCTTAAGGGATTGACTCAATTGTTTCTATAAATTCTGAAATTATTTTAAAAAATATTATTTTGCTTTGTTTAATTATTCATTTCATATTTTGGAGCATTAAGGGCATGTGGGTCCAGCATAATAACAGTGTTGCCATACCCATGCTACTTCAGTCTTTAGACTTTACCTCCTCAAAATCCTATGGGTATTACCTGGTTCACTGACTTGATTTTCTATGCATATAATTGTCACACTTTATATTACATGGGGACTCATTTTATAAGCACTGGTGTAGGAAAACATCAGCCATTGTCTCTCTGCCATTTTATATGCAAAATAGTATTTTATATACATTGCATTGCTTCCAAGGAACAATGCCATAGGCATTGTCTGAACTCCACTGACCATTGAGGATAACTCCATCTAATAAAAAATTAATTAATAAATAAAAGGTCAATTTTATTGATGTATGGCAGTTGGACTTGGACACACCCCTTGGAGAACCCCACTGAGTGACAGCTGAACCTGAACATGCCCCAAACATTACCTTAGACATGCCCCCTTTTCATGCCAGGAATAAAAGAGAAACACTTGGACTGTTGCAGGGGAGCCTAGGATAATGACCAGAGCAGTGCATGCCAGCTTGCTGGGTGGGGGTACAGAGATAAAGCACTAAGAGATGCTGTCTGTTTTGAATCTATTCCTTTCTCTTTCTTCTTAAACCCAGGCCCACCCCTGTCACCTCTGACAAGAAAATCCCCCCACTGTCTGAAACTCCTGGGTGGCAGTGGCAAGCTTCAGACTCCAGAAGGAATAAAAAGTATACTTGGTTTCTACTTCTCTCTTCTCTCTATCAATTCAGGGTGGGTGGTGGCTACATGTTGGTGTTCCTGGATGGGCACAGGTCCTACCCGGGCCCACAGACCCCTATGAGCAGCACTGGTCCCTGGCAGCCTTGGGCCTTTGCACAGCATGGAATTCTTTATTCTCTTTATTTTTCTCCACATGGCACATATATATCCATGTCCATATATGTACACATATTGATATATGTACTAATATTTATATCCATAGTTGGATATAAACTTGGGTTGTTTCCAATTTTTTGCTCTTATGACTGATACTTCTTTAAACATAGGAATCTTCTAGGAATGGACTTTGAGGGCTATTTTTGTAGATAACCAGATGAAAAGTACTCTGTCTGTCTATTTTTCATTTTGTTGAAAAGGTTCCAGATACTTTTCCAGCAGTTTCATGTCAGGGGTGGAACTGGCTGCCTGAAAAGCAAGCGCCTTGCCCCATTACCAACTCTGGAACCCCTGAATGTTTCCTCTGCTCAAGATGCACAGCTCCCTTGCATACTTGAATGCCTGAGCTCCAAAGTCTGCACCCGTAATAAAATTGGGGGTGATGAGTCCCAGAATCTTAAAGGAGGTGAAAAGATCTGAACATACAGATCTGTTCCCTGTGGTGTGTGTGCCCCATACTGTCTGTTGCAAGCTGGAATATAGGGGGCTCCTCATGATATCTATTGGGAAAAAGATAATCTGGATCCTAATCTTTTAAAGGCATGGGGGCCTTTGAGGGATGGAATGGGAGTGGCAAATGTTCTGAGCAAGCCCCACCATTGTCAAAGGGCCTATGCTAACAAATTCCAAAGTATAAAGATGCCAGATCTCTGCTCCAGATAAAGAGGTCTGAAACAGAATCACCATGAGGATTAAGAAAACAAAATAGACACTAGAGAGAAAGCATGGGGGTCAGAGGGCTAACTGCACTGGACAGAGAGTCCTGACTGTCCTCTTCATTGGATATTTATTTTTCAGTAATCATTGGTCATAGAAAGAAGAGTAGATAGCAAACAGATTCTTTAGTCCTAACTAAACCTACGGGGGTTTACAATTTCATAAGGGAATGTGAGGAATGAAGAGATTTCTAAGTATAATTTCTGGAGATTGTCTTCCTCTGGGAAGAATAACAGATAGGAGAATGTATACAAGGGCTCTCAAGCCAGAAAATTCCCTGAAAGACCTAGATATTCCAATAACTTGTGTTAAGAGCCTCAGTTTATCTGTAACTTTTCTCAGAATCCCTGACCTCTAAAGGTTTGGGTTTTTTCCACGAGTGATTATTCTAACATGTAGCTTCCTACTCCACCCAGATAGTGGTTTGTTATAACAATAAAATATTAGGGTGTTGGAATATCAAAATATTTGGATATTTGAATATTGGTATATTGGAAGTTGGAATATTGATAATAGGGTTTTTGGAATACAGCAATGATGCATTTTGAGAATATTGAGAATTTGGTGTTTGAGAATTTAAAGATGTAGGGATAGATGTATATAGAAACTTTTGGAATATTGGGATATTAAAAAATTATTGGGATCTTTTAAGCTGGGATGTTGCAGTATTAGAATATTGGAATTTAAAATACTGTGAGGTTGTCATGTTAGATATGGGTTGTAGGAATATTGGACTTATGGATAATTGAAATGTTGGAATATTAGAATATTGTTAGAGTGTTGGAATATTGGATGTTAAAACTTTGGGATATTGGAGTTTTAGGATATTGATATTTTGGAAATTTAGAATACTGGACTATTAGACTATTAAGATATTAGGATGTTGGGGCCGGCACAGTGGCACTAGAGGTAAGGTGCATGCCTTGCCTGCGCTAGCCTAGGACGGACCTCGGTTCGATCCTCCGTGTCCCATATGGTCCCCCAAACCAGGAGCGACTTCTGAGCACATGGCCAGGAGTAACCCCTGAGTGTCACCGGGTGTGGCCCCCCAAAAAAAGATATTAGGATGTTGAAATATGTATTTTTAGAATATTCAGATATTGTGATATTGGTGTAATCAGAGCTTGCTACACTGTTATTTTTGAATTATTAGAATTTAGAATGTTGGAATATTAAATATTGAATTGTTGGAATATGGGAATATTAGTATGATAGAGTACTGGGATGTTGGAATATTGGAATGTTGTATATTAGAAAAATGAAAATACTGGGCTATTGGAATTTGGAATGCTAAAGTATTAGAATATTGAAATGCTGGAATAATGGGATATTAGAATATTGGGATATTAGATATTGTATTACTGGAATATTGAGAAGATGGAGAATAGGCATGTTAGAATATTGGGATGTTAGAATAATAAAATAATGTGGTCTTGGAATAGTAGGATGTTGCAATATTAGAATATGGTTATATTAGAATATTAGGATAATGAAATGTTGGGATGTTTGTCCTGCAATATTGGAATGTTGGAATATTGGGGTGTTAGTATATTGTAATTTTGGGATGTTTACAATATTTTAATATTGATATATTAGCATGTTGGTATATTGGTATGTTACAATATTATAATACCAATTTATTATTGGTATGTTGTAATAGTGAAATAATGGGATGTTCAAATCATGGGATGTTGGAATGGGTATTAGAATATTGGAATTTGGAGATGTTGCAATATTTATGAGATATTAAAATTTTGGAAAATTGGTATTTTGGATAATTGAAATATTCAGATGTTAGATCATTGTAATATTAGGATTCTGAAAATCTGGAATGTTAGAGGATTTGAAAATTGTGATTGCAATATTAATTTATTGGGATCTTGCAATACTGGAATATTGGAATATTAGAATATTAGGTTGTTGGATTATTGTAGTATTGGTATCTTAGACTAATATTCATGTGTTATATTCTGATATATAGGATACATAAGGATGTTGAAGTGTTGAAATATTGAGATGTTGGAATATTAATACGTTCAATGTTAATATATTGGATTATTGGTATGTTTTTATATTGGAAAATTGTGTTGGAACAATGGAATTTTGGAATGTTGGAATATTAGAATATTGGGATATTAGAATATTTTGGTGTTGGTATGTGGTATACTAGTATGTTAATATGTTGGATTATTGAAATCTTAGAATATTTGAGTGTAGGTATATTAGAATATTGGGAAGTAGGAATATTGGGATTTTTGAATGTTGACAATAGGAATAATATAATACTGAATGTTTGAATATTGGTATATTGGGATGTTAGAATATTGGAGTATTGAGATGTTGAAAATGGGTCTGTTGCAATAATAGAATATAGGGATGTTGGAATATTGGAATACTGGGATTTTTTTAAATATTGGCATATTTTATGTTAAAATATTGGCTTTTGGGGGTTGTAGGGTAATTAGAATATTGGACTGCTGCAATATTGAAATCTTGTGATGTGGGATACTAGAAGATAGAATATTAAAATATTAGAATGTTCCAATATTGGAATACTCATATGTTAGAATATTGGTATGTTCAAATATTTGAATATTGACTTTTTGGAAGAATGGAATATTGGGATGATAGATTACTGGATATAAGTGTATTTTAGTATTCAAATATTGGTGTGTTAAAATGATGGGTAGTTGATGTAGTGTTGAAATGTTGGAATAATGGGATGTAAAATAATAAAATATTGGGATGTTGGAATATAGAAATATTGGGATGTACAAATATTGCAGTATTGGCATGTTGAAAAAGTATAATATTTGGATGTTAGAATTTTAGAACAGTGTTCTTCCCCAGTTGTCAAGAATGAAAGCAGCTGAAGATCCCCACACCATGACTTTCTAGCACTGATGTGGGCCTATGGAAGCAAGCCTAGTGCTGCCTAAATCCATTCTAGGTCTCTGTCTGCTTTGGTGGGACCTCCATAGCACCCCAGGTCAGCTCACAGACCCACCAAAACAAGAGAACTGCACCACAGATGCTTCAGGGCACCTGCCATGGCCGAGTCAAGCTTCTCTGGCCTGCAGCACACACCCTACATCTTTGAGCCTGCAAATTGGCTTCCTCCAGCACCATTTCTCAATCTTCCTCCAGAATTCATACCAGGCTGGCTGCTCCCATTCCTAAAATGCCCTGACTTCTGGCTGTAAGCAGTGCCAACCGCAAGGCTCTCAGTTCAACACAAGAACCTTGTGGTAGATATCCCATTTATTATCCAAAAAGCTGCAGCCAGACCTTTTACTCTGTCATTCTGCTTATTCTTTGGCTGTACCTTTCCAGGGGATCAGGGGACCAGGGGACTAAAGAACTGACTGGAGACAGCCAAGGTTCTGTGCTACAGTTGGAAAGGCTGTTCAGCCCTTTGTGAGTACCTGAGACAGATGTGTTCCAACAGATGAGCCAGAGCTCAGCGCCTGTGGATTTGGAAGGACTGATCATTGATCCCCAACACACAGGTATAGGGGTGTATCACAGACCAAAGCACAATCCACATTTTCATGGAGACAGAGGTAAGTCATGAGCACAGGCGAACAGTGGGGGATAGGGCAGCAAAGAACAATTTGGAGGAAGGTCAGGTTGAATGTTCCTGAATATTGAGGGTCTGCAAAAGATCCCTAAGAGGGGACGCTCTTTCCCTTTCAGCTCTGTCTCTCCAGCCCTCCTCTTCTACCCTCACAGTTTTTTTTGGTGGGGTTCCAGAGCCCTACAAAGGCCTCTCCTTCCCCTCTTCCAGCCCGGCAGTGCATCTGCACATTCTTGCTCTTTCCTGACCCTCAGAAGTGGAATTGAGTGTCCGGGGTGTCTCTGGTTTGCGAAATTCCATCAGCCTCTGTGTTTGACACACAGCTTACACCCACTGAGGGGCCTTCTAGAAAGATGGGGGATGCATAAAAATGTGCTTTGGAATAACAGTCCCATGCTTGTTGCTTGTTGTGGGGAGAACCCTCCCCCAGTCTGTCTGGTGCCATTGCAAGCCAGGCCAGGCTCAACCTTCACAGCCAGGGTGTTCCTGCTTGGTGGAGGCCCTGGACCCAGGCCATGCCCTCCTGCCTGCCCATGTTTGCCAGCCACCACCCTGCTTCTACCACTCTGGGACCCTCTCCCTGGCCCTTTTCTTGTCCAAAATGCCCTTCCTGTTGTAGGAGTGCTCGTCTCTTGGGTTCAGATGCACCCTGATCCCTAGAATCACATCTCAATGATCATATCTAGAGGCCCCATGCCCATGGGCAAAAGCAGAGTAGGAAGACACTAGAGATCCTCGTTCTGGGACTCACTGCAACCCCCAGTACCTTAAATAACAGAGATGATGTTTGGGTGGTTGTACACATTCATTTATTCATTTGTTCATTCAACTTAAGAGCCTACTGGGGAGGGGGGGCAGAGCGATGGCACAAGTGGTAGGATGTCTTCCTTGCATGCATTAATTTAGGACAGACAGTGCGGCAGTTCGATCCCCAGGCATCCCGTATGGTCCCCCAAGCCAGGAGCGATTTCTGAGCACATAGCCAGAAATAACCCTTGAGCTTCACTGGGTGTGGCCCCAAACCAAAACAAACAAAAAAAGAGCCTACTAGGGTGTGTGATGGGAGGAAGGATGCTGGGCATGGCTGAGAATTTCAGGGTCAGAGACCAGAGAAAGTTCATACTTAGTGGGTACTTACCATGCATACGCCACCCCCCACCCCCGGCACCTTATAAGGTCCCCCAGGCCCATCAGGAGTGATCCCTGAATATAGCCTAGTATTGTCTGCCCTAAGTAAAAGTGAGTGGGGGGGGGGGGGTCCCACTCATCTTGGGATTTCCTTTCTATTGGAAGAACATCCAGCCAGAAATGGACATTTTTACCCTGATGGTTCCTGGGGGAGAGAGCACTGAAGAATAGAGTCACAGAACCCTGCACCACCAATTTTCCTGCATGCTTGGAAGTTGTAGGTAAATGAATTTCCCGATGTGGGTGGAAACAAGACTATGGTCAGTGTCAATCTATGGGCCACATATTGTATTTTTTCCCATTTTGTTTCTTCACTTCAAAATAAGATGTATACAGTGCGCATAGAAATTTGTTCATTTTTTTTACTGTAGTCCAGCCCTCCAACAGTCTGAGGGACAATGAACTGGCCCCCTGTTTAAAATGTTTGAGGACCCCTGAGTCTACAGTGGAAGGCTGAAGCAGAGATGTGTCCACCAGGACCACCCCAGGACAGACCTTGTGATGTCCCAAGAAGAGGAGCCCATGGGGCCTCCAGCCATCCACATTCTTCACTGTCACTCCCACTGCTCCCAGGGCCCATCTGTGACACCCCAGACTTCGGACTTTAGCTCAGAAAGACTCTAGTGCTGCTGTTGGCAGATCCCATGGTCATTACTGCCCAGGCCAACCCCAAGGGCCCTGTGACAAGTGTCCAAAGACATTAAAAACAACCACAGTGACTGGATGAAGGATGTCTCCAACCTTCCCAGCTCTAAGCTTGGCCACTTTTGCTTCCAATAGTCATATACCCACAAACCACCCCTTCCAGAAATGAGGGCAAGGATGGAGGAGGTGATCTAGAGGTGAGCTTCCTGGGCACAGCTGGAGCACCTCAGTCTGGTGTTTGTTGGGGAGCTACTGTCAATGCTGGCCTTAAAAATAAAAATGACTAGGGCAAGAGCAATAGCACAAGGGGGGGGGGGAGTTCTTGCCTTGCACATGACTGCCAGCATCAATTGCCAGCATCCCATCTGGTACCCCTAGCCTGCTAGGAGTGATTCCTGAGCACAAAGCCAGGAGTAACCCCTAAGCACTGCCAGGTTGTGACCCGAAAAACAAAAATAATGAATAAATAAATACAACATCAATTACAAGACAATATTTAGCTGAGTAATCTAGAAACCACAAATACCACATGTTACAAGACAGAGACAACTTTTGGAATTAATAAGAAGAATTTCCTGTTAATATTTCATCTTGTGCAAGCGCTTCTCTTGGGCAGCTGGAGGAGAAACCAGCATGAACAGAACAGGAACATGCAAACACAGAAATACACATGTGAAATAACCTCCCAGAACTGGTGATGGAATGATAGAGTGAGAGGACTTTATCCTGTTTTTCAGAGTCAGGTTCCAGCAATCAAGGAAAGAGAAGTTGAATCTTGAGATTGATATAATGTCATTATAAGGACATGATGTAATGTCATGCCTAGGAAAAAATCCTTATAATTCCACAATTTATATTTCGATTCTCAGGCCATGGACAGGATTTCAAAGGCTGCTAACAAAGAGGTGAGTCCTGTAATGTGCCTAAAAAGCAACACTCCACATTTTGTGTGTGCGCGCACATTAACATGCCCTTTTCCTGCCACTGCTGCAGTATTTATTTATTATAATTTATTTATTTGGTTTGAGGGCCATACCTGGTGGTGCCCAGGACTGACTCTTGGCTCTACACTCAGAAATCATTCCTAGCAGTGCCAGGGGATCATATGGGATTGCAGAGGTTGAACCTGGGTCGGCCACAAGCAAGGCAAACGCCATCCCCACTCTACTATTGCTCTGACTCCTGAATGCCACAGGATTTAAAGGACAAGGACAGTTGGTCACTCTCTCAATGATGGTGGCCCTTTACTGTGCCCTGTGTTGCTCCACAGGACAACGCCTGGATGTACAGATATGTTCCAAAGCTGCTATTTGCCAAATAGCAATGTTCTAGGTTGGATCCCACTGTCTTTTCAGGGCACACAAGACTGAGTCCTTCACTTGGACAAGACCACCGGGCCCTCACACTGCAATGAGGAGGATGTTGGAGACAATTTATGGTGCCTCATAAAACCAATGGCACTGAGTTCCAAGAGCAGGTCCTTGCATGCACACAAGTTTGGGCTTAAAGGGAACCTGGACAGGCTTGGCTCCGTTTCATCAAGATGGACCTTGGGCCCTGGAATTCCTACACAAGGAGTGGACAAAGAACAGTTGGATTCTTCCAGCAGTTGTGGGAGGACATCCACAGGCTGAGCTGTGATGGCCATGTTGGGACTGGACCCAACAACAGATCTGTGTGTCCTCTCATCATGGAGGACCAGAGAGGCATAAACTTCCATGCATCTGCTGAGGATGGAGGGCACACTTTCAACCCCCAGGGTGTCTCCACCATCCATGGGAATCTCCTCAGTGTCAAATCAGTAGGAAGATGAGGCCTGTGCGCTGAATCTCCTCAGTGTCAAATCAGTAGGAAGATGAGGCCTGTGCGCTGCTTCTTGCCTCAGGTTAGGCTTATTACTGAGAAGCATGTGGGTGTTGGAGCAGCTGAGGTTCTGAGAGTCCCCAGACTTTGGCTGCTATTCACTGCTGGTGAGCCCCACCCTATAAAAACACACCTGGAAGGGCTGAGCCCCATGACCTGGAGGACTAGCCTGGAGGCTCAGATTTCTGGAAACCTTAGCTCAACACTGAAGAATTTTATGAATGATATTAGAGAAGTTGAGTGGGATTTTTTGTTTGTTTTGCTTTGTTTGGGGGCCATACCTGGTGACACGCAGGCCTTACTCCTGGCTCTGCACTCAGAAATTACTTGAATTACTCCTGGCAGGAGTGGGGGATATATGGGATGCTGGGGATCGAACTTCGGTCAGCCAAGTGCAAGGCAACTGACCTACCCATTGTGCTATTACTCTGGGCCTAAGATGAGTTATTTTTTGGTTCCTCATAAAATGGGAGACATTGCATCAGAAAGAGCAAACATTCAGAATTCAAGAAGGACACCAACAGGCTGATTTGACCATGTTGGGACTGGATAGAAGGGTCGCAATGAGTGTTCTTCGTGGAATGATCAGAGCTGCTGAAAGAACCTTGGCCTCTCTTGGGGCCAGAGAGGGGTGGGACAAGCAGTAAGGCATCTGCCTTGCTCAAATTAGCCTAGGAAAAACCACGGTTTGATACCCCGAATTCCTATATAGTCCCCCAAACCTGGAGCTATTTCTGAGTGCATAGCCAGGATTAACCTCTGAGCGACACCAGTGTGGCCCAAAATCAAAAACAAAAACAAGTCCCAGCAAGTGGGGGTTCCGACAAGGTGCAATTTAAAAGAGACCCCAGGCTTCCTTGTTCCTGCAAGGGGCTGGGAGGGGACTACTAAATTTTCAACTTCCAGCAATTAGAAAGCAAACGCCTCTCAGGGAGTCGGAAGCAAGCAACAAGGGGAGGACATGGCTCCATGTGCTCTTCGCTTGTCCAAATCACAGACCAAAGTGGTGTCTTGGAAACACACCCTCCCTCTTGATTATTTCTGAAACATAAAAGGGACAAGTGTATCTCCGTTGTATATCTCAGATGTATTCCCTTAACATCTATAACTATTTTCAAACATCCTCACATAGTGACAATTTTGCCCACTGGATTTGTTATTTGATTGTTTGATTTCCCCCCTTTGAGATCTGCTTTATAAGCAATACTGGTAGAAGAGTATCTCTGTATAGATTTCATGTTTGAACTAAGTTACGGGGAATGTTGGACTTTATTCGTCGGCCCCCAGATGCACCAACAATATCTTGTGGCATTGCTTCTCTTTGGCATAGGCACATTAAAATGGGAAAATAATACATATTCAAACAAGTTCTTATCTAATAGAGATGAGAACACAAATTTGGTAATGTAATTAGGCCTTTTACCCTGAACATTGGCATAATGATTTGGCTCAGGCCTCAGAAGAATGGGCATCGCCCACACACACCTGAACAATGGATACCATCTATGGAAACAACCACAATTGTCTATAACATTACCAGGATCCAAGCCACTACCAGGGAAGACCTACCACTGCTTTGGCATTGACTTACTCCAAAGAGTGCTCCCAACACCTAGAAAACTCAGCAACAGTCTGCATGCAGGGCAGATCGCTCCGCATTTAATGGTATGCTGAAACTAGAGGATGCTCCACATCAGCTTGACATCGATGAAAGAGATGCACAGAATCCAGAGTCTTTAAATATAAGAATCTGATACCAACAATAGCTAAAGCATGAAAAAGTTTCACCGGGACCACGGAGAATGACTCGGGTTAGACGGACTGGTATGCCTGGAACCCAGAGTCAGTCTTATGCCAATAACCTTCTGGGGTGAGGCCTTTTTGTAATTAGGTCAAGAATTTTTTCCATTTTCCCTATTTTTCTGGACCTATGCAAACAACGGCGATTGCCACTATCACACCTTTACTATATTTTTTTACTCTTATCCTTTAAGGGAAAAAAATACAACTTACTGAACTTAAAAACAAATAACTGTAGTAGAATGCCTGTCTTGAATACAGGCAGGGGATGGGAAGGGGGAGGGGGTAATGTTACACTGGTGAAGGGGGGTGTTCTGGTTATGACTGTAACCCAACTATGATCATGTTACTTAAATAAAAATTTATATTTAAAAAAAAGACCCTTGGTCTCTGGTCACAGAAGTTTTCCTGCCCCCTGTCACAAGGTAGCTTCCAACAGCCCATCAAAGGTTGGAGCCCAGGTACCAACATTTCCTTTTGGTGCCAACCCTTTTACCCTGACGTTTTGGGCTTCCAGAAGGGACACAACTGGGTTGTGGCTGGAATCAGATCCCTTATCCTGGGCTCTGAGACCGGGGTTCACCTCCAAATGGTCACAGATGGGATGAGGGCTATCAACTCAAAGGCATCAAGATGAGGCACCATTTCTCTCCTTTGTTTTCTAAGGTCCACATCAGCCAAAGCCCTGGGGGCTCACTCCAGGGTTCTGAGAACAAACTATTACACAGCAGCTGATTCAGGGGCCATGGGTAAAATCTGGGGGTGGGGACAGAATGAGAGCCCTCAGTTCCACCAGATGACCCTGGGCTGGGAGGGGAGGGGGCTGTCCCTGCTCACAGTCACTTGAGTGAAACCCTACATGTCCCCCAAATTAAGGACAATGAGGGTACATGCATTTCTGGGGGTTAGGCCATTTCCCCAGCTGTAATTCTGACATTTATTAATGTCACAGATGATAATTCTTGTTGTCATCCCACACTCAGTTTCTGTTGATCTGAAGTAAGTGAGATTTTGAAATATGTGATGGTAAACATCTCGAACATGGATTTATGCAAACAGTTAGTGATTTTAAGTCAAGGGCCTAACCAGGCGTGAGATTTTTCTAAGGAGGAAAGATGGTCTTCAAAGAATGGGGATTTTTTTCTGGGTTCTGGAAGAGTTTCAGAACATCCAGGCATCTTGGGTCACAGATCCAGGCTTTAGGCCTCCACTTGGGACACCCATGAAGCACAGACTCCCCCAGGTTCCCCACCCCATCATCTACAGATGGAGTCTGCAAGTTCCTGGGGCACAAGACGATGAGCTTCCTGACCACCTGGGCACCCCACTCACTACACAGGGGCAAGCTCGACCCTTCTACCCTCTCCACTTGGTGCCCTAGAGTGAGGTCAAGGAGTTGAACCATGACCTTTCCCCTCTGGTGGCAGTGGAATGCCCAAGGGGGGGGGGGTGCATGTCCCACATTCAGCCACACCTGAGCTCCAGCCGGAGGAACGGAAGCCTCGGGGTCCCTTTCTGTGCCCTGTGCCTTCATTTTACTTTCAGAGCTCTAGAATTGTTTAAGAAAATCCTTTTTTGTTGGCTTTGAGCATTCAAAGGGAAGCTGACTGACAGGTGCAGTAATGCTTTCTGGACACGAGATGGCAGCACCCAACTTCACACCCAGGTCTGGGATCTGGATCTGGGCAAAAACCCTGAACACACATGGATTAGATCCCTGGCATCCCATATGGTTCCTCTACTAGCCTGTAGGAGCGATTTCTGAGCACAGAGCTGTGTGTGGACCAAAATCAAACAAACAAATAAACAACAACAAAAAACCAGGCAAAACTCCTCCCCTGCACCACCTTCCCCACCAGCACCTCAAGTAACTCTGGTTGTTTTCAATCAAGATGAACCTGTCATGAGTTAGTCCTCCAGAAAAAGCTCCTCCACGGGCCCCTAAGAACTCCCCCAAGGCCTGATAAGGTAGTTTCTTCCCAGGGTAACCAGAACAGGGGATGGTCAGCCTTCCTGCTCTGACCCTTGAGGGAAGCAGCATTCAGTGGCTTCATTTGAAAAGGAGCCCCAAGGACTAGGCAGATGTGTCCCTATGCATGAGACTTGCCCCCCTGGCTAAGGAGATAGCCAGTAGGCAATGACCCCAGTGGACTAAGGGGGATCACAGAGGGCCAGTGCAGCTGTAGCGTGATTCCCTAGTAGGGAATGACCTATAAGACAAGGAAATCTCAAAGAGGGATGCCCTAGGGATAGAATGGAAGGGACCCCCAGAGGAACTGCCTTAGAAGAGGAACCCCACAATGAGAATGGAGAGCTACAGTTAGGGAGACCCCAGGCCCATGCAGTGCCACAAGCTGTTCATCCCACGAAGATCTGGTGTTGATAAAGCCAGGTGCACTCTGTCACCACAGGTCTCTGGAGCATGCTCAAAGGAAGAGTGCTCTGCAGGCCCCTGAGAGCAGAGCTGGAGGTGCCCCAACTTACGAGCAGCCTTTCCAGCACCCCGTTGTGGTTCCTGTCTTTTCAGGAAGGTCCTTCCCAAGATCTTTTGCGAGCCTTTCCTACTGTGGTCAGCTGCAACCAGACTCTTCCCATCACCACACTCAGATCCTTTGGCTTCTGCCAAACCACCAACCCACAACACAGCAGATCATGCTGACTCTGGCACTCACCCAGTAACCAACACACTCAACATGTTGGTACATTTCCCCCCTCAGATAATTTTCATTGATTTGAATGCAGTGGGAGTGTAAACAACTCCCCAGATATGAGACACTTCTTAGAGAGACACCTGATAGCGGGTTTGCAAGACTCACAGTGGCTCTGCTAGGACCCGCCAAGCCTTGGGGGCACAGTCCTTTTCGATGCTGGCACCACCAAGCATCAAAGTGCCACCCGCAGTGCTGGCGCGTGAACTGCTGGCTTTGTATCTGAAACCAGGACAGGGAAATTGTGCAGCTGCTCTATGGGGAGCTAGTCCTGATGATCCAGAGGGCCCTGTGCAGGCAAAAATGTCAACAAGCGGTGCCAGAGTGATGGCGCAGCGGTAGGGCATTTGCCTTGCATGCGACTGAACCAGGATGGACCGTAGTTCGATCCCCAGTGTCCCATATGGTCCCTGAGCCAGGAGTGATTTCTGAGTGCAGAGCCAACAGTAAACCCTGAGCGTCACGGGCTGTGGCCCAAAAACCAGAAATAATTCTAAAAAGCCAACAATCAAAGGGGGCATCAGACAGCCCCCAGAGAATACATGACCTCACTCCAAAGAGCCAGAACAAACAGAATGAAATGGAAAGGACAGGCACCAGCTATCAGCATCTTCCTCATGGTGGTCTTTAGCTCAGCTGCGTGTAGGCAACTCCAACCTCATGGTCTCCAAACCCCCACGTGCAGGGTGGGGACAGGTAGAACTTGGCCTCACACTGTGAGTCCAGACCAGGATGACGTTTACGAATAAAGTGGCATGAGTGGTCAGCCAGGGGTGGCCTGAGTAAGCATGCTTCCAAAGATCTAAACCTGGGTATCCTGATATGGCATGTACCCTACGATCTAAACTTGGGTATCCCAAATATAGCATGCACTTTAAGATCTAAACTGAAAAGTCCTGGATATAGCATGCACCCTAAAATCAAAAACAGGATGTCCCGGACTTGGCATGCACCCTAAAACCTAGACCAGGTGCTTCATGTATCTTAAGATCATGTCCCAAACAGAGCAGAAAAAGACTCACTAGAAAAGCCTAATGTGAGGCTGGAGAAATAGCACAGCGGTAGGATATTTGCATGCAGCCAACCCCGGAGAGACCTGATTCAATTCTCAGCATCACATATGATTCCTCAAGCCTGTCAGGGGCAATTTCTGACTGCAGAGCCAGGAGTAACCCCTGAGAACCACCGGGTATGGCCCAAAAACCAATAAACCTATCAATAAATAAATAAAGTTAAAAAAAATTGCCTGTTGCATCTGAAAGATGAATCTAGCCCCTATCAGAGCTACTGAGAGCTGCTTAGATCCCTGGAGAGCTAAATTGGGACAGGACCATTTTTGTACTGCAGCCAGGGGCAGAGGGCATGGAAACATGAAGAGCTCAGTGTCAGGGCCACTGACACTTTCCCAGGAAGCTTCCCAGGAGCTCGATTAGCTTTCCTAGGTAGGCGCTGAGGGTGGCTAAAAAGCCTGGAGAGAGTCTCAGGTGGAAACAACCGCCATAAAATGGTACCATGTGGTGCAACAGGCACAAAACCCTGTGCACAGGTGGCTGTAGCAGTTACCTCTGGCCACTATTTTAACGATGATGTATCCTGTCCTGTCATGGGCCTGGCTGCTTGGTATTCTCTGAGCTCAGATTCCAAATCTGCCTTTGACCCGAAGATGAAGACGCAGAGACCACATGTACTGATCAAATTCATCACAGGGCAAAAGTAGTCACAGATACCAGGGCAAAAGTAGTCACAGTTACCAGGACAAAACAGGCAAGCACAGAATAGAGAGAGGGTTCCTCAAACCGACAGAAGTCTCCTAGCAGAACCCCAGGAAGGGGCTGTGAGGACACCTAGAGAATTGGACCTAGAAATGGATGGAGACCCCCAGGTCTCCAGAGGGTTGGAAGGAGTGGGGACCCTGGGACTGGAGGGAGTGGGCCCCCCAGGCCTGAACAGGCTAAAAACCCAACACAAAATGTCCTGCAGCCTCCTTCTGTCTACCATAAAATTGGGTCACTTCCCTCAGCCCAGCCACCATTTGGAAGAAGTCTGTGTCCTGGTCTGTGTGCAGGGAGGCAGATGCGTGCCATCAACACCTTCATCCTGGGTTTGGAACTTGGCTCTCCCCTCTTGGGGACCTGACAGTCAAGTCATCGAGTGCGCTGGGCCCCAATTAGTCCTGGAAATGTTCATTTGCTTAGCATGCTCCCTCCCAAGAAGATCTCAGGGAAGATACTTGAGGGAGGGACTGTGACCTTTGCACGCTGGACATGGGCTTGCTTAGAGCTCAGAGCACTGCCAGGAAAGGGGACTGTGCATTCTGGCCCATGTTATTTGAATCTCCGAGTGCCTGAAGCAGTAGGTTTCACCCCGTTGGGTCTCAGTTTCTTCTCATTGGATACAGGTGCCTGTCTGCTGTGGCTCATGCCTCCCTTTTTCTTGAGACTGGCATGCGTCTGTGCTCTGGGCACCTTTGAGTCCGCAGCATCTAGGGTGCCTACGTGGGGTCTGGGGGCCCGGAGGTTGTCGCTACTCTCCAGCCTGCTGTCGCCCCCACTTGTGCCCACACCCCCACGGGGCAGGTCCCAGCGTGGAAAACAGGCCCCTTTACTTGGCTTCCTTTTCTTTTCCTCTGCCCTACCATTAGCTGATGACTTTGGGGTGCATGCCCTGCGGCGCATAGGCATGTCCAGGGTCTGGAGGTGAGGTTCTAGGGTGCTAGGAGAGGCACCCACGTCTGGTGTCCGAGGCCAATCTTTCTTGCAGGAAGGGTCCAGTCTGGAGGTCCCCCCGTGAGGCCGGGCCAGAGCAGCAGCCAGATGCTTGCCCCTCCCTGGGGCACTAGAACCTGGGGTTGCCCTCCCCTTGGTGCCCCTGGCACGTTCCCATTGCAAAGTCTGCTCCTGTAACCACTCCAACTGTACCAGGCGGTCCACGAAGCGGCCCAGGGTACCTCCAGGCCGCAGGACCAGCATGGCAGCACCCGCTCTGCTCTCCATGGGTCCGAGCTCAGCCATGTCCCGGAGATCCCAGGAATTAAGTGGGGGTGGGAGGAAGTCGGGGTACCGGTACTCAGGCTCCCCCTGGCCCTGGCAGAGAGGCAGGTCGAAGCTCAAGGGGTCGATCTCTTCGGCTCGGAGATTCAGCTCAGGCGGGGTAAGAGGTGAGGGGGCCACCGGGACCCTTTCCGAGTCTGACAGGTCGCTGGCACTGTCCTGGTCAGCATCCTCGTGAATGATCTTCATGGACTGGAAATCCAGGAATAACTTGCTGGCCGAGGCACCCATGGGCACAGCCCGGGGTCCCAGTGTTGGCTTGGCTTCGGGGCACACGATGTCTGCAGGTTGGTGTCTTGGCCTCACGGTGACACCCCCCAGACTGCTCCTTGGCTGAGTGGCACTCAGGGTCCGGGGCTTGCTGGGTCTCTGGCCTGCAGAACTGGGCTGTTGTTGTGCTTTACTCCAAGCCTGGCCCACAGCCTTGCCACTGGGAAGACAAAAGCACAGCTCAGCGTTCCACAAGGTCTGACTATGAACACCAGCACTCACATCCGTCCCCTTGGGCTTGGGGGCCACACCTGGCGGCAGTGCTCCAGACATACCTACTCCAGGCTCTGTTGTTTAGGGATCACCCACTTGCGGGTGCCATGGATCAAACCCAGGTTGGACACATGAAAGGCAAGAGCCTGACCCACTCAGCGACACCTCCAGATGCTGTCCTGAACACATTTCAGTGTCCCTGCAACTCCCCAGGGAGTTGAGCCTGAGCCCCAAACCCATAGGGTGCTGCCTCTCAGAAGCTTCTACACAGTACTCTGGGGGGAAGGTTTGGCTCTAGCAGAGGTGCAGACTGGCCGTGTTCATTTTCCACAGCTTGTGGACACTGAGGGGAAGTGCAGAGGCTCCCCCCACCCTCGGCCTGATGGAATCTAACCGTGAACCCACTATGTGTAGTTTGAAGGCCATTCTTTGGGGGAACAGTGCTGGCGAATTTGCAATCCAGAGGCACTGGATGAAATCAGCTGCTGGATTTCATGCCTGTTCATGTGCTCACATATATCCACATGAAAGAGCAATTACAACCAAATAGCAGCAACCAGAAGGCCTAGTGGAAGGCGGCACTAAGCAGGTAAGTCAGAGCCATTACAAGAGGGCCTGGCGGGCCCAGGGGAGTGCCAATTTTTTAGGCCCAGGATGCAAACACCCCGGCCTGTGGATCTGCTCTCAGGAAGGAGAGCTATGTGGAAAGGATACCCTGCCAGGCCAGGAATGAAACCAACAGAGCCCACTCCCTGGCCAGTGGCAGTGAATACTTGAGAACCCAACATGGCTGCCTCAAGACCATGGAATTCACTGACAGATTTTTCACAGCAATAGACTTGGGGGGAAAAAACTTCCCTTTCAACTTCTTTGCCAGGAATGTAGCATCTTTTTTGTTTGGTTTTAGTTTTGGTTTTTGGGCCACAACTGGCCATGATCAGAGGTTACTCCTGGCTCTACACTCAAAAATCACTCCTGGCAGGCTCAGGGAACCATAAGGAATACAGGGGATCGAACCCAGGTCCATAGAGTTGGCAGCGTGCAAGGCAAACACCCTAGCACTGTGCTATCATCTGGTCACAGGAATTTAGAATCTTACTAAGATTAAAAAGACTTCTCAGGGGACCGGAGAGATAGCATGCAGGTAAGGCATTTGCCTTGCATGCAGAAGGATGGTGGTTCAAATCCTGGCATCCCATATGGTCCCCCGAGCCTGCCAGGAGCGATTTCTGAGCATAGAGCCAGGAGTAACCCCTGAGCACAGCCGGGTGTGACCCAAAACAAAACAAAAAAAAAAAAACAACTCTTGGGGTTGGAGCAATAGTACAGAGGGGAGAGGAACATGCTGCAGAACAGGGTTTGATCCCCGGCATCTCTGAGCCCTGAGTGCAGAGCCGAGAATGAACCCTAAATCACTAGGTGTGATCTCCTCCCCCTAGGGAAAAAAATTTAAAAAGGAAGAGGGCCCAGTAACATAAGTGAAACACAATGAAAGTGACAGGAGGCCAAATACACTTTCTGGAAATCTTAAGTCTCCATTGTCTGGTGGTTTCCGTCATGCTAAGTACCTTCTGAAAAATGTGTCACCGCTTCCTCAATCACTGGGAGGATGTGAAGTCACACCAACCACACTATGTGTTAGTGGATGTTGGGTAAAGCTGGAAAAGGGATGAAGGCGTTGCCACTCGAGGGGCAGGAGCTGTCACTGCTGAGGGGCTGTGTCTAGCCATAGCAAGCAGGGAAGGCCTTGCATGTGGCCAACATTCCATATGGTCCTGGATCTGTTTGTTTGTTTGTTTGGTTGGTTGGTTGGTTGGTTGGTTTGGTTTTGGGTTTTGGGCCACACGCATTGGTGCTCAGGGGTTACTTCTGGCTCTATACTCAGAAATCACTCCTGGACCATATGGGATGCTGGAGATAGAACCTAGGCCTGTCCTGGGTCAGCTGTGTGCAATGTAAATGCCCCTACTGCTGTGCTACGACTCTGGCCCCTGAAAAGTGATTCTTGAGCGCAGATCCAGGAGAAACCCCTGAGTGCTGCTGGGTGTGACCCCCAAACCACTCTATATGTTATATATAATGTGTGCATATGTACATAAATATATTCATTTTTTTTTTTGCAGTGCTGAAACTACTGCTCCCCATCCATGGAGGCTCCATGCACATTAGCACCCCTTTTCCATCACAGGGAGCTAGCATAGAATGAGGATAAAGAGGTGCACCCCAACTTTTAGAGTCTGGTCAAAAGTGCCAGAATTCAAGACTTTGAAATGCACGCTGATTATTCTCATTTTTTCCCAACTATCCCTAATGACTCTGGGGGAACCTTGGTGTTGCTTTTGTAATTTAAAACCGTGGAACAAGAGAGTTACCTGCTTCCGTGTTGTGACTCCTTCATCCTATGCCCTTTCTGGGAAAATTCGCACAGCTGGTCATCATCGAGGGCTTGAGGGACTGTCTGAAAAGCAAACACAAGGGAGAAACACTCTACCAAACCCTGAAGGTGCCAAGTGAAAACTGGAACCAATCGACGTCAAATTGGCTTCAGCGTTTGCGTCACCTTCTCTGCAGGCCTTGAAATATTCTTGCTTAATCTGTTGCGAGACAGGGCAGCTGGAAACGCGACTTCTTTATTCCTCTAAATTCGGAAAGTGCTCCTCCCTCACCGGAACTAGGAGCAAGAGGACACTGTCAGAGGGTGCAAGGAAGGTGCAAAAGACCCCACCCACAGGCCAGGGTGCTTTGGGGTGTTTGAACATCCTGGCAGGTTGTTGAAACCCAGGGAACAAAGTCACATTAGCACATATGTTGTGAATGAAACCCTCCCCGCCAACACACACACCTTGGGGCTCACTCATTAAGTTCAAAGCACTCATGGGGGCCGGAGAGAGAGCATAGTGGTAGGGTGTTTCCCTTGCATGCTGCCGACCTGAGGGGGACTAGGTTCCATTTTCAGCATCCCATATGATCCCCCAGTCTGCCAGGGGCGATTTCTGAGTGAGAGCCAGGAATAACCGCTGAGCACCACAGG
The DNA here is from genome assembly GCF_024139225.1 of Suncus etruscus. Classification (NCBI taxonomy): domain Eukaryota; kingdom Metazoa; phylum Chordata; class Mammalia; order Eulipotyphla; family Soricidae; genus Suncus; species Suncus etruscus. The sequence goes on from NC_064854.1 coordinate 6,369,014, forward strand.
GTGTGGCCCAAAGACCAATCAATCAATCAAGTTTAAAAAGAAAAAAGTTCAAAGCACCTATGTCACTCAATACTTCGCTAGGAGATAGTCCCCAGATCACAGGACATGTCTTGTACCAACCATGGCCTCCCTTGGGTCAGGGTAGCTCCCCTCACTTTTGCCCCACCCATGCCAGATATCTGCCCACACTAGGGTCCCCAGGGGGTCCATCTGAGCCCTCTCTAGGCATCTCTCCAAGAAACTGTTCTGTTTCTGCTGCCCCAGGGAATCCTTTAAGGCTGAAAACAGGTGGGACTCCAGGGTTTTTCTGCACAAAACATTGCTGCAGGGCCTGGAGCATTAGCACAGTTAGCACAGTTTGCCTTGCATGTGGCCAAACCAGAACAGACTGTGGTTGGATTACCAGTATCCCATATGGTCCCTGGGCCTGCCTGCCTGCCTGGAGCGATTTCTGAGCACAGAGCCAGGAGTAAACCTTAAGCACTGCCAGGGGGCCCAAAAACTAAAACAAAAACCAAAACAAAAACAAAAACCTTGCTGCATTTTTCACAATGCAATTTTTCTACTTTTATTAAAATGTTAATGTTACTGTTTTAAATTTATTGTAACACATTCACTTTCACAAGAACAGGGCAGGGAATTTTTTTTTTTTGAGGGGGTGGGGGTACTGACACAGAGGATGACCTTCCTGGTTCCCCAGAGTGGATCAGATTGAACTCTGAATGCACTTTCTACCAAGGAAGGGTCTGACTGCAAACCCCCATCTCAGGCTTTTCCTTGCCAAGCTTCCCACAGGCTACTAGGCTCCTGCACCAGCCAAGTCGCCCATCCCAAAAAGGAAGAGCGAGGAACCCAGGCCAGAAAGGCCCCAGCCTGCTCCTAGAGAAGCAGAATTCTGCTTCTGAGCTGTTTCCTGACCCCTCAGGGGCCAGTCACATCCGTGCCCTGGAGCCCCAATGTGCGGTTTACCACCTCCCTTTGGAATTGCTGAGCCAGGCCGGCCCCTTCTGAGTGCCTCCTCCGGGGAAAGCAGCCGGAAAAGCATTGCGGGGGACGGCCGTGGGGGACGTGGGGAACGTGTCCCTGCCAATGGCAGCTGCTGGACTGCTGGAACTGGGGGTTGAGGGGAGGCAGACTGGTCCAGGCGCCTCTGCAGAGTCTTGGGGAGGGGGATCCCCAAGGAGTGGATAGCACTGGTGGGAAGGCCAGCACAGGGGGTGTCCCCCACACCTGGGCCTAGGGAAGCCCCAGAACTGCCAGCACCACCCCCCAGCTAGCTTGCATGCACGTCCCCGATCCCGTGAGAGAGCGCACGGGTCGTGGGTGCCAAAGGGCATGCAGACAGACAGACAGACGCGCGCGGGCTCAGGGCCCATCCCCAACGCATCCGACCTGCCTCACCACCGCCGCCGCCGCTTGGCAGAAGGCTCCCTCTCCCCGAGGCTGGTTGCGGGGTGCAGGGTGCGGGTTGGGCAGCGTCACGAGGAGGCGGAGCGCCGTGGCCAGCCGGGGAAGTTGCGCTCCTGGCAAGTCGCGGCCCACTAAGGCGCGCAACAGCGGCAGCGAGCGGCGCAGCAGGCACCCCAAAACCCCTGGCTAGAAGCAACCTGGGCCAGAAGTGCTCCCCGACTCGCAAGCCCCAAGACTCGGGGGCTTGTGACCTCCGCGAGGAGCCGCCACACCGGACGAGCAGGTGGAGAGCGCGTTGCGCATTCCGTGCGTAAAGCTGCGGGGAGGCTCCCCGGAGGAGGAGGAGCAGCGGGGGGGAATTTGGAAAGGGCGCCAGGCCTTGGCTATGCCCATGCCGAGAGGTCCAGGCTTGGGTGGGTTTCGGAAACCCACTCCCCGCAGCCTCAGCTGCCTCTCCGACCTGGACGGAGCCGCCTGCGCCTCGGTGACCCGGGAACCCCGACCCAGCCGCGCCCCCGCGGCTGCCGGAGACACTCGGGGGCTGCGCCCCATTATCCAGAGACGGGCCCGCTCGCTGCCCAGCTCGCCGGAGCGTCGCCAGAAAACCGGGGGAGCCGCGGGAGGCGCGTGCCGGCCGGGTTGCACCAGCCGGCGACTCCGGGTGCGCTTTGCGGACGCGCTGGGGCTGGAGCTGGCGCAGGTGAAGGTGTTCCAGGCGGGAGACGACCCCGCCGTGCCGCTGCATGTGCTGTCGCGCCTGGCCATCGCCTCGGACCTGGGCTGCAGCAGCCAGGAGCTGGAGTTCACCCTGCAGTGCTTGGTCCCCGACTTCTCTCCGCCCGTGGACGCCCCGGATTTCCAAGCGCGCCTGCAGCGCCAGCTCGTGTGCCTGGAACGCGTCACCTGCTCCGACCTGGGCATCAGCGGGTCGGTGCGTGTGTGCAACGTGGCCTTCGAGAAGCAGGTGGTCGTGCGCTACACCTTCTCCGGCTGGCACAGTGCCCATGAGGTGGCAGCGCGCTGGCGAGGCCCAGCCGGGACCCAGGGCGCCGAGGATGTCTTCGCCTTTGGGTTTCCCGTGCCGCCCTTCATGCTGGCCCGGGGCTCCCTCGTCCACTTCGCCCTGCGCTACCGAGTGGCCGGCAACGAGTACTGGGACAACAACGACGGGCGCAACTACAGCCTCACCTGCCGAGACCACGCGCTGCACATGCCCAGGGGAGAGTGTGAGGAGAGCTGGATCCACTTCATCTGAGCCAAGGAGGGAAGGAAGGGCCTTGCTCCAAGGCTTTGCCCATGCCCTGGACTGATTTCAAGATTTCAAGACCATCCTGACCTCACTCTGGCTGCCAGAGCCTTGCCAGAGACCCAGAAGATGTCACTGGACCCAAAAGTAGGCCTATGCCAGGTGGGACAAAAAAAAAGGCCTCTCTCCTCCCGGCCTAGAAATGCTGGCGACTTTTGCATGTGTCTTGAATGTCTGTTATTGATGGTCGTTGTCATGTTGGGACCTTCCTCTCCAGAGGCAGTTAGTTGCCTCTCAGGAACATTCTGGAATGAATATGCTGAAAAAATGGTTCCCCCTTCGTCTGTAGTCCAAAGACATTCCTGCCCCCAACAAGTAAAAACCCAAGAGGCCTTTGCTTGCCTGTGTTTGTAGATCTGATAGTTGGAAACTATTAATAGGCCGGAAAATTATGTCCCTTCAGTCATGGCCCAGCCATTCCCCAGAGTTCAGGCTGCCCCGGCCAGGCTCCTGTCTCCTCCATCAGTCAACAGCTGAGGAAGAGGGAAAACTTACCACTTGGAAACTAGCCAAACAGCCCTACTAGCAGCCTCTCGGCTCCTGGGGTGTCCTCTGTGTTCTGCGAATCCTGCCTCTACCTGCTAGCAGGCCATTCTCTTGGGCTGCAGACCGACCTATGCATTGTCAGAAACTCTCTGCCTTAAGTCATTTCCAGTTTTAGGCATTTCTTGAGGTTTTCAGGCAACAATGGCCTTTGCCAATTAGCTTTTCAGCATTGCTTTCAGCACTGGCTAGAAGACTGCTGAGAAAGGCCATTCCCAGAGATGTTCCTGTCACCTTGTATTCTGAGCTCTTGTCTGCCAACTCTGGGCCACCCTGCTCTTGTGCCTTTATGGAGGGGGTTCTCCAGCATCCAGCTGGAGTTGAAGATCAAGTGCTTTGAGTATCTCCAACGCAGAAGTCAAGGCCTTTGCCCCCTCCAGAGAAACAGAGTGATTTAAAACACACAGTAAGGGGCCAATGATTTCTTCTGGTGCTAATAGGTGTGGGAACTGCTAGGTGCTAGCACAAAGGGATGAAGACTTCACTGGCATGGAGAAGGGTTCCACTTGGGAAACTCACTTTAGAGACAACAAATCACTGTGATCACACTTACGGTAGCTCTCACCAGTGAATTTTGAATGTTCGTTGACTATGTTCTATCACTATATTCAGGGTGTGTTTGCCTTTTAACCAATTTGTATTTGTTTTTGTTTTTGTTTTTCCCTTCAGTGACGCTGTTGTGTGTATAAAAACTCTAAGAACAGAGATGGTTTTCTTTTTCTTTCTCTGAGTTTTTAAATTCTAATGAAGTTGACCAACCTTTGGCGATGATCCCTGTGTGCTAATTGATATGCAAGGGAGAAAGAGAAGCCTGGATGTGCTTCCTGCTCTTTAACCAACTGTTGGCTGAGGCTGTCAAGTCTGTGAGGCCCGCAGCTGTTCTGTCCTTGGGCCTGGACCTGAGCCTCTGAGAATTGTCCAGAGTATTCTATCTAAGAGAACTCCAGGGACAGGGACGGTGTAAAGGCATGTAGAAAATCCAGGGGAAAGGGAACATGAAGTGTCATCTCTTCCATATTAGGAGAACCTCAACGTGCCTTTTCAAAAAGATCAGTCTCCTCACACATAAGTGCTTCAGTATTCCGTTCTGGGCTGCTCCAGAAGCTGGGGAACAGTAACAACTTTCAGACACAGGTCCTTTAGATATGCAGACCTCATAGTGGATATGCAAATGTTGGATTGTCTTCCAAAATGTATGTGAATGCCTGTTATTTAAGATGATTTCAGTCAAGCCTCATTATTAAAGTGTATGAGCCCAAATTAGAACCTGGAGCATGGGTTTTATTTTTCTGTGGTTCTGTTTTGTTTTCAGTACCTGTGATCTAGACCTGTACATGCAGAGCACTCTACTACTGAGCCCAGTCCTCAGCGCCAATCTATCTATTTATGGAAAGAAAGCATGTAATTTCTTAACTTTTAAAACATTTGGTATTTTCAGAGCCTTCTCAAACAGTGGTCTTCAGCCACAGTCTATTTCTGGGGCCAGTCTGGGTGGTACAACTTAAAGATATTGGTGGGCCCCTTTGACCCGTGTGCGGGGCAATGCAGATTCAAAGATATGAAAAGGTTCGAGAACAATATTCTAAACACATCTGCAATTTAGTGTCTTGGCCCTCTCCTGAAATTGAGTAGCACAGTTCTCTTCTTGAGAAGCAAAACAGTCAGGAAGATAGCCAAATCAGGAAGAAAACTCCAGGGGAAACTAGGGGATAAAATTAAAAAAGAAATCTTTATGTAGTTTCTGAATGTTTATCTCTACCTTCTCCTCCTGCCATCCCCAACTTCCACTCAACCATGGAGGACCTTGGGTTTAGGGAGAAAAGGCTTTATCACTTTTTGTTTTGCTTTAGGGCCACAGCTAGTGGTGCACAGGAGTCCCTCATGGTAGGACTTGGGAAGATCCTGTGTGATTCTGGGATTGAACCAGGTTCAGCTGCATGCATGCAAGGCAAACACCCTATCCACTGAACATCTTTCCAGCCCCAAATTGTATCTTTTTAAATTTGCCTCTAATTTGCTTATGGTGCTAGGTGATTTGATTTCATGTTAATTCAGAAAACCACACTATCTGGTAGATAATAACACCATTTTCTTAGCTGGTGAAATCGAAGCACAGAGTTTTTAAATAATTGGTCTAAAGCTTTTCATCCGGTTAGTTGGCAATTCAGCATTCAAACTACACCTGCCCTCTCCTTCTCTCCTATGGCAAGGTGTTTAATAGTTTATTAAATTGGATTGGAAACCCAGCTGTGATTATGAGACTGTTTCTCATTGCACATAATTTAAAATCAGATTTTAAACATTCACATAAGATGAATATAAGTGGTTATTTTCTTCCATGTGGTAGTAACTGCGGTTCACTATTACTGTGCTTTCAGAACACATGAAATAATGAAATGGCTTCCCCCAAATAATGGGGCTCTGAAACTTTTCTTTATTAAAAAAGTGACCAAAAAGAAAAAAAAAGGGGGGGGCCCTCTATGAAGCAACTCTATCCATTTCTGAATCGCATGATTTCTAAATTTGCTTCTAATCGCTGACTGGGATATGAAATTTTCTCTTGCTTAGATTGTTAAAAACAAGAATTCCAAACACTTTGGCATATTTTACCCCATAGCAGTTTCTTTTTCCTTTTCTCATTTAAATGAATAATTTAAGTAGAAACATGCTGAGAATCCTAAAAGAAACATCAGTGCTTCCTTGCAGGACCCTTCAAACTAGAGGCATCCTCAGCCTTCAGACACCAGATGTCTAGAAAACTAGAAAGAAGAGCAAGCTTCCCAGCAGGCAAGCAAGGCAGGCAAGCAGGCAGGCAGGCAGGCAGGCTGTCAGAGGAAAGAACAAGTGGGCGGGGCAGCCGGAGAACTTGCCAGGGCAACTGGAGGATGGCCCAGGCCTGGCACAGATGGTGGAGAGAAGAGCCAGGGCAAGGCCTGGCCAGGAGCATGATCTGTTTGTGGGCGTGGTTTGGTTGCTTGTGGGGGCGTGGCCTGGCTGTGGGCGTGGCCTGGTTGAGGCTCACCTTCAGCCTACCAGGCAGGGCGGAGTCTGGCTGCGGGCGTGGCCCGGACATGGGGCGTGGTTTGGCTGCGGGCTATGGCTCACCTTCAGCCTGCCTGGCGGGGACTCGGCCTGGGCGTGGCCTAGTTGTGGGCGTGACCTGGCTATGGCTCAGCGTCGGCCTACCCGGCGGGGGCGTGGCCTGGCTGTGGGCGTGGCCTGAGCCTGTCTCATGGCCCGGCCCAGCTCGCAGTCTCTGCTGCCCTCTGGTGGCCATGATGGGGAAGGACTCTAGGCTAGGGCATCCTTCAGCCTTCCCACCCTGTTCGGAAGGCAAGTTCGGAGCCTTCCCCGTGCGGCGTTGCGGGGCTTCCCGCGGGTGCAACGCCTCAGAGTGCCCAGAGGCAAGATGGCGGCGGTCCAGTCCGTTCCCTTCGCTTCGCTTCGCTGAGGTGGAAGCGCTGGGCGGGGGGAGGAGAGAGGGGAAGTCCGGGTGGCCCCGCCCCTCGCCCCGTGCCGGCGGCGCTGATTGGCCGGCGGGGCCCGGAGCCCGCGACGCTGATTGGCCGGCGGGGTTGGCGCCCTCGACGCCGATTGGCCAGCCGCGCTGGGCGCTCGCGACGCTGATTGGACAGCGGTGGAGCCCGCGAAGCTGATTGGCCACGCACCTCCGCCTTCTTCCGCCTTTCGGCGCGGCGTCAAGAGCCCGTGGGCGCCTGAGGCAACACACGCTCACTCGCTGCGGAGAGTAGACGACGACCGGTGGAGCCTCAGTGGCTGACACACCGTCGCGAATGTGAGGTGCTGGGCTTCGGGGAGAAACGCGAGCCGTGCCGCGGTGCGCCCGGCTCGGCTGTGGGGGGGCGGCCATGTTTGTGCCCCGCCGGGCCCAAGCTGCGTGGCACGGCTCCTGGGGTCCCGAGGAGGAAGGAGAAGGAAGGAAAGGAAGAAAGGCCGAGGGGCTGCTCTCCGGACTCTGCTCCTTCCTCTCCTCAGGCCAGTTGGCGCCATTCGGCCTCGGCGGGAAAAATTCCCGTCAGGAATCTTGGGGCCAGCCGTTGGTGACCCGGAAGTGAAAGGGCCGCCCCTCCCCCCAGGGTTCGGCCAAAGGGCACCACGCGGGCCACGTGGCTAGGCTGGCCTGGGGCGAGGTCACTGGCTCGCTGTTCGTGGGGGTCACGTGGGAGTCACTTGGCGGTCACGTGGAGCACGTGACACCTCCAGGGCCGCTGGGCAGGAATCTGGACCCACCTTTTCCACTTCCGCCTGGGCCTTTGGCCAACTCCCAAGGCTCCATTTTTCTCAGCAGAGTACCCAGCTAGGCGTTCACACAAGCCAAGCCCATGGAAGGTCTCAAAGTACATCTCGTGGGATGGGGCCCAACACAGAACACAGTGTTAGGGACCCCAGACTCCATTCACCACCACCACCCCCCAACATCGCATCCCATAGGGTCCAGGAGCCTGCCAGGACTAACTCGCCATAAATACATAAAAATAAGTCGTGGGAAGCATGAAAAAACGACGCTTTAGAATTAGAAAGATTATGATTCTCTATATAATGTAATTCTATGTAGATATTATGCAATCATCTCTATTATCTATATGTTATATATTAATTAGAATTCATGGTATGACACGTTTTCCATGGCTTGCTTTTTATTTTAGCAGAATGGCTTCACGATAGGTATTTTTGTGCTCTATGGATAGTGACTGCAGGTTGAAATCACTGTATTGAAAGAAAGTGGAGTATTAGACCAAAACGGGAATTTAGCCCAATAATTCGTATTTCAAAACTTTGAAACGTTTTCTAAAATAGTAAAAAAAATAAAAGAAAAAAAGCCTTTTGAAATGAAGGTAAGTATGAGTTAGAAATGAACGTTCAACTTCACCGCTTTTAGAGCTGGAAATTCAATTCACTGGCTGTAAATAAATCCACGCGCCCTAATACCACAGGGAAGGGGGAGAGGGTCTGGAGCAGGACCTCCACAGGAAATAACCCAAACCAGGCTGAAGGCAGATGCAACACGGGTCCAGGGACCCTTCCGCCACATGGAGCAGAAGGAAGAGGTCAGACCACAGTGTTTATTGGAAACTTAAGACACCCCCAAAGGGTGAGGGGAAAACTAAGCTAAGGAATCTATCTAGAAGTTCTTCCCAGCCAGGTGGGTCGTTGACATGTAAAAGAGGAGGCCATAACTGTTCAGGTTGAAAGCAGACATCACGTCATTTAGGCTGAAGGACACAACCCAACAGCTGGCACCAACAAACGTTATTAAAATAACACAAACTATTTTTGTTTGTTTTGTTTTTGTTTTGGGTCACACCCGGCAGCGCTCAAGGGTTCCTCCTGGCTCCGTGCTCAGACATCGCTCCTGGCAGGTTTAGGGGACCATATGGGATGCTGGGATTCGAACCACTGTCCTTTTGCATGAAAGACAAACGCCTTACCTCCATGCTATCTCTCCGGCCCCAACACAAACTATTTTTAAATAAATGATTTTAAATGGTTTATACAAGTCTTAGTCACTAATCTAGTATTTTGCTTGTCATATAACGACTGCTGGGAGAAAGACAGTCGCCTTCTACTATCCTAGATCCATAGGGTTGGAAAATAATTAAATTGACAGAAGCTACAGAATCAAAAGAATCTAATTACATGTATGCATAGTCTTAGAGAATACAAACCCTTAATATTTCTTTTCTTTTTCTAGAACCCTTAATATTTCTTATGCAGCATCCCACTATTTTTACAAAAACTTTCTTATTTGAATTTCTGTGTACCTACTGGGCTGTCAACTCAGTGAAGTTTGGAACTTTATTTAAGAACTTTGGAACTTAAATAACCAGCTGCCAACATCCCTTCTAGATCAGTCATGGAGCTGGGCTTGCTTCTCTGGATGCAGCAGATTCTGGTCGTGTCTAGATGGAGTAGTGGGCCTTTGGCAGGTCTGCCACCATCCCACGAAGGCTCCAAAGATCTGTGACTGGCATGTATGGGTACACCTGGAATAATTCAATTGCCATCATTTCTTCCATATCCGTTGTGAAGCTATTCTGCTTCTGTGGTTTAGGGCAGGATACAGGGGCATGGAGTACTGGGTCTTTAACAGGTGGGGACTTGGTCTAGTCCTACCTCTTGAAGAAGGCTCCATATATCTGGGTCTAGCAAACTGGAATCCTACCTGGAATAACTCAGACGTCTCTTGGACAAGTATCTTTTTAAGTCTGCTTGTCTGACTTAAATGAGTTTGTTTATGTCTAATGTACGGTATATGAACTTCTAAGAACTGCTTTTATTGCATCCCATAATAACACGGAACATCCCAAATTGGCATGGAATAACCTGACTGTAGAGCTAAATTAAATTCAGTATTAGAAACCAGAAAATAGTTCAGTTAGGGATGGTTGAAAAGGTTCCGCCCTATCTTTTCTAAAGGGCAGGGGAAGGAAACTTGAATCTGAAATCTTTATTTGCCGTTACATCAGAAGTGTGCCTCAGGGGACAGCCTCTGAGACTCTTGCTCAGTACTCACCACCTTGTAACCCACCTTACTAACAGTATGCTTCTTTATTTTCTCTCTCTATTAAAACCCTTTCTTACGACTATGCAGACAAGATTATTGTTTGAAGGAACATGAGCCTACCATCTTCCCACTAGTAGGCATGTTACTTTATCTCATTGGATTGGCCCTCCAGTAGTAGTGGACCCAAACCTGCACTGTAACAGAACCTCTTTTTTTGCAAATACACAGTCCTTACTCCTCTATGAGTTGGAACTCTTGGTGATTTTATTCCAAATCTCTCCATAGTACCAGTTATTTTTTAAATTGTTCTAGACAGGATATTAGAAAATATTGTATTAATTGCCCTCCAAGCTATATTTGGAAATGTTAGATACCTTTGTTATAACGCTAAATGGTTCCTGTTTTCCTTCTTCTGTAAAGGAAAACAAGATCTATATTATCTTTTCCTTATCCCTTTCATTGTTTATTTCTTTGTTATCATATAATATATCCTTTGGCAATATACTCACATATCCCTTCTTCAGTAAATAGACCTGTTAAAATTTCATTTAGACATAAACTCAAGATTATTTTTTCTGTTTGCCAAGTTGGGAGAAATATAGTAGCAGTACTGTGTGGTGAGATGCAGTAGGTTTTCTTTCACTAATTATTAATTAGTGTTGTGATCACTTTGCAGGATTTTTGACATTCTAAGTCGGGGCCCTCCGTACAACATTTTGTGGCCCTGCCCTAGAGGGATCTTTTTTTGTTTTGTTTTATTTTGTTTTAGTTGTTTGGGTCACACCCCCCAATGTTCAAGGCTTACTACTGACTTTGCAGTCAAGGATCACCCCGACTTTGCCTCCTGCGGCCCCCGGGTAAATTGAGTTTGAGACCCCTGTCTAAGTTATCTAGAAATAAAAACTTAACAAGTTACATGTGTTCCTCCAGTAACTTTAAACAGCCATGACATTTTTTTCTCAATGAAGAACTTAAATAATATTACATTGCCTTAAGCATATGCAGTAATGCTTTTGCTATACATGAAGATATTTTAAACTGTAAACAATAGCGCAAACTATAAAATACAGAAATTTTCTTTTATAGGTGGTATTTGTTTTATCCTGTTGTTTTAAAAAGTAAATGAAAATGCCGATAAGACCAGATCTTCAGGTATGTAGTTCTAGAAATTCTATTTTGCTTATTTAAATAGGTTTTAATTACAATATTATTAGGAAAGAGAGCTTATGTTTATGAAATATTACCCTTTCATTTTTATAATACTTTACTTATTTTTAAAAGCTAGTGAAGTATTATTGAGAAGACACTTTTCTTCTGTGTATTTTACCTAAAGTTTCATTCTCCAAAAACCTATCCATGATTTTAAGTGTGGGCTTAATGAATATATCTCTATTTATTTGTATATATACATCTTTGCATATATGTATGTGTATATACTAAGCTCATTTGTGTATTACATTGGAGTAATTTATTTGTCATTTTATCTAAAATGCATAACTAAAAATGCGCATATAGGTTGGTATAATTTCTAAAAATGATTTTAATGATGATATGTAGTTTTAAATTACTATATTTCATGAAGTGATATGTTTTGTTTTGATTTAATATGTGTGCAATTAACTATTTTTTTAGCAGTTGGAAAAGTGCATTGATGATTTTTTAAGAAAAAATGATTTTAAACCTTTGAAAAGCCTTTTACAAATGGATGTTTATGAAGATGTGAAAATTAAATGCAGCAAACAATTTTTAAACAAGTTGGATGACCTTATATGCAGGGTAAATACTATTTTTACTAAATTTTAAAATTATATATCACTAATAATGTATTTTCTTAAAGAAATATATATCTTGAAGAAATGAATAAAAATCAGGCTTTATCACATTTGTTTAAAGCATGCATGCAAATAAATGATTATTTTGCCAACTACTTACCTTTTTCATATGAGGAGTTTCAAATATCCATATTGGATTGTTCTTTTCTATACAAATATATAAAAATGTGTTTGAATGATCTACAATTATTAACAGTACTTGAATTTGGTAAAAAAATTTACCTACTCGGGAGTTTAGACACCTAATTTATGTTTTTTAAAGCCAGTCAGCATATTCTCTGTATTAACACATGTGATTTTCATCCATGGCATTTGAAGATATAAGGCAAAGTCATCACGAACCTTAAGCTATCTGTCATACATAAAGTATTTTTATACATGGGTAAAGGTGGTTGTTGTCAACGCCTGTAATTAAAATTGAATATGATTTTTATATATCCATTTGCTAAGTAAAGGAAATTTTAAGAATGAAAACTGGCTCACACTGTCATATTTTAACATCCCTTCAGTTTATACAGAATTTTGTTCCTGGTTTTATCCTGGAATGGCTTAGTGGCTTTAGACTTTTTGATACTTTGCAATATGAAGATTATGAAAATGAAATTCCCCTTGGGGATTGTAAGTGCTGGAAGGTTCCTTAGCATAATATCGATACCATAAAATTTTGAGTTTACAAAAATTTAAGTGTGTTATTTTTGTTTCAGGAGCTAAATAAAAAGGATTCTCAAACTGTTTCTACCATTTTGGTTTCTGTTGGAAGATGTATTAAAAATATCTGTATTTTGGGACAAATTGGACTTCTGATTATGCTAAAACAAGGACTAGTTCAAAAGATAAGTATATTATGTGCATATGCTATAGAACTAAATTCAACTTGTGTTTTCATTACCAAGATAAAGAGCATAAGAACGAACTACATAGATTCTTCTGTGAATTTAAAATCAAATAAACTCTCCTAGGCATTTTCTTTCCTTTCAGTTTACCTTACTATTTAACTTAATGTTTTTTCATTTCTGTATACCCAGCACCTAGAACAATGACAGGGATAATATATACATGTAAAGATATCGACCATGCCTTGCATTTGGCCAACCCCCTTTCAATCCCCGCATCCCTGATAGTCTCCCATGCAGTGCCAGCTGTAGGCTAGATTAAATTAGATTAGATAGACAGACCATTAGGATTTAACTTCATCCATTTCCATCTAAATTATGGGAAAATATAGTAACCCCCCAAAATATAAGCCAACAAAATTGTTAGAAACCAAAATGATTGGGTATTTAAAAGACACTACAGTGGGTAGAGCACTTGTCTTGCATGTTGTTGACCTGGTTAGACTCTTGGTACCCCTGATCGTTGCCAGGAGTAGACCCTCAACTTCACCCGATGTGACTCCAAAACAAAAAAATCAAAAACCAGACTTAATTTGGATACAATTTTATTTTACTCATAACTTAATCGCTTTTGTAAATATAGTAAATGCATTCTTATAATTAAGTTGAATTTGTATTAATTGCTATGTGCATTTGTTTTTTTACATGGTTACCTGGTTTGAAAAATCCAAGGAAATGATTGTGAGTCAAGGAAATTCAAAAGAAAAAACTATTGCAAACATGGTAGAAGACTTATTTGATCTTTTGATGGTAAAAATCACATTGAACAATGGATATTTTATGTTTATAGTATTTATTTATTTTAAGAATAACATTGTTTTCTCTGTGCCCTGAATCCGAAAATCACTGACTGGTTAGTGACTGGGTTATATTCTCCTCTTAAGTCATGTGTTGAATGGTTTGCCTGACTGATACCATTAAATGATTAATAAAAGTTATGTGCTGATAATTTGTCACTATAATTCTATTTGTATTAATTATAACTGACTAAATTATAATTTTTCAGGTGGTGCATGGCATCAGTGATGAAGGTACAATAGATATTTCTAATGGATCAGTAGTTTTCTGTACAGTAATGCTTTATCTTTGCACAGTATTATCTGACCTAGATTGTTCTACTGAAAAGGGTCAGATAGTACATATGTCTGCTTTTCTGAACTAAGGAAAATAATTAAGGATGTTAAGATTCAAAGTTAATATTTGTAATCAAAATTAATTGTGACTTTTTATTTTTTCATACTTACCTGTAAGAATATTTTATGTGTAGCACATTAGAAAATGTTCTATCACTTAGCTGGCAGGGGAGATACCATGATCACAAAGGTGGTTTCCCCAGGGTAAGGCTCATTCATTCCACTTCCAATGTGCTGACCCCTGAGAGGTCCCCAAATATGGGAAACTTGATTGCATCATTTGTGATAGTAGGGGACTGCGTGCGTACTCTTCCCTGAAAGGAAAAAAAGAAAAAAATGTTCTATCATGCACATAATGTGAAATACCAATGTCAATTACTAAATATTCTTTTAATTTAACACATTTATGACTTGGACTGCATCTGTAGAATATTGGATTATATCACTTTCAGTTGAAAGGAAAAGTTGTTCAGCTGTATAGTTAACCAGATTTTGAAATGTAGAAATTTTCTTTGCACTTAAATGAAGATTCAAAAATGCTGCTGGACCTATAGTTGGAGCTTGAGAAAATATATCCCTATAAATCTGTGAGAATGGAGGTATCTCTTCTTGCTTTACAAGAAGTGTAGAAAGCAGCTTTGTATTACTTATGATTCAGGTAACCTTAGTTACATCAATTTCCCATATAAGCATTGTTTTTGCCTTATAATAAGCATTTTATAAATTGGTTGTCACTCAGTATTTAATAAGGTAGTCGAAGGCAGCTCTTGTTCACAAAAATTTCAGTCTCGCCTGAGTTCAAAAGGTGAGAATGAAACATTTTACTGCTATGTTATCAAATATTGCTATATGAAATAGGACAAGTCAGGGTATGATATTTAACTTCTACTTAACTGATAGCAGCTAAGTTCAAAAGAATGAGTGAGAGTAATATTGATACTACAGTTTAAAAATAGAATAAAGCATAATAGGGACAGAGCTATAGCACAGTGTGACCCAAGTTTTTTGATCCCTGGCACCAGATATAATTCCCTGAGTCCCTCTAAGATTGGTTCCTGAGCACAAAGCCAGGAATAAGCACTACTTGGTGTCATATATACCAAAAAAATTTAAAAATGAGAAAACATGATTCAAATATTTCTACACAGTATTTACCAATTAATACTGCAATACAAGTGGTCAGTGGGGGCTGGAGCCATAGTACAGCAGGGATTGCTTTTGCCATTCATGCAGCCAAGTTAAGTTTGATAGCCTGCATCCCAAGTAGTCCTGACTCCACCAGGAATCATCCCTGAGCCAGTAGTAACCCCTGAGCACCATCAGCTGTGTCCCCAAAACAAAAACGTAAAAGGAGCCATGAGTTAAAGTTGGCTCTGAAAAAAAAATTAAGTAAGCTAAGACGTGTTCTATTCTTTTTACTTGTCCCTAGCAATAATCAAATTATTCTGGGGCCGGGAAGGTGGCGCTAGAGGTAAGGTGTCTGCCTTACAAGCGCTAGCGTAGGACGGACCACGGTTCGATCCCCGGTGTCCCATATGGTCCCCCCAAGCCAGGGGCGATTTCTGAGCGCAGAGCCAGGAGTAACCCCTGAGCGTCAAATGGGTGTGGCCCAAAAACCAAAAAAAAAAAAAAATTATTCTATCTCTGTTGAAGAATGACATAGTATTGATTATTGAAAGTGATGAGTTTCTCATAAAGGAATTTTCTGCCTCAAAGCCAAAAGCATGAAATCCAGTCCTATGTTTTGCCACTTATTAGCCATGTGACAGTCCAAAACCACAAATGATTCAAGATCAGGACTAGATGTTTTGACCTCATTCGACCAATGAATGACTCCAAATACCACTTCTTTTTTTTTTTATTTTTTGTTTTTTTGGGCCACACCCGGCGTTGCTCAGGGGTTATTCCTGGCTGTCTGCTCAGAAATAGCTCCTGGCAAGCACGGGGGACCATATGGGACACCGGGATTCGAACCAACCACCTTTGGTCCTGGATCTGCTGCTTGCAAGGAAAACGCCGCCGTGCTCTCTCTCTGGGCCCATCACTTCTTTTTTAGGCACACAAAGCAGTAATATTTTTTGGATGAAATAAATACATAAATTTCAAAAATCAAAATCTGCATATTGATTTTGGACTAATTAATATAATCATACATCAAACATTCAGTAATGGCTATTGAACCGTTCAACTTCATGAAAATACGAGTGATTAAGTAATTTCTTTTTTTGTTTTGTTTTGGGACCACACCCAGTGACACTCAGGGGGGTTACTCCTGGCTATGCACTCAGAAATCACTCTTGGCTTGGGGGACCAAACCACTATTTGTCCTACCTAGGTCAGCTGCATGCAAGGCAAACACCCTACTGCTGCACCACTGTTCAAGCCCCATGATTAAGTTATTTCTAAAGGTTAATCCTACTTTCAAAAAATGAGGTAGTGCTAGATATATTTAGAGGAAATTTACAGGATATTTTATAATGCAGATTTTAACAATAATGCAGCTACAATAGAAAACAGGTACAACGTCCAAAAATATTGAAAGAACAAAGCCAATATGGTGCCAAGATGGATGGTTTAAAAAAAACAACACTTGTATTACTGTAAGATCACTGATAGTTTAAGATTTTTTCATTCTTAAAAATTAATTTAAGCCAGGTTGTTAAGTGCAAAGAAACCAATGAAGTGTTAATATTAGGTATTTAAACTATTATTAGGTATATAAACTATTTTAGTTTATAGTTGATGTTACTAAACTTTGAAGGTAGTGTGCTTCTGACTAGTACAACTGCTCCATGAATTTCATGAAAATATTGTCATTTAAATCATTTCAAGCATATTAATCATTTAATACTTTAATTTAGGTAAAAGACAAGTTATAGAAAGCTTCGTACCTCGAATATGTGCCCTGGTTATTGACTCAAGAGTTAACATTTGTTTTCAACAGGAGGTAATTTATTAATTTATTAGATTTTCTCCTAAAACCTAAAATAAGAAAGTTTTGTAATTGAGTAGTAAATTTCCAAATGGAATATTTTATTTTAATTTTTTCCAAATGGAATATTTTATTGTGGACACTAAATCATCCTTTTTTGAGGGGGGTCACACAGCTTGGTGACTGAAGGCCATTCTTACTTGGGAGACTATGCAGTGTTGAGAATCAGACAGTACAGGAAATTAAATCTGGAGTTCCCCAGTATGTGCTCCAAGCCTTCAAACCTTCTTTCTCACCTTTTTGAAAGTACGGTTTAGGTAATTTTTTTTTCAGTGCCAAGGATTGAACTCAGGGCCTCACACATGTAAGCTAAATGCTCTCCTGATATCTTCTGCATTTTTTCCTCCTCTAACATAATTGCTGGAATACTTAGTATAGCTGATAAAACAGTATTCTTCAATCTTTTTACATATGTCATGCATACTTCACAGACCAGAAATTAGAAACAATATGGTATTTCAGTAATTTTAATCTTTCCTACACCTGTGGACAGCAGCTGTTGACTGGGCCAGTGGTTGAAAAATGCTGACATAAAGATTTGCTGAAAATTCATAAATATCTGGGTTTGCATATGCATGTAACTCATGCAAAACTACATTGCACAATCAATTAGAATTCTCATTTACATACTAAAAGTTATCGACATTTGTATATATAAGATGTGTGCATATGTGTAGTAATAATAGCACACTAGTGTAATGTTTTTGCTTTCATCATGCTTTATAACAGTAATAGCATGTTGAATTGAAGAGTACAGGTTTATATACATGAATCATGATACTTTTTTATATTTGAGGTGTTTTTCTTCAATATCCTGTTAATGTAGGCTTTCTACTCTTTCATCCATCATTTTTCATTATGTGTGAAAATTATTTTTTTAAACTATTTATTTATTTATTGATTGGTTGGTTGTTGTTCCTCAGCGGTGCTCAGGAGTTACTCATGGCTTTGCACTCAGAAATCGCCCCTGGAGACCAGAGCAATAGTGTAGTAGCAAGGCTTTATTAGCCTTGCACGTGGCTGACCCTGGACTGACCTCGGTTTGATCCCTGGCATCCCATATGGTCCCACAAACCAAGAGCGATGTCTGAGTGCATAGCCAGGAGTAACTCCTGAGCGACACAGGTGTGGCCCAAAAACCAAACACACATACACAAAAAAAGAAATCACTCCTGGCAGGCTGGGGACCATATGGATACCCGGAATTGAACAGGGTCCTTCCCAGGTTGGCCACATACAAGGCAAACGCCCTACCGCTGTGCTATCTCTCTCTGGCCTATATGTGTGAAAATTCTGATTAAGAAAATAATAAGCTTATACTATTTATATTCCTAGAATATTTATGCTGCTTATTTCACTGAATATGTACTTAATGGATTTATCTTTTTTTCTTTTCCAGACTCTCAAAAAAATGAATGCTATGCTTGATAAAATGCCTCGAGATGCCAGAAAAATACTTTTTAGTAAAGAAATGTTAATTCTCATGTAATAATTTATACTATGTTGCTTTAAGTGGTTTAAGTTAATAATTTACAGAATCATTTTACAAGCAAATTAGACAACCATGAGTGGCATTATTAATTAAAATGGAAAAACTGTTGTAGACTTCTGATACATTCTGCTAAAATCTGTAATAACCAATGGAAATTTTATTGTATTTTTCCTCTAGACTTAGAGGGTTTATAGTTAATGGATAATAATAGTATGTCATGTGTTATTTTGATTCACAGGCGTAGTATGGGAAAAAGGATTTTAGATGCTGGAGGCAAGTATATCTTTCAAAATGTCCATATTCTAAATTATTTAAAATTTAATAGGATATAATGTCTCTTTAGTCAGAATAATATAAACATTGTAGTATAGTGAGATTACTATGTCAATTAATCATAAATCATAGTCAAGCAGTGTTTCTGTTTTGGGCCATATCCTAGAGGTGCTCAGTGGTCACTTCAGGTTATATGCTCAAAAGTTGCTCGCTCTCTATAAGAGTACTGGGGTCTCAGGTTTTGCTGGATTGAACCTAGGGTTCTGCATTCAAAGCATGCACTCAAACCTAGTGCTCAGGCGTTACTCCTGGCTCTATGCTCAGGAATCGCTCCTGGCAGGCTCGGGGGACCATATGGGATGCTGGGATTCAAACCACCATCCTTCTGCATGCAAGGCAAATGCCTTATTGCTGTGTTGTCTCTCAGGCCCCACACTCAAACCTTTTAATGTTCTCCCTGACCCAGCAACTTTTACTTAAATAAGTGATAAATAAGCTGTAAAAATAATTATTTTGACAATAAGATATATTAAATATTAATGTTTGCCTTATGGTAGATCTATCAATAATAACCATTTTAATAAGTATATGAATTAGTTTTTCAAATAAATTCTTCAAATAATATTTTATGAATTTTTTGAGGCTTAGTATGCTTTGGGCTGAGTTGTTTTCTAGATTATATGATTTTAGGTAATATCTAATAATACTAAAATATTTCAAATTTTATTTTATAAGTTTCTTTTTTGGGGGGGGTCATACCCGGCCACGCTCAGGGGTTACTCCTGGCTCCACGCTCAGAATTCGCTCCTGGCAGGCTCAGGGGACCATATGGGATGCCGGGATTCGAACCAATGGCCTTCTGCATGAAAGACAAACACCTTACCTCCATGCTGTCTCTCTGGCCCTCATTATTTCTTAAGTTTCTTATAGGAAAATTTTAATGTAATCATCTCAATAGAAACTAAACCACTAGTTTACAGTATTAGCATATTGTGGTCCTAAAACATATAGAGATATAAAAAAAATCTATCTCAATAAATACTTGTTTTTGTTGTTTTCTGGGGGGGCCACACCTGTTTGATGCTCAGGGGTTACTCCTGGCTATGCGCTCAGAAATCGCCCCTGACTTGGGGGACCATATGGGACGCAAGGCAGATGCCTTACCTTTCTCTCCGGCCAGCCCTAAAATGCTTTAGTAAAAGTAATTGAATAGTAAAAACTAAAGTAGTTGAACCTAACTGTAAACTTACTAAAAACAGAAAACAAAGACTCTGCTTTATAGACTGTTGTGTGGGTTAGTTTTAACTATTTGCACTCAATAGCGGCATAGCAACCTTTGATTTGATTCTTTAAGATATATTTCAATATTTTTTCACTCTTGTAGTAAACTTCTTTTGCTGGGCATCTGTTCATTTCAGCAATAATGTATTTTATCTTGATAATGAAAACGGCATAAGATGAGTAAATTACACTAATAATTTCCTTATTTCTCTTGCTTTTTTCAAGATATTTACTAAAATACATTGTCTTATAATTAAATATCAACATTACATTTAGTATATTGTATATTTATTATATTATCAATAATATGACTAACTATATCATCTTTTAAAGATTATGAATTACAAGTCAGTATTGTGGAGGCTTTATGTAGAATGACCACACCAAAACAAAGACAGGAGCTGGCATGTCAGTGGTTTTCAATGGATTTTATTATTAATGCATTTAAAGAAATCAAAGATTCTGAATTTGAAACAGTAAGTCGTTTAAGAAATAGTAAGCTCAGAACATTTTTTAAATTATTATACTTTCTTAAATACATTTCTTTTTCACATTAGGATTGCAGGATATTTCTCAACTTTGTCAATGGCATTCTTGGAGACAAGAGAAGGTAAATTTTATATCATACACAATAAATTGTTGATAAGTAGAGTGAAAGAGGGAGTACACAGGGTTGAAATTTAAAAGCCTAGCTTTATGGGCATAGGTGAGAGAGAGAACTCAAAGTACTGTCATGCATGCAAGCCCTGTGTTTGGTCCCCAGAGCTGCATGGCCCTGGAAGCACACTGGGTATGTCCCTTGTGGCTCTAAAGTTTCCCTGTGGGTGGCGCTTAGTGGCCCCAACCCCTATATTTTCAGGCCTTCACTGACAATTGAGTATTCCCTGACATGACCCCTGGACTTCCAAGCACTTCTGGGGAGCCCACCCCTGCCATGGAACTCTTCCTTTGGAGGACAAGGGTGGATAGTTAAGAGCATCACTTATGTAATTACATTAACAGGTAAAATAACCCTTAGATTGGAGAAGAAAAATGCAATTCTCTTCAGTATTAATTTCATATGCATGATCCAATATTTACTATTAGAATAATAAAGACCCAAGTATAAATCATGAGTATCTACCTCCTTTATCCAAATACTAAAATGAAAATGTATAGCTAGCAACTGTGAGTTGTCATATTTTATGATCAGCATACTATGTGACTATCCTTTGAGACTCTTTAACCTTAGGAATGGGCATGCAAATTCTGTCACATTGGATAATGTCAGAATAGAGTATTTGAGTACAGTGTCTCATGGCTAAGACATACGTTGGATGAATGGATTGATTTTAACTTCCCAACGGAAAATGAAAGACGGGATGTATTATGGCTAGTAGTGCTATTACGTGGGGCAGAGATCCTCAGACTTTAAACAGGGGCCAGTTCACTCTCCCTTAGACTGTTAGATGCCCAGACTACAGTTTAAAAAAGAAAAAGGTAGGAAAATAATTGAATTCAAAAAATCGAATTCCTCTGCACAGTGCACGAATTTTATTTTGAAGTGAAAAAAGGAACAAATAATACTTAAAATAAAGAACAAGTGAAATCAACAGTGGGAACCATGGTCCCGCTTTGGATGGGCCAAAGTCTGAGGACTGCTGCCCAAGACTGAGAGGAGTCAAGAGGCAGAAGGAGGGGGAGTAAGGCTTCAGTGCACATTTCACACATGCACACCCCAAGACTGCCCAAGACTGAGAGGAGTCAAGAGACGGAAGGAGGGCAGTGAGGTTTCAGTGCACAATTCACACATGCACACTGAAGGCCCTGAATGAGTTGGCTGCTAAGCATGACAGGCAGCTGTGACAAAAGCACACAGTGGGCTGGATAAATGTCCTCAGCGGGCCATAGTTTGAGGAGCCCTGACTTAGAGGTTTGAGTCAGAGATTCTTTCCCATCTTTCTACTCAGAAATTGGGCATATTATTTAACCTTGATTTTTCTAGTCTTTTTTCTGTAAAATAATACTAGCAACACCTGTCTCATATTGGTGCTGAAAATTAGAAACAAAGGCAAGCACCCTACCCACTGTACTATCCGTCAACTGACCCATTTTACTTATCGGTATTATAATTATTATACATTATATATATTATTATATTATATTTATTATAATTATAAAAGGTGATAGTATGAACAACAATTAGAAATAACTTGAATTAAGAATAATCATTAAAGTTGTTGCTTTGATCTACAGAAGCAATTTTTATTTAACTTATTTTTAAAAGTAATAAAGGACAAGACATGATTGAGTGTATGCCTTGTATGTTTACAGGTCCTGGGTTTAATCCCTGGCACTACAAGGGAGAAAAGTGATAAATGATACATAATTTTATTTAAATCAGACCCACTACCGGATCTTATTTCTACTATAAAGATGATTTCTGTGGATAGTTAAGATTATGTTGCAAAGTCTTATGAATTTTTCTTTAATTGGAACTACTTTGATTTTAGGGTCTTTACATTTCCTTGTTTATCAGCATTTCTTGATAAATATGAGGTAAGTTTAAATTTACCTTAGTTCTTACGATATTATTTTTGATGCTGAAGTCAGGAAAATGTTAGATTAAATATTAACAGGAACTTTAAAACTAAAATGACAAATATAACTCCCAGTTTGTTTGTTTTTATCTAGAAGTGACAGCTTCTAAAATGGCATATTTGTAGCCAAGGATAATGGAAATATAAAGCCTGTACTTAAATTTCCTTATTTCCTTAGTTTTTAGTTTATTAATCATAAAGACATTTAAGCCAATATTTTAGACCATTTTTAGCGCTTGGAAAGTCCGTAATTTCTTTAAGCTAGTTAATTTCTCTAAAATATTCATGTAGCATTTTTCATTGTTTCAAAATTGACTTAATTTAAATATTACATTTGTATGTTTGTCTTTTCTTCTTTCCAGCTATACTTTTTTTTGGAAGGATGGGAGGATTTGTTACTAAGAACCACTAGTAACATCATCTAGCTGTGTGGTTGGGGCTATTCCTGGTTTATGTGCTGGAGAACATGTGTCAGGGACTGAACCAGACCAGCCACATGCTGGTCTTAGTTCTGTACTTTCTCTCCGGTCCAACACTGGGCTCCCCCGTTGGTTGGCGATTTCCCAGGAGTTGACAGCTGCTGCCTTCAGCTTGCTTTCAGCTGCCTACAGTTTGAGGTATTCACCATGTTTATGATGACCCTGGAATAGATGGGTCAACAGCAAGATGTGGTGCACAGAAACCAGATAGAGTCACAGGAGAAAGTACATTTTGGCCAGGAGGTGCTGAGCAGGATCTTGGATCTTACTAAGCCAGCCAAGCTTCTAGCTCTTTGCTGCTTTACCGGCCACGTTTGTTAGCCAGAGTTTAACATAAATCACCTGAGAGGCATGCTTGATGTAATTAATGGTACTTGTACTAATGAACTTGAAACAGGTAAAAGGAAAAAGGAAAAGATGATTTTATAGATGTATGACAACAACACTAACTTTACATTTTCTTCTTTCAGCTGAAAATACCATTAGATGAAAATCTTGAGGAATTTTGGATAGATTTTAATCTTGGAAGTCAAACTCTCTCATTCTTTGTTGCTGACGATGATGTAAGCTTTATTCCCTCTATATCACTTTCTATGTAGATAAGCATCTATAGAATTTTTATTTACTTTAGGAATATAAATTTGTCTATTTTCCATCTATTTTAATAGATGTCAATACTCGGTCTACTAACTTAGATAATATCCTGGAAAATTAGCATGAAAATGATGGGCAGGTTGGGTGCATTTTTTGCATACGGAAGGACTGATTTTCATCCCCACCACTGTGTATCTCAGCTCTGCCTGGATCAACTATCCAAGTAACAACCCAAATAGAGACTCCGGCAACTGCTGGGTGTGACTCAGTGTCCCCTAAAAAAATGAAATGAAAATTATGAAGAACTATTGCAACGTAAAAACGATGCTGTTTAAATACTAGATTTTTTTTTCAGAAGATATCAGCTTTATTCAGTGGACAAGGCTGAAGCCAAAAGCCCCAGAATCAGTCCTCCTAAAAAAAAAGCCAATACTAGATTTTTTTAAAACATAACACTTTCAGAAGTTAAAGGCATCTTAACAACATAAAATTTAACATTCATCTGAATAAAGTAAACTGGCTCTAGAAAAGTTATCAAATGGCCAGAGCAACAGCACAACCCTTGAATGAGGCTGAGGTCCTCTAGAATAGCCAAGAGTAGTCTCTTGAGTATCATCAGGTGTGGGCCCAAAACCAAAAGCAAAGAATTCTAAGAAAAGAAAATGAATCGCAGAATTTCTTAGTTAAAAGGTACATTTGCTCACAATGCCATTTGGTTTTTACAAAATCATCTAAGCATAGTGGGGATCAAATCTTAAGCAACAGAATAGAGTGATATAACAAGATGAATTTTTTTCTGCTATATCTTAGGTATGTGTTTATAGTCAAAATTTTATGGAGTAAGTGATTTCATTGACTAAACTAATTGTGACTGGTGATACTATAATGAAACTCTTATCTATCCTAAATTCCTACTTTATTCCAACTAAATTTTTTATAGATGAACAGTATCCAAATGCCTTTTATGTTTTTTTACAAAATCTTTCTTTTTATTTTAGCATACATACTTGATTAAATAATGCTTAATTAAGTTTGAGTTTCCAAACACCAGCACAGTTTCTTAGTGACACTGAGGGCTTTTATTAGTATATTTATTTTGGTCATGTTTGTAGGAGAATTCTATAGAAACTGGCCTTTCATTTTTGGAGAAGATGATAGAACAAGATTGATGGATTTTCTGCTTTTATTTGGCTTTTTCTAATGGATGAGTCAGGCAGGAAAATAATTATGTTAACATATGATGGGGATAAAATATAAATATTATACTTGTGCTACCTTCTAGTTACTGGCCAGAAGTTAGATGCCAGAAGATTGTTCTTCATCAGCATTTAGAGTCCTCTCTTGTCTGTGTCTTTGTGTGAGAAGTCTCCAACTGGCATTCAAAGATCCAGGGGTCTCTCACAGTGACTAGAGGTTCTATGCAGAGGCCTGAGGGTGCGTTGCAACTTTCACTAGAACTTTTTGTGTGAATGAAGTATGTGATTTAGTTAAACAAATATTTATGACAATACTTTAAAGAGGTAATCATTTAATTATTTGAGTGTGTTGCTATAATCTATGGCTAATCAGTCAATGAGTGGGGATTGAGAATGGAATATGATATTAGACATTCGGAGGAAAAAAATGAACAAGGTCTGGTGACATTTGTAAAAGTATCTCCAGTATTAGTGTGCCATCTTTTCAGGGGTTAAAATAGAAAATAATAAAATTAATCCTATAATTTGTTCTTAAAATTGCACATAGATTAAACATGACAAGCGTTTATCGAAGGTTTAAATGAGGAATAAATTATTTATGCTCAAAACCTTTGTTTAAATTTAAGGACCAGTGGGAATCAGTGACTGTTCCTGAGGAAAGAGTTCAGATATATACAGTTGAAGGTATTAATCTTGCTTCTTTATCATTCTTTCCCTTTTAGAATTGCTCTTAGCTCCATAACTTCCTTTTGCTCTTGTGATGACTAGAACTTGTACACACATTTTGCTGCAGTGATTGCACACTTTGTTTTTGAGTGATCTGTGCATATAAGCAAAAATAGTAGCTTTCAAGACAGGCTGCTCTGAGACTATTTGCTAACTGGCTTAAACTACTACCATGTTATTAGCCAGAGCATTTTCTGGCACTCATCCACCAGTAAAATTTGGTAAAATTTTGATGAAATTCTGGTAAAATGTGGTAGCAGAATAAGGAAGATGTAAGATCCTCTTGCAACAGCATAGATCCTCTTACAACAGCATTCATGTGAAAGGAGTTTATAAAGTGTCAACCATCTTAAGCATACAGAAATTCATCATTTTATGGGAGTAATTTTTGCGCATACATTCTTTCAAATCTGGGCACTATCTTATGTAACATATTTGGATGTGGTCATTTGACATGCCTATCTGTGCCTGAGTGAAGCTCTGAATTTTAAAGTTTTACACAGTTTTGGGGGCTGCAAGCTTCTTGATTTCTCTTGCCCTCTGTTCCTTCCAAGGTATTCGTTTTGTCTTCTATTGAAACCTGTTTCTGACAGATGTGTAGGGACTTTGGGGATTTAAAATCTTTTAGTTAATTGTCTGAGATGATAATGACTTAAAGTATGTAATTCCTTGAGAGGAAGACAGTAGCTTCTAAGAAGTCAATGTTTTTATTTTTAAACACAGACATTGCTATCTACATGATAATTAACTGTACGTGTGTGAATGCTTATATGTACATTTTATTGGTTCCTCTTAGATAGTGATAAATGAGTATAGTGACTGTGTTATGTTTACTTTTTTCAGAAGCTTCTCAGTTTGTCCCCAAACCAGCCCCTACTTAGTTTTAATTTGCTCTTTTCCTTATAGTGAACTTTGCTCTGATTTGATCAAAAGTCCTTTGTGACTAATGAGCTGATGAATCATCACTTGGTACCTTATATTCCTCCCTCTAAGAGTTCCCTTCGTAGCATTGAACAATTGTGATTCTTATGCATATTTGTTTCCATTAATTCTTACTTACTCACAGGTTTATATTAAAATTCTTTATTCTTTCTGTTTGGAATTACATGAGTGTGTCTCCCCTTACATAAAACATGATTCTGTTGTCACCAGGAAGGGATGCTGTGTATGATTTCAGAATTCTTTTTACATAGACAGTAGCTTTATACTCAGAATACAGTCTTTGTGTTCTTAAGTAGGAATGTTGTACTTTGCTGTTGTGAAGTGACTGGAATGTCGGGAAGTAACGTTCAGTAGATGGTTTTTCGAGGTCTATTTTCTTTTCTAGTTTTTGGGCCACATCAGGCAACGTTCAGTACTTAACTCCTGACTCTTCACTCAGGAATGATTCCTGATAGGCGAGGGACTATATGGAATGCCAACAACTGAACTCTGTTTATGTGCCAATCAGGCACCTTGCCCCTTTCCCCACTGGACTATCACATTGGCCCTGATTGTCTAGTTGTTTGATATTAATTGGAATTCTATTGAAGTGACCATTGTAGTCTCTAATTTCTCAATTTTATCATTTTCCTGTTTTGCTCAAGTATTTAAATTTTCCATTAGGTATATAAGATAATATAATATATCGTATTATATATTCTGTATGACATTATACATTAGGTGTCTATGTGTTTTATCTATCAGTTTTTCCTGATAGATTGACCCCTTTATCATTATAAAATGAACCAATTTTTCTTATGGTTAAAGCCTTTACTCTGTAATCTACTTACAGATATATAAGTGCATGTAACCCTCTTACTTTCTTTTGATTAAATACATTTCATGGAATATTCTATCTTTATTTTCAACTTTTTCCTTCATTTAAGGTAGGTTCATTGTAAGCATCAGATCTTGTATATAATTTGACAATTTTTACCGTTTGTGATTTTTGATTTGATTATTAATATGCTTTAAGTTTACTTGTTAGCTCTTTCATTTTGTTATTTGACATGTTTCTTTTTCTTTTACATTATTTTTTCAATCATATGCTTCTTTTGTCCTTGCATGCCTCTTTTGGGGTTGATTTAGGCTTTCGTTAACCCATGTTCAATGATGTGTAAGTTCATATATTTATGCTGACTTTAAAACCTTACAGATGTTATTCTTTCACATCATGGTCTTTATACCATTACCTCCAAATAAAACGTTTTTATCTTTCTGTATATGAAGTGAATTTCATATTATGGCTTTGTTTTGTTTTTGTTTGTTTTTGCTTTATATAGCAAAGTAGCCTCTGTAGCTGTTTAAAAATGGTGGAGATGCTGGAGAGATAGTACAACAGGCCATGTACTTGCCTTGTAAACAGCCAACTGTTTGATCCTCAGCATTCCATCTGATCCCCCAGCTTTCTTTTTTTTTTTTTTTTTTTTTTGGTTTTTGGGCCATACCCGGTAACGCTCAGGGGTTACTCCTGGCTATGCGCTCAGAAGTCGCTCCTGGCTTGGGGGACCATATGGGATGCCGGGGGATCGAACCGCGGTCCGTCTCCTAGGCTAGCGCAGGTAAGGCAGGCACCTTACCTCCAGCGCCACCGCCCGGCCCCTCCCCCAGCTTTCTAACAAATGATTCCTAAGTGAAGATTCAGGAGTAAACTCTGAACATTCTGGGTCTGGCCAAGTTTTTTCAAGGCAATAAAAGGTGCAGATTAACCACTCAATTTACTTTTTTTCCCACTTTTTTCCCACCCCTTTTTCCTCTTACCTTTGTGTAAATCTTCATATCTCCACTATTTTTTATTATTTATTTTTTTACACACCATGATTACAAACAAAACTGTAGTTTGGTTTCAGTCATACAAAGAACATTCCACTTCACCAGTGCAACATTCCCACAACCAATGCCCCCTATCTCCCTCCTCCCTCACCCCCTGTTTGTATTCAAGACAGGCATTGTACTTCTCATATTCAATAACACTGTCATGGTAGTTGTTAGCATAGTTATTTTTCTAACTGTACTTACCATTCTTTGTGGTAAGCTTCATATTGTGAGCCAGTTCTTCCTGCCCTCATCTCTGGGGTATATACCAATAATGTCTTTTGTTTTTTTTATTTTATTTTTTTTGGTTTTTGGGCCACACCCGTTTGACGCTCAGGGGTTACTCCTGGCAATGTGCTCAGAAATTGCCCCTGGCTTGGGGGGACCATATGGGACGCCGGGGGATCGAACCGCGGTCCGTTCCTTGGCTAGCGCTTGTAAGGCAGACACCTTACCTCTAGCGCCACCTTCCCGGCCCCCCAATAATGTCTTTTAATTTTCTTAAGCCCCATAGATCAGTGAGATTATTTTGTGTCTCTCTCTTTCCCTCGGGCTTATTTCACTCAGCATGACAGTTTCTATGTACATCCATGTATAGGAAAATGTCATGACTTCATCTCTCCTGACAGCTGCATAATAGTACATTGTGTATATGTACCACAGTCTCTTTAGCCATTCATTAAGGGTATCTTGTTTGTTTCCAAAGTCTGGCTATTGTAAATAGCGCTGCAATGAATATAGGTGTGAGGAAGGAATTTTTGTATTGCATTTTTGTATTCCTGGGGTATATCCCTAGGAGTGGTATAGCTGGATCAGATGGGAGTTCAATTTCCAGTTCTTTGAGGAATCTCCATATTGTTTTCCATAAGAGCTGGACTAGATGGTATTCCCACCAGCAATGAATGGGAGTTCCTTTCTCCCCACATCCCCACCAGCACTGATTGTTCTTGTTTTTGTTTTGTTTTGTTTTGTGATGATGTGTGCCAGTCTCTGTGGCGTGAGATGGTGCCTCATCATTTTGATTTGTATCTCCCTGATGACTAGTGATGTGGAACATTTTTTCATATGCCTTTTAGCCATTTATATTTCTTTTTTTGTCAAAATGTCTGTCCATTTCTTCTCCCCATTTTTTGATCAGGTCAGATGTTCTTTTCTTGTTAAGTTCTATTAGTACCCTGTATATTTTTGATATTAACCCCTTGTCTGATGGGTATTCGGTGAATAACTTCTCCCATTCTGTGGGTGGGTTTTGTATCCTCAGGACTATTTCCTTTGAGGTGCAGAAGCTTCTTAGCTTAATATATTCCTATCTGTTTATCTCTGCTTCCACTTGTTTGGAGAGTGCTGTTTCCTCTTTAAAGATGCTTTTAGTCTCAGTGTTGTGGAGTGTTTTACCTACATGCTGTTCTATATACCTATGGTTTAGAGTCTGATGTCAAATATCCACTATTCTTCATTTCACTTTTATTTTGAAAAATATTTTTGCCACATAATTCTAGATTGCCTGCTTATGTGTGTGTATGTGTGTGTGTGTTTAAGTGTGTGTTTTTTAAGTAATAAATAGACTGTGCTCAAGACTTACCCCTCCTGACTTTGTGTGATTAGGGATAGCTCTTGGCTGTGCTTGAGGGGGGGGGGGGTCATGTGCAGTACTTGATTGAATTAGGAATAACTGATGCCTTAACTCCTGCTCTAACTTCATGGCCCCTTTAAAAATCTCTTCCAGTTTGTGTTATTTTTCATGTTGTTCTTATGTGTACTCCTTTTTTTTTCTAAGAGAAATGTTTTTATTAGGACATGAAAGGGCAATACATGGGATATAACAGAACCATACTTATGTTGTCTGTGACCTCTGTGGACATTTGCTGGAATTCCCACCTGGGAGTGAATGGAGCAATGAGGCTAAGGTCATGGGGGAATGTTTGGTTTTAATGGTATATGTGGCAGTGTCTTTGTGGTTGCAGAGTATGAATAAGCAAATAGAACAAGATGGACAAATGGAATGATCAAGATTAACGGGGCTCTAACTGGATCCATTTTGTCATTGTTTCCCCCGTAGGCTCAACAATCAAATGAGAGTTCAGGAATGCACCACACAAAACTATACCACATAGAACTGATTTGTAATGATCTCCCCTCCCTTGCCCTCTGCCTCCAGCATATTCCCTAAAATAGAGTACTACAGGCAGGGAACTAACTATTGGGAGGAATCCCTAACTCTTTTCCAGGGTAGAATTCTGGCTAGTCCAAAAAGGGTCCTTTTCTTTAGGGTTTTAAGGAAACTAGACAATACAATTTTATTAGTATCGGCGACATTTGTTTGGAGCGAATTCAGCTCCAGGAGCTGCTCGATTGAATGTAGGAGGGGTTCCGCCAATTGCCCCAATTCCTTCCATTGTAGCGGCTTGGCCAAAGCGCTCAGTTGTTGGTGGTGTCAATCCCAAGGTTCCATCTGGCATCATAGTGGCAGGTCCTAAAGGAGCTGGAGTACCAGCTGGTACAGGAGCAGGAGGCATGGCACCTCTGTTGTTTATGCCCATAGCACCTCCCATAGCCATCTGGCCCATTCGGAGCTCCTGTTCTCTCGCATCAGGGAAGGGTCCCTTCAATCCTTCCTGCTGTCGCCGCATCATTTCTTCCTGTTGTCTCCGCATCTCTTCTTCACGGCGCCTACGTTCTTCCTCCTGCCTAAGTTCCAGTTGTTTTCGTTTTTGCACTTCTTGATTATGTAGCTCTTCCATTCTTCGAAGTTCTTGACGTCTCATCAAATCCTGCCTCATTAGCATGACCTGGTGCTCATGATGAGCAGCCTCCATCTCCATTTCCAGTTTCTCACGAGCTTCCTTGATGTTGCGGTCCACCTGGTCCTGCTGCTGTTTCTCCATCTCAATGAGTGCCTTCCAGCGCATGGCATACTCATACTCAAAGGAGCCAGGCTGGGCAAATCTGGGTGGTTGTTCTCATTCCTTGTGAAATTGCTGGTTTTTAATAACCAGTTTTTCTGGTAATCCCTCTTCATCGTCTAGCTGGTCCATGGGCTCCACAGTCACAGGCCTTGGGAATGTGGTTAGCAGGAAGGAGCCTTCACTACGTCTGTCCAGAGCTTTCCGAGCAGCTGGTTTCCCTGAGAATTCTACAATGCCTTTTCCAGAAGGCCTTCCTCGATCATCCACAATGACCACAGCCCTCTCCACCTGACCAAACACAGAAAATGCTTCCTCCAGCAGTTCATTGGACACATACTGAGGAAGGTTTCGAACTGTGAGGGATGCACTATGACAAGCAAAGCGTACACGCAGCTGCTTTCCCTGGAGGGGCATGTTATCCAGCTCCACTTTGGCAATTTCTGCTAAAGTTCGTGTTTCCAAGCGAATAAAGCCAAAGCCCTTATCCTTATGAATGAAGACTTCACCAGCCTTCCCATATTTCTCAAATAGTTTCCTCATTTCCTCCTCATTGATATCAGGAGGAAGATTTCCCACAAAGAGTCGGCTGCACTGAGTAAAGGTCTTCTCTCCTGGTTTTCGAAAATTCTTCAGGTCAATAGTCAAGCCTTCATTCTAGCTGCTGGCTTGTTGCCCATTTGCAGGTATTGGTGCTGGTGGTGGCGGCTGCTGCTGCGGCTGCTGCTGGGGCTGCTGCTGCTGCGGCTGCGGCTGCTGGTGCTGATGATGCTTCCTTGGAGCATGATTTTGCTTCTCCAAGTTAAAGGTTTTTTTGCTCTGCATATTTGCACCTTTACGACTCCTGCCATAGTGCAGCATCACTGTTTCAAAACGTAACAATTTCAAATGACACAATAGGTGTTTCACAGTAAATGATACCCTCCACAGTCTGCTCTCTCCTCGGCGACGTTCATGTGTACTCCTTTTAAGTAATTTTCCTTTGACGACTTTTCAGATGTTCTCTTCATCTCCATATTTTTGTTTTGCTTTATTTTGGGGTCCACACCTGGTTGTGCCTGGGGTTTACTTCTGACTCTTTGCTAAGGGATCACTCCTGATGATGTTCAGGGGACCATGTGTGGTGCCAAGGATCAGCCTTATGCAAGACCAACAAGCACCTTGCTGCTGTACTGCCTCTCCAGACCCCACAAGTACTTGCAGTACTTCATTCAAGAACAGTTTGATTATAATGTGCTTTCCTGTAATTTCCTTCATGTTGTTAGTTCTTGGAATAATTGAGCCTCTTAGTTCTATGGGTTTATTGTTTTCATCGAATTTCTGCTTTCACCATTATTAAAATATTGTCCTTTTACTGATCCTTTTTTATAAATTTCTGATGGCTGATTTATACAAGACCAGCTGATGGTTTTTCAGCACTTATTACTGTGTCATATTGATTTAGGATCAGCTGCTTTCACCACAGGCTCTTCTTTCCTGTCTGTTCATATAAACACTTTTATATATTTTATATTTATGGGTATTTTCTTCTGAAGTATCTGTTCTTCTAATACTGTGTGATATTTATCTTGGGCATTGTTTTTGTTTTGTTTTGGGGCCACACCCAGCTGAGTTGAGGGGTTACTCCTGGCTTTGTGCTCAGAAATCGCTCCTGTCAGGCTTGGGGGACCATATGGGATGCCGGGAATCAAACCTGGGTCCATCCTGGGTCAGCAGCATGCAAGACAAAAACCCTACCACTGTGCTATCTATCACTCAGGACCTTGGGTTTTGTTTTAATCTCTGGAAGTTTGATTTGCATCATTTTTTAAAGATAACTTCTATATTAGAATGACTTTCAATTACATAACACCTACAGAATACAGAAAGTTTCCATTTATACTCCTTTACCCAATTTCCTCTTTTTTCATTGTGGTTAAAAATACATAACAGGAAATTAACCGTCTTAACCTTTTATAAATGTGCAGTCCAGCATATTGGTCCTTTTAAAACAGATCTACAGAATTTTAAGGTCATCTTGTAAATTGAAACTTTATACCCATTTAACAACATCCCCTCCCATCCTCACCAGACCATGTAACCACTATTCCTCTTTTTATTTGTAAAGACTTGATGGTTTTAGGTACATTATATAACAGTATGTGTCTTCTTAAGAATAGTGTTTTATATGTAAGCCAATATGGTCAAAATAAATATTAAAAAGCAAAAGAAAACAAAAAAGAATAGTGTTTTACATAACATAATGCCATGTTACATCTTAAATGACTTGCATTTAAATGGTGTGTCTGGAACTGTATTATAAATACAGTCTCCAGGGATTCATCATATGTATTTTCTACTTATCTCAGACCATTCATAGCCAGTTTGGAGCAAACATTTTATTTTATTTTTTATTTTTTATTTATTTTTTGTATTTTGGGCCACACCCGGCTGTGCTCAGGGGTTACTCCTGGCTGTCTGCTCAGAAATAGCTCCTGGCAGGCACAGGGGACCATATGGGACACCGGGATTCAAACCAACCACCTTTGGTCCTGGATCGGCTGCTTGCAAGGCAAACACCACTGTGCTATCTCTCCGGGCCCGCAAACATTTTATTAACTCTTTTCTTCTGTTATTAACTTTCTAGTTTAACTCCATTCTATCTCATATTCCACTATGCTAAAATTTCAAGTGTCAAGAGAATAATGAACTCTTTATTATTAATATTCATATTTATACTTCAGTGTCTTATTTTGTTTCTTTTCTCTCACATTTTATGATGTTAACTGCTCTTTCATTTTTAAAATTCTTGCCTATTTCTCATTTGAGTTCTAGATGCAAATGAGAATAGTAGACTATTCCTTTTGGGTTATTTTCACAAATACCTGAAATCCATGACTGAAACCATACTGAAGTCTCCTCCTGGAAGCTTTTTCTTTATTTCCTCTCTCTCTTAATTTTTTGGGGGGTGGGGGCACACCTGGTGATGCTGAGGGTTTACTCCTGGCTATGGGCTCAAAAATCGCTCCTGGCTTGGGGGATCATATGGGACGCCGGGAATCAAACTAAGGTCTGTCTTAGGCTAACACGGGCAAGGCAGATACCTTACCACTTCCTCTCTTATTTTTTATAATATCCTGATTTTAGCACCATGATTATGATTACAGACATATTTGTAGTTGGGTTTCAGTCATAAAAAAAAGATTACCCCCCTTACTTCACATGTGCAACCAATGCCCCATCTCCATCCTTCTCCACCCCCTGCCTATATTTGAGACAGGCATTCTATTTTTCTCACTATCATTGTCATAATAGTTGTTAGTGTAGTTATTTCTTGAACTGCACTCAACACTCTTTGTGGAAAGCTTTATTCTGTGGTCAGTCCTTCCAGCCCTTCTCTATTGTCTCTGGGTATCATTACAATAAAGTTTTTTTGTTTTTCCTAAATCCCAAAGATGAGTGGGACTAATTCTTCCTCTGACTAATTTCACTCAGCATAATAGTTTTCATGTTCATCCATGAATAGGAAAACTTCATGACTTCATTTTCCTGGTGGCTGCATAGTATTCCATTGTGTAGATGTATCACAGTTTCTTTAGCCATTCATCCATTGTCGGGCATATGGGTTGTTTCCAGATTCTGGCTATTGTAAATAGCTCTGCAATGAATATAGGTGTGAGAAGGCATTTTTATATTGTGTTTTTGTGTTCCTAGGGTATATCCCTAGGAGTGGTATAGCTGGATCAGATGGGAGTAGCCTGTGGAGCTGGGGATTAAAGCAGGGTTGTGGGCAAGGCATGCACCTCTATACCCCTGTTCCTCTCTCTCTCTGTTCCCCAAGTAATCATTCTTAGCACTATCAAAGAAGATGCGCTGGAAGTTTCAAGACACTTGTAAAAGCATTGAAGATATTTTGTTTTGTAAAAATCCTCAGGAGAATCAGAATTCAACAGCCCTCAGAAACCCTTGTCAAGAAGAGCTTTTCTGAATGCCAAATAAAATAAGTCCCATCTTCCCTGATGGGATTCCTTCTCTATAGTGTACACTAGGGACAGGTGACTTCTTATCCATAGCAGGAACACCCACACAGTAGGACAGGACACATCAATAACAAGATTAATAACAAGGCAGAAGGATTGGGAGGTCTTTTTTTTTTTTTTAAGGAAGGAGAATTTGGGGCCACAGAGATAACACAGCAGTAGGGTGTTTGCCTTGCACACTGCCTATCCAGGATGGACCCGGGTTCAACTCTCAGCATTCCATATGGTCCCCTGAACCTGCCAGGAACAAGTTCTGAGCGAAAATCCAGGAGTGACCCTTGAGCACTGCCAAGTGTGACTCTAAAACAAAACAAAAATAAATAAAAGGAAGGAGAATTACCTCTTGTAAACTGTAAAGTGCAGTAATTTCTTTTACTGGCTTAATAAATATAAGAACATAGTCATCATTTCATCATTTCCTAGCAAAGTTCTTTAACAGATGCTGTTTACTATCAATTATTCATATCAACTGAGTATTTGTTTTTGTTTTTGTTTATTGTTTTTGAGCCACACCCAGTGACACTCAGTTACTCCTGGCTATGTGCTCAGAAATTGCCCCTGGCTTGGGGGGACCATATGAGATGTTGGGAATCAAACAGAGGTCCGTTCTAGGTCAGCCTCGTGCAAGGCAAACCCCCTATCACTGTTATCACTCCAGCCCCTCAACTAAGAATTTAATAGAATTGTTTTGAGTATATGTTTATGCCTGGAAATATATGTAAAATTAAAGTGATTTTTTCCTCTTTAACTTGAAAAATAGTTTTCTCAGATGCATTTAGGAATAATTATTAAACTTTTAGTGTCTAGAATGTAGTTGAGACTTTAGATCATTTGGTTACTTAATTTCCCTGTAATATATGGATCAACTGAAAACTTGGGGCTGAAGAGATAGTACTTGCCTTGCCTATGTTTGGCCCATATTTTTATCCCCATCACACCCCGTATGGTTCCCTAAGCCTACTAGGAATGATTACTGAATGCCAGGAATAATAATCTCTGGCTGTGATTCTCCCTCACTCCCAAAGAAAACTGAAAAGTAAGTTGATTAATTTTGTTTATGTAGGTAGTTAGCATCAAAATATATCTATAATAGTTGATATAATCTAAATAGTTAAATCTTGGGAGTTAATTCTATTTCAGTCCATTTGATACAATTGCATGTTTTTCTCAGTAAAATAATAGAGCAACATTATAAAAATGAATATAAACTAATCAGTGTGATTTATTTTTGTACAGTGAAAGAATCAAAGAAACTTCTGACTATAATTCTCAAAACTATAGTAAAAATTAGTAAAATAGCAGGGAAACAATTGCTTTTTTATTTTGATGCATCATTAGACATCATTAACGTGACTCAAAAAATTTTTGGCGCCAATAAATACAGGGTAAGTATTCAAAAAAATTTAATACTAAATACTGTAATTCCAGAAACACTCAGTTGAGTTACTTGGGGATACATATTTCATAGTTTTTTCTATATAATTCTCAATGTGTCATGTCAGTTTTTATTTATTTGCATTGTATTATGGGAAAGTACAGCAAACTCAGTTCATAAAGGGATCAGCAGTACTCAAAACAATGGTGAATTTCTGAAGATATTCTCAGAAAGAAAACCATGTTTTTAAGATTGTAAACAATGTTAATTATAGAATTATTGAATGTTATAGAATGCTAACATAATTAACATGTTAATTATATATTCTATAAATGAGTGACCTAGGAGTGAAGTTTAGACACTGAAAATGAGCTTGTTCATTAAGAGTATAGTGTGTAGGGTGGTTGCCTTACATGTAGCTGACCCAGATTCGATTCCCAGCACCCCATATTGGCCCCTGAATGATACCTGAGTACTGCCAGGTATAGGATAGGATGCTTCTCAAGATGGCAGAAGCCATTACAAGGTGAGTACTGGTCCACAGGGAATCAAAGATGATAGTTTGCAGGAGGTAGTGTGTTGGCATGTGTGGACAGTGTGTTCTGATGATCATGCCCAGATACTCTAGGCTGACTGGCTTACATCGAAGACATTCAATTCTCAAAGCGTTGGCATCTCCAAAGCCTATAATAATACTAAGTGCTGGCAGATTTGGAGTCTGGACTGGCCCTACTGATGATCTATAGTGTCCCTCTGACTATCTAACCATGGTCATGGAAGAGGACAGGTGAGCTCTCTGACTTCAGGTAGTCTTCTTCCAAAGGTGCCACTTCCCAAGGCCATCCCTTGAGGATTTGGTGTCATCATAGGAAATTGATAGGGACACATTCTTTTTTTAGCAGTGCAGTGGATTTATGTTGCAGACCTGCAGGGTTCTGTTTGTGAGGAACCTAATCAAAATGACAAATGAAGAAAGCTTCAGCAACTGGGGAGCCACAGAACTGTTTTGAGGAACTTCTTTACTACAAATAATAATTAGGATAATTTCACCATTTTTGAGGGAAACAGGGGAAACAGTGGCAGTAAGTAAAATGGAGAAAATTATATGACCTTGAGTCTATTTAATTTTAGGAATTTACCAAAAAACAAAGCTTTTCAATTGCTAAAACATCTGTGCATGTAATTTTTGATGAAAGTGGATCACAGGTATGTATTTAAATTATTATTTATCATTATATTAAATTTTATTCTAATAATAACACAGTAGCAAAGTCTATGTTGGGGGGTAAATACTTAAAAAGAATCTTAATATAAGGCTGTAAAAGTGAGAAAGTTTTTCAAGTGCAGAAATTAAAGACTGACAGTTTAAGACTCAGACTCAAAGAATGCTGTTTCTATGCCAGAATATGTGAAATGTAAATGTAATAGGTCACTTTTCACCCTTGTAGCTATAAAATTGAAATTTTGTAGAACAGTAAAAGCTTGTACTACTGAGGTAACGGAAGTTATACTAAAGTATCATTTTTTAAAATACACAGAGTTGAGTTTGTCACTGTTACCCTGTGTGATTTGAAAATGTGCTGATTGATTAGATATATCTACATATATAAAAACACACACAAATATACTAGATATGCACACATCTGAAATGGCCTAAAGCAGACACCCATTGTGATTACAGTTGCAAAATGAAGACATTTTGGAAAGAACATTGTATGATAGTTCGTTCATTTGCAGTGAACCTTTGTTCCTTTTTACTGTGGTAATTTTAGAAATGAGTGTCAAGTTTGAAACTAGATGTACTAAGTTGGGTTTTGCTGCTGGAAGTGTGCACTGGGCCCTCAAATAAACCAATGTGAATGTAGTTTTCCCCCTGTGTGAAGAAGCAGCCACACCCCAGCAAAATAGGAGGAAAAAACTAGAACTATTTCAAGTTTATCTTTTTGTATATGAAAAATAAAATAATGGTAAACATAAAAAGTCTTTAATACAGAGTGCTCTGATAAAATGTGTGATATCTTTAAACTTATTGTTTCAGCACAGCACTTTTTATAACTTCAAAACTAAAAGTACAACCTATTTGTGCTAAAGCTTTTTTCAGAATATTAATAGTATAAAAAGTGGATGCTGTGGATGGAGTGATAGCACAGCAGTAGGGCATTTGCCTTGCATAAGGCCAACCCAGGATGAACCCGAATTTGATTCCCAGCATCCCATTTGGTCCCCCAAGCCTGCCAGGAGTGATTCCTGAGTGCGGAGCCAGGAGTAGCCCCTGAGCTGGGTGTGCCCCCCCCCAAAAAAAAAAGAAAAAAAAATGTATGCTTTAATCTTAGTTCCTTTGTAGGATGAAAAAAAAATATGATAGTGTAAAAACTAAATCTTCTGAGATGGATGGCAGTTTGTTTAAAAGTAATTGATTTGTGAACATTCTCTGGTTTGCACTTTTAAAAATATTTCTTCCTCATATTCTCTGTAGAATCCAGTGCCAAAAAGTCAAAACTCTCCAGTAAGAGATCTGTCCAATCTGAAAGAAAAATCTGACTCCCAAATCGAAATTGCTAAACTTCTGAAATGTACCAAAAACAGCCTTCATGGGGAGAGCAAAAATAATCAACCTCAGGTAAACCTGGTATCAAATAGACATTTATAAATCAATATAGATAGAATAATTGTCATAGGTAATTATAGGGAAATTAACATGTAGCTGTGTTTAATGAGCTCTGAACACAACCAGGTATAACACTGAAATAAACAGAAACAAACTTGTCTCAGTTCTGTGCACTAATTTGATTTTATTCACATCTTAGGAAGATCACTTGCGTCATCCTTTTATGCTATGTTCATTTTTCCCCTCTACCTACATAAACATTCGTGTTTTAAATTTTAGTCTTATCTAAAGTCTTCTATTTACAAGACTTGGTTCATTTCTTCATAAAGCTTCTTAAAATTATTTTTTGCAATATATCACTTCTGGAGAGTGAACTTTCAAATTTCCCATATATTTCATATCAGCATTTCGTATTCTTTAAGTATATTTTTATTTTTTTAAACATCTTGATTACAAATATGATTGTGATTAGGTTTCAGTCATGTAAAAAACACCTCCCTTCACCAGTGCAACATTCCCACCACCAATGTCCCAAAACTCCCTCCATCCCTCCCCACCCCCACC
Organism: Suncus etruscus; assembly: GCF_024139225.1. Lineage (NCBI taxonomy): Eukaryota > Metazoa > Chordata > Mammalia > Eulipotyphla > Soricidae > Suncus > Suncus etruscus. The sequence goes on from NC_064854.1 coordinate 6,408,534, forward strand.
TGTACTCCAGACAGGCTTTCCAGTTCCCTCATTCATTCACATGATTATGGTAGTTCTCTGTGTAGTTATTTCTATAACTGCACTCACCACTCTTTGTGGTGAGCTTCATGAAGTGAGCTGGAAGTTCCAGCCCTCCTCTCATTGTCTCTGAGGATTGTTTCAAAGATGACTTTTATTTTTCTTAAAACCCATAGATGAGTGAGACTATTCTGCATCTCTCTCTCCTTCTGACTTACTTCACTCAGCGTGATAGATTCCATATACATCAATGTATAGGAAAATTTCATGACTTCATCTCTCCTGACGGCTGCATAATATTCCATTGTGTATATGTACCACAGTTTCTTTAGCCATTCGTCTGTTGCAGGGCATCTTGGTTGTTTTCAGAGCCTGGCTATTGTGAATAGTGCTGCAATAAACATAGGTGTGAGGAAGGGGTTTTTGTATTGTATTTTTGTGTTCCTAGGGTATATTCCTAGGAGTGGAATAGCTCCTATACGATCCAGCTATACCACTCCTAGGAATATACCCTAGGTTCTGGAGGAATATACCCTAGTTTTTGGAGGAATCTCCACATCTCTTTTCATAGAGGTTGGACTAGACACCATTCACACCAGCAGTGGATAAGAGTTTCTTTCTCTCCACATCCCCTCCAGCACCGATTGTTCTCATTCTTTGTGGTGTGTGCCAGTCTCTGAGGTGTGAGATGGTATCTCATCATTGTTTTGATTTGCATATCCCTGATGATCAGTGATGAGGAGCATTTTTTCATGTGCCTTTTGTATTTCTTTTTTGTCAAAGTGTCTGTTCATTTCTTCTCCCCATTTTTTGATGGGATTAGATGTTTTTTTCTTGTAAAGTTCTGTCAGTGCCCTGTATATTTTGGATATTAGCCACTTGTCTGATGGGTATTGGGTGAATAGTTTCTCCCATATGGTGGGTGGCTCTTGTATCCTGGGCACTATTTCTTTTGAGGTGCAGACTTCTCAGCTTAATGTATTCTCATCTGTTGATCTATGCTTCCACTTGTTTGGAAAGTGCACTTTTCTCCTTAAAGATGCCTTTAGTCTCAGTGTCATGGAGTGTTTTACCGAAGTGTTGTTCTATATACCTTATGGTATCAGGTCTGATATCAAGGTCTTTAATCCATTTGGATTTTACCTTTGTACATGACGTTAACTGGGGGAGGGGGTTATGTTCGCTTTTTTTTTTGCAAGTGGCTAACCAGTTCTGCCAACACCACTTGTTGAAGAGGTTTTCCCTGCTCCACTTAGGATTTCTTGCTCCTTTGTCAATTATTAGGTGATTGTATGTCTGGGGAACATTGTCTGAAAACTCAAGCCTATTCCACTGATAAGAGGGTCTGTCTTCATTCCAATACCATGCTGTTTTGATAACTATTGCTTTGTAGTACAGTTTAAAGTTGGGAAAAGTAATGCCTCCCATACTCCTTTTCCCTAGGAGTGCTTTAGCTATTTGAGGGTATTTATTGTTCCAGATGAACCTCATAAGTGTTTGATCCACTTCTTTGAAGAATGTCATGGGTATCTTTAGAGGGATTGCATTAAATCTGTACAATGCTTTGGGGAGTATTGCCATTTTAATGATGTTAATCCTGCCAATCCATGAGCAGGGTATATGTTTCCATTTCCATGTGTCCTCTCTTATTTCTTGGAGCAGGGCTTTATAGTTTTCTTTGTATAGGTCCTTCACGTCTTTGGTCAAGTTGACTCCAAGATATTTGAGCTTGTGTGGCACTAATGTGAAAGGGATCGCCTTCTTGACATCCATCTCTTCCCTATCATTATTGGTGGATAAAAAGGCCATTGATTTCTGTGTGTTAATTTTGTACCCTTCCACCTTCTTATATGAGACTATTGTTTCTAGAAGCTTTTTGGTGGAATCTTTAGGGTTTTCTAAGTAGGGTATCACGTCATCTGAAAACAGTGAGAGCTTGACTTCTTCCTTTCCTATCTGGATTCCCTTGATATCTTTTTTTAGCCTGATATCTATAGCAAGCACTTCCAGTACTATGTTGAAGAGGAGTGGTGAGAGCGGACAGCCTTGTCTTGTACCAGAATTTAGAGGAAAGGCTTTTAGTTTTTCTCCATTGAGGATAATATTTGCCATTGGCTTATGGTAGATGCATGACTAGATTGAGAAAGGTTCCTTCCATTCCCATCTTGCTGAGAGTTTTGATCAAGAATGGGTGTTGGACCTTATCAAATGCTTTCTCTGCATCTACTGATAGAATCATGTGGTTTTTATTTTTCTGTTGATTATGTTGTGTATGATATTGATAGATTTACGGATGTTAAACCATCCTTGCACTTCGGAGATGAAAGCTACTTGGTCGTAGTGTATGATCTTCTTGATGATGCATTGGATCCTATTTGCCAGGATTTTGTTGAAGATCTTTGCATCTGCATTCATCAGGGATATTGGTCTGTAATTTTCTTTTTTGGCAGCATCTCTGTCTGGTTTTTGTATCAAGGTGATGTTGGCTTCATAAAAGCTGTTTGGAGTGTTCCTGTTTTTTCAATTTCATGGAAGAGCTTGGCTAGGTTTGGTAGTAGCTCCTCTTGAAAGGTTTGAAAAAATTCATTAGTAAATCCATCTGGGCCTGGGCTTTTCTTTTTAGACAGATGTTTGATTACAGTTTCAATTTCCTCAATAGTGATGGGAGTGTTTAGATATGCTATATCCTCCTTACTTAATTGTGGAAGGTTATAAGTGTCCAAGAATTTATCCATTTCTTCTAGGTTCTCATGTTTAGTAGCATAAAGTTTCTCAAAGTAGTCTCTGATCACCCTTTGGATCTCTGCAGTATCTGTCGTGATCTCCCCCTTCTCATTTCTAATACGGGTTATCAGGTTTCTCTCTCTCTCTCTTTCTTTGTGAGTTTTGCCAATGCTCTATCCATCTTGTTTATTTTTTCAAAGAAACAACTTCTGCTTTTGTTGATCTTTTGGATTATTTTTTCTTTTGGTTTTCCACTTCATTGATTTCTGCTTTCAGTTTTTTTATTTCCTTCTGTCTCCGTATTTTTGGTTCCTTTCGTTGGTCATTTTCTAATTTTATGAGCTGCGTCATTAAGTTATTCAGGTGTACCCCTTCTTCCTTCCTGATGTGTGCTTGCAAAGCTATAAATTTTCCTCTCAGTACCATTTTTGCTGTGTCCTGTAGATTCTGGCAATTTGTGTCTTCATTATCATTTGTTTCCAGGAAAGTTTTGATTTCCTCTTCGAGTTTTATCTCGGACCTACTGGTTGGTTGTTCAGTAGCAGGGTGTTTAATTTCCAATTGTTAAAGTTTTTCTTCTGTGTGGCTTTGTAGTTCACATCTAATTTCAGAGCCTTGTGGTCAGCAAAGGTAGCCTGCAAGATTTCTATCCTCTTGATTTTATGAAGGTATGTTTTATGTGTCAGCATGTGGTCTATCCTGGAGAATGACCCATGTACATTGGAGAAGAATGTGTATCCAGGTTTTTTGGGATGGAGTGTCCTGTATATATCTACTAGTCCTCTTTCTTCCATTACTCTTTTCAGGGTTAGTATATTTTTGTTGGGTTTTAGTCTGGTTGACCTATCAAGTGTTGACATGGCCGTGTTGAGGTCTCCCACAATTACTGTGTTATTATTGATGTCTTCTTTCAGATTTGTCAGTAATTGTATTAAATACTTTGCTGGTCTCTCATTGGGTGCATATATGTTTAATATCCTTGATTAGTACATAGTGTCCATCTTTGTCCCTTACAACTTTTCTGAGTATAAAGTTGGTGTCATCAGATATTAATATGGCCACCCCAGCGTTTTGTGTGTTGTTTGATTGGATTATTTACCTCCAGCCTTTGATTTTGAGTCTATGTTTGTTCTGACTATTAAGGTGTGTTTCTTGTAGGCAGCAGAAGGTTGGATTCATCTTTTTGACCCATTTTGCCACTTTTTGTCTTTTAATTGGTGAATTTAGTCCATTGACATTGAGGGAGATGATTGTCATAGGATTTAATGTCATCTTTGTAGATAAGTTTTCTGTGCTGTTGGTCTCTCTTGTCTTAAAGTAGACCTGTCAGTTTTTCCTTTAAGGCTGGTTTTTCATCTGTGAAGTTTCTGAGCTGTTGTTTATCCATGAAATTGTGTATTCTTCCTCCAAACCTGAACGTGAGTCGGGCTGGGTGCAGTATTCTCGGTGAGGCATTCATTTCATTCAGTCTTGTCACAATATCCCACCACTGTCTTTTGCCTTGAGAGTTTCTTGTGACATGTCTGTGGTAAGTCTTAGGGATACTCCTTTGAATGTAATTTCCCTTTTTGATCTTGCTGCTTTCAGTATTCTATCTCTATCTGTGGGATTTGTCATTGTAACGAGGATGTTTCTTGGGGTGTTTTTCTTTGGGTCTCTTTTAGCTGGTATTCTTCGAGCGTACAGGATTTGATTGCATGTAGTCTTTAATTCTGGGAGTATCTCTTTGATGATGTCTTTGACAGTTGATTCTTCCTGGAGATCTCCTACCTGGGTCTCTGGGACTCCAATGATTCTTATGTTGTTTCTGTTGAGTTTATCAAAGACTTCTATTTTCATCTGTTCGCATTCCTTGAGTACTTTTCCCATTGCCTGATCATTTGTCGTAAGGTTTTTTTCCAGTTTCTTCTGCTGTGTTGAGTTTTTCTGCATCTCAACGTCCAGTACTCTGATTCTCTCCTCAGCTGCTGTTACCCTGCTGTCGAGGCCATCCACTGAGGTTTTCAGTTGAGCTACTGTGTTTTTCATATCTGCTATTTCAGTTTGGAGTTTTCTGATGTCTGTCTTTGTGTTCTGTTCAGATAGATCTATGCTTTCTTTGTGTTCTACAAACATCTTCCATATTCCTATTTTAAGTTCCTTATCCGAGAGGTTAATCAGATGGTTGGAAATTTTTAGGTCATCCAAGCTATCGTCTTCATTCTCTGTGCATGGTGTTTGCCTGCAATTTTTCCCCATTGTTATGCTAGTAGTGTGGTTTCTCCTGCGTGATGTAGTGGGGTTTATTGGTTAGAAAGAGTGCGCAGCCGCGAAGCTTCAGAATGCAGGTTTTTTTGGGGTGTGCTTCCCAGGGCTCTAAGGAGAGCTTCAAGAATTCAGGAAAGACAGAGAAGCACAGCACAGGGCTCCCTTCAGGTCCTCAGTTTCTTCAGAAGAAGCACAGCAGGGCGTAGACTCTGCAGGTAATCAGCACTCCACCTGGCAACCCCCACAGCCAGCCATTTCTAACTCACTCACTTGCTCGCTGGGTAGCTTCAGAATGCAGTTTTTTGGGGGTTCACTTCCCAGGGCTCTGAGGAGAGCTTCAAGAATTCAGGAAAGAGAGAGAAGCACAGGACAGGACTCCCTTCAGGTCCTCAGTTTCCTCAGAAGAAGCACAGCAGGGCAGAGACTCCACAGGTAGAGCAATCAGCACTCCACCTGGCAACCCCCCACAGCCAGCCATTTCTTTTTTATTCTTTTATTTTTTTTTTATTGTGACTGAAGTTCATTTACACTGAATTATTTGCGATATATAGTGACAATGAATGAAGGGCATTCCCACCACCAGTGTTATCCTCCCTCCACTCTTGTTCGCAGCATGTCTCCCACATTTCCCTCCTTTACCCCCCAGAATCCTACTGCAAATGGTCTCCGCCTTACAGCTTGTTATAGGTTGGGTATCTATTCTGTTTGGTGTTCCAGCCTGTTCATTTTTTTTTATTTACATGTTCATATGACTGGTCCTGGTATCATTCTTTTCCCCCCTCAATTTATGAGGCTGAATGATTCAAATTATGCTATTCTGTTGGAAGTAAAAAGGTTAAGGAAAAGAGGAGAAAAAATTAGGTATCAACTACTAAAAAAAAATCACTGAATAATATCCACAAAAGTGAAAAAGAAAGAAAAAGGTGGAAGAAAAAGGAGAAGGAAAATAATATCAAAAAACAAACAAAAATTAAAACAACACCAGAAAAAGTGCTGCAGTGGCAGGGTTTGTGTTACCCCACCTTTTTTTTTTTTCTTTTTTTTTGTATAGGCACAGCAAGTATTGGGGAAGGAAAGAAATTCCCGTGGCCTAAGAAATTCAGGGTTTGTCTACTCTTGAAGCATATTGTCATGGGAACAACCACTGGCTCCATACCTTCTCATTGTCATATCCCAGGGTTGTGGTTTTTTTGTTTTTGTTTTTGTTTTTTTTGTGGTGTGTCAGGAACCTTTCTTCTCTGTTGTGTATGAGAAAATAAGGCCACTGTAGCAAGCAATCTTGGTATTTGCGCAGGTCCTAGGACAGGGCCTATGATAGAGTCTTTAAGGTTCTAGAGGTACTGTTCCGCCATTGTTGGTGTGTTCAGTTTTCTGTATCATGTGCTCCATGTTTTTGCTCATTCCCTAAGCTGAAGTCTAGGAAATTATGGTTCCAATGGTTCTGCTCAGTCTCTGTTGTCAGAATTGGGCCTCTGTACTAAGAAGTCTTGATTTTTGTAAAAGACCTGGGCTATAGCCTAGGGTAGGGTTTTCCTTAATGGTCTTAAGGTACGTTCTGTTCAGTCACAATTGTCAAAGTCAGTTTTCTGTAGTTAGTGCTCTTATTTTTCATAGTTCAAAAAGGACCATACTTCTTCTGATTTCCACTTAGTGTTAGGTGATGTGATAGAACCTCCTGGTCTTAGGTCAAGTTTTCATTTCCTCGCTGTCCTCTGTGTCATATTAACACTGGCACAAATATATCTCCCAACACAGCTTAGTTCCTGGTGTTGTTGCATGGGTTTGTTTCAGTTCTACGTCTGGGATCTGGGATTTGAGAATGAACTAACACTGTCCAATCTCATGGAGACTGAGTTGTATCCACATGACATACGTCCAGGATGGGAGGCACCCTTGTATAAAAAGTGTGAGTTCTTATCCTAGAAGATAAGATCTTGTGTCTGAGTCCATGATTTCCCCTTATTTACTGTGCCTAAACAAAAACATATGGTTTTGTTTTGCTGGTGCTATTTCAGGTAAGGATGACAGACCACATGTACAGTATCTGTGGTGTGGTCTGTGCTTTTATCCCAGGCAAGACGTTTTCTTGGTTTTTGACCAAGCAGCACCAAAACTGGTGAGGGTAGAGATAACATGTATATATAAAAAATAAATTATATGGATAAAATTGAGATATATTAAAAAAAGGAAATTGAGAAAAAAGGGGAGAAAAGGTATTTGAAAGAAGAAAGTGATTGGGGAGGCTATCTGTGTGTTTAGGAATACATATCTTAAGATACATTTTTAAAAAGGTATTAAGCTAACGTAGGTAATATAGGCCTCTCAATTAGGTTTTCTGAGATATTCTTGTGGGGAGGGAAAGCCAAGTTACTTTTTCGTATCACAGACTTTGGTCTAGAGTTTAAGATATGATTTGCGGCATTTCAGAGTCCTATAGTGTCCTTGAGCTGGGGTTTTTGCTGCAGCTAAATCCGGTATCATGCAACCGTCCACTATTTGAAGGGGGTGAGGGGTCACAAGCTTGAGTCAGGAGGTTTATTGGTTGTGGTTTCTTGCTGAGACACGTGATGAGGGATCAAGAGGGTGTCGTTCATTGAGGAGCTGGATGGTGGTCTGTTGGGAAGGAGGTCGGTCTTGGTGCCTAACGAGTTAAAAACTGAGAGTAAACAGGGTTAAATAAGGGGGAGATAACAAATCCAGGTTGGGATATGGGGGGGGGGGGTAGAAAGGTCTCTGGGTGTGGAAAGGCAATATAGAAGAAGGGCTCTATACATTGTATAGATAGAATGTTTAAGGCTAAGGCTCGGTAGTCAGAGAGGACAACTGTATAGAAAGTAATGTTTACTTAGACACTGACTTCAGAGATCTATTTGAGTGCTATCCTCCATACATAGGATATTCCATTTCCTTACCTACAAATAGTCAAGAATTAGAATATTTTTGGACTATGTTAAAAAGGGTATATGAAAAAGGTTGAGATAAATCTGCTTTGGCTAGCTGTCCGGGGTTTCTTTGGCTAGCTGTCCAGTCCAGTGCCCATCACATGCCAGTGCAAGGGATCAACTCCTGGTGTGTGACTTCTCCAGGCCCAGCTCTCGCCTCTATAACTTGTGAATGACTGGATAGGGGCGGAGTTTTGCTCCACCCCATCCCATCCCCCAAGGCCCAGGTTACCAGATCAGGCCATGGAGACCCTCTGGCGTGGGGGATTCTGGGCCCCCGGACTGCGAGTCAGTCTGGGGGTTCTTTGGCTAGCAGAGCCAGCCATTTCTTACTCACTTGCTCGCTGGGTAGCTTCAGAATGCAGTTATTTTGGGGTTCACTTCCCAGGGCTCTGAAGGGAGCTTGAAGAATTCAGGAAAGAGAGAAGCACTGGACGGGGCTCCGCACTTCTTATTTTTAACACTTTGTTTTCTATTAAGTTTAAAATGTTATTGTTTTAAACAGATAACATATGTTATTTTCTATGTCCTTTCTTCTGAATTATCTTTATCAGAATTATTGTAAGATGCAAGTGTTTAAACTCCCCTATAAATCAATTGAACCATATACTTTGGGAAAGATCATAAGCTTTCCAAAGTTTGAGACACACTGCAGGATGTTTGCAATGAGAACTGCCATTTCTTTTCAAATAATTTGCTGCTTCCATTGGAGCATATTTTCTATTTTATCTTAAATTCAATTTTATTCTGTGCTCCAGGACCTTTCTTCCATGCCGTGTGTGCATCTACATAACATCAATATTTTTTCCTTCATGACAAGTGTCTTGTTTTTGTTTTTAAATGGCTCTCCAATGTCACTTTATGGTTGGTTAGTCATCACCCAGTTTATTATAACTCTCCGATGTTTGTTGTCATTCTAATTCATTCAGTTTGTCATGATCTAAATCTTGTCTCTCCCTCAATCACTGTTCCCCCAGCAGTTTTTTTAGAAAACGGTAGAAAATGCGTGCCTCTATGACAGGGGTCCTCAAACTTTTTAAACAGGGGGCCAGTTCACTGTCCCTCAGATCATTGGAGGGTCTTACTATAGTAAAAACAAAACTTATGAATGAATTCTTATGCACACTGCATATATCTTATTTTGCAATGAAGAAACAAAACAGATACAAATACAATGTGTGGCCCACGGACCATAGTTTGAGGACCACTGCATGAGAACTGCTAATATGTGTAAAAAAATTCACCCTTCTTTATAAAAAGAAGGGTGGCTAATGTGTGTGCCACCAAATTTTGGAATTCTTGCAGTTGTCAACTACTTCAAATGCAGGATAGTCTTCATAGAATATTAATGCAATTTTTTAAAATGTGATTTTGTTTTGTTTTGTTGGCACACCCAGCCAGGGATAAATCCTGGCTCTTCATTCAGAAATTATTCCTGGCCTTGTCAATGCTCAAGGGAATATAAGGTATGCTGGAGATCAAACCGAGGTCAGATAGCCACCCTATCTGTCTGATCCCTAAAATGTGATTTTTGAAGAATGCTTAATATAATAGTTTATATCAGTTTACATAGACTTGTATCTAAAGTCATCCACACAAAATAGAACAGAAATTTTCAGTCATGAGTTAAGTAGATGAATTTAGTATCAATAAAACAGGATAAGAGGGCCAGCGCTGTACATAAGTAGGGTACTTGCCCTACCTGTGGCTGACATAGATTTAATCTTTAGCATCCTATATAGTCCCCTGAGTCTACTAGGAGTTATCCCTGAGCACAGGAGTAAGGCAGACGGGTGTGACCTAAATCAAATAATAAATTAAGCTCAGATAGACTATAAGATACAATTTATAATAGGTCTAGATAATTTTTAGATTTTCTTTGAAAACATCTTTTACTTATTTTGCCTACCCACTCAGTAACTAACATTAAGTTAAAGACCTTCACATCTAAAGCACAGGCGTTTCTTGGTATAGGAAAATAAAATATATGTTGTTTGTAGTCACTCTAAAGCTTATTAATAAAGTTGAAGATTATTTAATTTCAGAAGGGATCATATGTTTATGTTTACTCTTGTTTCTCATGGTTTAAGATCGTTAAACATAGAAAAAGGAAAATATCTGAAGCATCAATAATTGTTCCTGGTTCGGATAGATACACTGTGAGAAGTCCAATATTTTTAATCAACACACGTAAGTTTTTTTTAATTTTTTTTTAATTTTATTCATTTTTGGCCACACTCAGCAGCTCTCAGGTTACACCTGGCTCGCACTCAGAAATCGCTCTTGGCAGGCTCTGGGGACCACATGGGATTCCAGGGATAGAACCCAAGTCTATCCTGGGCCTGCTGCATACAAGGCAAATACCGCTGTGCTAGCTATCATTCCAGCCTCAACACATGTACTTTTTATCATCTTAAATATTTAATTTTTTCCTTCTATTGGGGGCAGGCAGAGAATATAACTTCTGAGCAATCCTCAGGGTACCCAGTGATCACTCCTAGGCACCTACCTACCCTGGATCAAAGGGTAAAATAGTCAGCACCAGAGAGGGTGGGTATTACCACAAGGGCCACACCCAGTGAGACTGGGTGACCAAGCAATTCGAAGGATCAAACTCAAGAGTCATGCACTAAAGGCTTATATCTCTGGCCCCTGAGCTATCTTTAAAATATTTGTAGTACACACACACACACACACACACACACACACACACACACACACACGAGAGAGAGAGAGAGAGAGAGAGAGAGAGAGAGAGAGAGAGAGAGAGAGAGAGAGAGAGAGAGAGACTGGCCCCTAATCTATCTTTAAAATATTTGTAATACACACACACACACCACAGGCTGGCCCCTGAGCTATCTTTAAAATATTTTTAGTACACACACACACACACACACACACACACACACACACACACACGATTGGGTTTTAGTGGTGCTAAGGGCTTACTCCTGACTCTTCGGAGATTCAGAATCACTTCTAGTGGGCTCAGAGGACCAAATGGAGTGTGCCCTCACAAAGTTGGGTCAGCCACATTCAAGACAAATATCAAGCTGTATTATTGCTCTAGCTCTTCAGAATGTTTACTTTTTTATGTAGGTTTAAAATTGTTGTGAGGGCCAAACCCCAAATAATTTTTAAAAGAGTGTGCTTTAACATATAATGACTTGGAGAATGGCCAGGTAGTGCTTGATCTCTAACAGAATTGCCATAGGCAGTACTTCAGGACAAATGCCTTATTATGAGAGCCACGGGACATTCTGAACTTTTTTTACTTAGAGGATAACTTGGGGATAAAAATTGATCATATATGAGCCACAATTTCTTATAATTGGATGAAAAATATAACATTCACATAAATGTTAAAAACCTTAATATTTGGTATTGATAACATCATTTCATCTGAGATAGTATAGCAAAGTAGTTAAAATATTGAGTTAGGCTGCTTAGACTTGCTCCCTATTCTCAGGGAAAGCCTTTGTACAGATTATCATCCAGCTATGTTTAAAATCATTTTTTCTAGAAAATAGGGCTAACATAAATATTGATAATATCAAGTAAAGGTAATTCAACAAGGAATCTTGTGAAACATTTAGTTAGTGCTTGGTATCTATTAAGAACTAAAAAAGGGTCCAGAGAAATAGCATGGAGGTAGGTAGGGCATTTGACTTGCATTCAGAAGGACCGTGGTTCGAATTCCCTCCTCCCATATGGTCCCCCCTCCCCGCCCGAGCCTGTCAGGATTGATTTCTGAGCATAGAGCCAAGAGAGTAACCCCTGAGTGTTGCTGGGTGTGACCCCCCCAAAAAAAATTAAATAAAATGTAATACTGTATAGTGGTGCTGTAAATGTAGTGCTACTTAATATTTATAACAATTGAATAATCTGTGAGCAAAATCCCATCACGTACTCCACTGTAATACCTGAGTTTCCTCAAGAAGGTTTAATAAGTCCAGAATCAGTTTTCTTTTTACTGGCCCTGCCTTTTTTTTTTTCATATTTTGACTTGTTTTTATTTTGTCGCACCAGTGATGTTTTGAGGCTACTTCCAATTTAGAACTGGCTTAACCAGATTCTCTCTAGGCAGTACTCCAGGAATTATGTGTTGGGTATCAAACCCAGGATTTTCACATGAAAAGTATAGAATCTATCCCTTTAAATCATCCCCCCACTTCCTTCTAAATTTCTTATCTTGGAAAAGAGCATTAATTTCCATAGAATCATTAAAGTAGAAATCTTAGAGCCTCTTTTTATTCCCTCCTCATCAGAAATGTTATTCAGTAATGGCAATATGTAACTTTAAAAGCACCACAGATTTATCAGTTTTTGTGATCCTTTTTAGCAACAGAACGAAGAAAAAGAAGTAAATCACCAGTGCCAGTGATGAGATCTATAGAAAAACCTGATCTATGTAGAACATTGGAAAACAAAGTGGATAATGCAGTATCAATGAAATCTAGACCATCTGAAGGAAGAAAAAGAGACAATATTTCAGACAAAGTAATTTTTCTTTTAAAGCTTTATTTAAAATTTGTAATCAAATGGTAGAAGTACTGAACTAGCTCCTTTGGCAGCAAATATCAGAGTTCTTTTAAATCATGAGTTTTTCTTTTTAAAATAAAGTATACTGCCCTTGAAAGTAAGACTCTTCTGTATAGGACTAATTTGCGGTGCTAACAATAAAATTTAGTGTGATTCTGCATCTCATCTTCTAGCTCGCTGATTCTGTCCTCGACTGCTGTTACTCTGAGAGGCTTTGCGTTGAGTTTTTAATTTTATCTACTGAGCTTTCAGTTCCTATTATTTCAGTTTGGAGTTTTCTGATGTGTTCTCTTCAGCTTGTTCTATTCTTTGAGTTATGAGCATCCTTCATAATAGTATTCTAAATTCCATGTCTGGGAGGTTTACTATGTGGTTGGTACTCTCTGGGACATCAGAGCTGCCATCTTCATTCTCTGTGCATGCTGTTGTCTGGTGCTGTGTTGTTTTCCCATTGACAGGGTCATAGCATGACTTTTACTGCGTGTCGTGGTGGGATTCATGGGCAGGGAGATATGAATGGCCGTGTAGAAAAGCTCCTCCCTGCTTTTCTTTTTGGATCAGAAAGCCAAAAATGGAGGGATGTAGAGGCTTTATAAAGGCACCAGTATGGAGAGGGGACCGCCTACCTTCAATAAACGAAGTCCATTGCTCTGACAATGCTTTCCTGTGAGTGGTCTGTGGCTCAGAGTCTTCCCTCTCTTTCTCGAGTCCCGCCTCAAGGCCACGGACAAGAAGAGACCCTTACCCACCCTTGTATCAGCCTCGTCAGGGGACCTGGTGCCAGAACCCTACAGTATCTCCAAGACCAGGTGAACGAGTCTGAATCAGGGTTGCACAAGAAATAATACAGATCAGGCTGAGGGTGAAACACGTGTAGTCTAGCAGTCTTCTACCTAGTACGGAGCTCTCTCAGTGTGATTCTGTTTTATACATTTGATAGCAGAAATTGACTCACCATAATTATTTATTATACAAATTGGTATATTCTTTTGGGAATGTGCTTACAAAGAAAGTTACAAATGGACCTCATAGTCTAGTATAGGAGTTAGGCAAGCTGATGATAACATTGTTCAAGTGTTTTCAGGTATGCAAGCCTGGTGCAGTCAGATCCTAGTGAGGGGAAAGATCCCTAACTCTGAAACGGGTGGCAAAACAAATCAGGAAAGACTTGAGAAGATGGAATGACTTTTGAGGGATCAGTAAAATGAGCAAAATGAACATTGAAGTGAAAAGATATTCATTCGAGTAGAAGAGAAGGGACAGAATGGAAATGGGTAAAAGCAGTCATTTCTTAGGTAAATGGGAGGTAATCAGAGAGGCCTTCCCATATATGAGGTACCCCTAAGAGTTTTTGTTCTGAGATGTGAGGAGTTTCTTGAAGTAATACATTGAAGTCAAGATTTAGAATGGCTACCCAGAGGTCTTGGAGAGGGTTGAGGATAAGTATAAGTACATGAGTTAGGAAGTTATGTGGGTGCAACTTAAATATAGCCTATGACTTTCATCAAGGCATTCTGAAAAAAAAAAGTGGTTTTCTCAGAGAAAAATAGCAGTCTTTGTGCTGCTATAAAAAATAACAAATGGGGGAACTGGAATGATAGAACAGTAGATAAGGCATTTGCCTTGCATGCAGCTGATCCAGGACCAACCTGGGTTTGATCCCTGGAATTCCATAGTGTCCCCCTAGCCTGTCAGGTGCAATTCCTAAGTGTAAAGCCAGGAGTAATCCCTGAGCTCATCGGGTGTGGCCCAAGAGCCAAAAATATTGGTAGTTTTTTTTTTTTCAAATTTAGGTGGCACAGAGTTTAAGGCATTAGGAAAATATAGACATTATTAACTTGTTTAGATGAGAATTTCTTTTTAGGATTGCTATTTAAGCATGTGATATGAACCTGTTGTATGATTGTATGGTTTCTAATGTTTCCTATAATCAGAAACCCTTCTGTGATGAACATGAGTAAACCAATCCTCTCCCAGTAAAGAGAACTGTTGGCTAGATGAGCAAGGGAGACAGCTGAGGAAGTAAAATGTCTTGGAGTAGAAGGCATAGTATTTTTCTGATATTGATAGGAATATAAGGTATAATATAGTTTTTTAATATTGAAAGTCATTTTTACTTGCCAAGTTAACTATGTATGTCTATGCAAAAGGGAAACTTATTTCAGCAGGTCAGCTGTGCAATGGCCAAAGCTTTTGTCATCTGATACTTCATAATTCCCAATGCCTATTTGTATAAGTTAGTCAACAGAATTAGCTGTTGCAGGTGGAGATGTGACATGATGCTGTAAAAAATGTGAAATAAAGCTGAAAGATGAATTATTATTCTAGCTATTGACAATATCTGAAATATTTTGGAATCCTCTGCTTCCCTTTGTAACACATTTAATTTTCTTTTCTTTTAGGATAGGTTATTCAAAAATGGGCAAAGAATTCAAATAAATTGAAAAACTCTGCAGCTGTTAGTAGAAAGGCACATTTATTTTAAAAGCTTTAAAATGTAATACTTTAAGTTTAGACCGTTGTTTTCATATACTTCAAGTTTCTATGTATGTTTCCCCTGTGTTTATAGCTCATGAAACCTGCACAGATTGTTGGAAAGCAAACAGAAAAGGATATTGAAAGCCCAAACCAAAGTTTCAGTGAGTATCTTTTATTTAATTTCTGTCAATTAAGAACATGTGTATGTGGAGGGTAGATTATATTTATCCTCTTGACTTTCACTAAAAAAAGGTAACAAGTTTAGAGGCAGGCGACTTCGATGGAGGAATGGTGCTCCTACCCTGTATGACTGAAAACGCCATAACTGTGTATCTTCTAGTGATTAAAATACAACAAAGTAAGAAATTAAAAGAAAATTAAAATTTTAAATTTTTTTTTAATTTTTAATTTTTAATTATGAGAACAAAGATGCAAAGAAAGAGGACAAGATAAAGTTACAGTGGAAGGACAATCACCCATAACATAATTCTCAGAAGTCCCCTTGCTGATATCTTAACTTTGAACTTTCAGCCAAAGAACATTAAGATAAATAAAACAAAATCCATGTACAATTACTTTGTCCCTCAAGTCCCCAGATTGTAATACATTATAATATTTCTTAACAGCACACAAGGCAATCTAAAGCCATAAAACTTATGTAACTCCTTAAACATTAGAGGCATAGTATTTTTTACATTTCCATGTTCATGCATATTAGCTTAAGTTAACCTCAGATTTTAAGTGGGTTTTTTTTAAGGATTAGAGAGTCAAAGGAGCACAGTAAAAACGGTGTTAGAGTGGCAATTGTTGTTTGCATAGGCCCAACAAAATATGAGGGGCATGAAAAGGAATAACCTTGGCCTAAATACAAAGAGACCCTAACCCTGAAGTTTCCTGGCATAAGACCAACTCTAGGCTCCAGGCAAGCTAGATCGTCCAACCCAAGACATTGTCTGTAGTGCCAACACACTTTTAGAAAATTAAAAATTTATAATGAGTTTTGACTTCCTGCATGCCACTCAAGAGTATATTATAAAAGTCTTCTGTTTTTTTTTTTTTTTTTTTCAAAAATAAGGCAAAGATGAGATCAATATCTCCATTCCTGTATATGAACCCAGACAAAATTCTATACCAATGTCCTGGAAATTTAATAACATGATTTTCAAGAAGCTGAAGCCATCATACAGTGTGTAGGGTTTTTAGCCTTGCATGTGGCCAACTCAGGTTCAATCCTCAACACCTCAAATGGCCCCCTGAGCTCATTAGGAGTGAGCCCTGTATGCAGAACCAAGAATAAAACCATGAACACTGCTAATTAATTGTTGCCCAAAGAAACAAAAATTATATAGAATTGAAAATAACTGATGAAAATAGCCAAATAAGCAATCTTAGAGGAGAAACAGATGCTTCAAGGAAAAAGAAAAATAAAATAACTAATTTTTATTTATTTAGATGAACTCTCTGATATGCCTCCTGATTCACAGACAGTGGGAAAAATAGGAGAGTCGATGTGAGTATGAGAAAGCCCATAAAATATTTTACTTTCATCTGAATGGACTTAAAGGAAAATATAATTATATAGTATTGTTTATACACCAATAATTTCTTGAATATTATAATAGTGTGACAGGAATTGTATGTCTTTTCTATATCAGCCAGCTAACTCTTTTCATATAGAAATTTAGAGTGAGTGATAATTTGATTTAATTTGGGGGGACCGCACTTAGTAGTGCTCAGGACTTACTCCTGATTCTGCATGTAAGGATTACTCCAGGTGGAGATCAGGAGACTCTCTGGGGTTCCAGGATGAAATTCAGGTCAGCTACTTGCAAGCCAAGCACCCTAATTGCTTTACTGTTGCTCTGGTCCCCAGGAATGAGATTGTTAATAACATGAATGTCAAAAAGTCTAACCTGGTTTAAATGCACATTGGAGCGTTTAAGATACATGAGGTATATTTAGGAAATATGAAAATTGAAAAATTGACATAAAAATTGTAGGCAGTAATAGAAATTACTTTTGTTGTAGTGCCAGTGATCAAACCCAAGGCCTCATACGTGCCAGGAAAATTTCTACCACTGAACTACCTGACCCCAATAATGGGACATTTATAACACAGATCTATCTCCCTTGTCCTTTCCCACCAATGTGGTTGCTGTGTCAAGTGGTCAGCCACCTACTTAGCCACAGTGCTTGCTGGAGATTAACACTCCTTTAGTCATGGTACTTCACAGATGTGTACCTGGGGCTGGACTCTCAAGTGCTCAGGTGCTTTTTAAGTTGCAGTGAACACCAGGATCTACTGTAGGTACTGTCTCACACATATATGGCCATGGAGTGGGTGGGAATTACTTGTACTGGATTCAGTCATGGCTTTGTACTTAACAGATGCAAGCATTGGGGATGGGCTCAGGCCTAATGCTTGCAGACAGGCAGTTTAGCCAACAGATCCATATCCAGGTCCACATGCATTTATTTAACCTGACAGACTGGTTTAAATTTAAATCTTCACCAACATTTGTAGAAAAACTTTTATTCTTGGCTAGTAAAAATGATTGTCAGTAAATAGTAATAAAAATCAAAAGTCTCATGTTTGAGTCCTAAGATGATGTTTTATAATATATTGAACAATAGGAACTGGAGAGATAGCACAGCAATAGGGTGTTTGCCTTGCATGCAGCCAACCCAGGACAGAATGCTGGCATCCCATATGGCCCCGCCATGCCTGCCAGGAGTGATTTCTGAGTGCAGAGCCACGAGTAACCTCTGAACACTGCTGGGCGTGCCCCCCCAAAATAATAAAATAATGAACAATTATTTGATTTTTCCAGGTTACCTGGTGTTTTGAACAGCTGTGGAAATAAGATGCAGTCTAAACTGGCATGTTGGACCCCTATAATGAATATTAAACTATGTAAAAAACAACAAGAAAGTGCTTCATCAGAAGACTCTTTCAATCAAGGTGAAATAAGTTCAAACTGTATATAATCATAGCTAAAATATATACTCATTTCCTAAAGGTCTATCTTTGATTTTAATATTTTTCATGTATCACTAGTTCATTAACAAAGATTAATCTTTCCTACTAGAAATTGTTCTTAACAAAAATCATACTAAAGAAAAATCATCCACTTCAATATCTGATGATAATTATGAAGAGACAGAAAGGATGCCAGAGAGGAAAGAAATAATGAAGCAAAGCAAAAAAGAGAAAGCAGAAATAGAAGATTTGGAAAGAAACTGTCAGCAAGGGCTAAATTATTCTAAACAGAAAAATATTGCATATACCAATCAGAGTGGCTGTCTTATTGAGCCTGAAATAACTCTGAAATCAGTTCACTTAAATAAGACCATTGAAGAGTCTCTGACCTATAGGAAGAGATACATATTGTCAAAAGATGTGACTCATGATGCTTCTGAGAAAAGTCCTAGAAAAAGTGCGGAAAGTCATACTAGACAATCAAGGAAAGGGTCAACATCCAAACTTAATTCCTGGGTTTTGGAAAAGGTGAAAAAGGTAAGGTCTCTAAGCATTTGTTTCTGCACACTATAATATACTTACTACTGAACATATGCAAGTAACAAGAATGTGGTAGATGGCTGCAAAGTCAGCATTTGTAAAACAGTGCTTTCTACAAGCTTGAACTCTGCAAGCTTCAAGAATGTGTCTCGGGGCCGGAAAGGTGGCGCTAGAGGTAAGGTGTCTGCCTTGCAAGCGCTAGCGTAGGATGGACCGCGGTTCGATCCCTCGGTGTCCCATATGGTCCCCCCAAGCCAGGGGCGATTTCTGAGCACATAGCCAGGAGTAGCCCCTGAGCGTCAAACCGGTGTGGCCCAAAAAACAAAAAAAAAAAAAAAAAAAAAAAAGAATGTGTCTCCTGCCCTTGGCTTCTATTCCTAACATGGCTCTTGAAAAGACAAGCCGTTCTCTGTCACATTGCCTTTGTTTATCAAAGGTTAGATGACCATTTATATATATTTCTGAGGTATTTCTTTTTGTTTTATTTCATTGTTTTAGTTGTTTATTATTTTACCAATGCTACACTATAACTATAGCTTTTAAGGAGGTCTTAAAGCTGCATATTTGTTGTTTGCAATCCTCGGGTCTTGCATGTAAACTTTAAAATCATATTTTGATCCACAAATAGCTTGTAAGGATTTTTAATTTGGATTACACAGAATATATTAATCAACTCACATAGAAATCACCTATTTAATGTATGACCTTTATATCTGAACAATCCATTTAGTCTCATTTTTATCAGCCTCAATTTTTCTTATAGAAATTTTATAAATGTTTTGTTATATTTATTAATAAAGCAGTTCATTTGGGGGTGGATGCTTGTGTAAACAAAATAGAATTTCAAAATTGAGTGTCTATTAAGCCTGTATCCTTTAACTTGTTATTATTAAGCTTCCTCTATCCTTCAAGTCACTTTTCAGTTTCAGGAAACCTTTCTGTTGGTTCTTTGACATTTTATACAAATAAGTTGTTGATTGTGAACAAAAAACAATTCCTCAATCTATGACTATTTATTTCTTTGACCATTTATTTCTTTGTCTTCTTGCATTGGTGGGACTTCTGATATGATTCTGAGTAGAAGTGTGAGAACAGACACTTCCTTATTTCTGACCTTAGTATGAAAATGTCTAGTTTCCATTACGGAAATAACTTGTCATTATTATTTCTTAAAGCATATTGGCCTGCACAGATGATCTACTTCTCCCTGTTATTTTTTTTTACTGCATTTGTCTTTCAAGGCATTTTCTTATTTAGTCAGGTTATCAAGTTTATAAGTATAGAGTTGTTCACAACATGCCTTTATTTTAATGCCTGTATGCTCAGTTGTGATTTCTCTCTCTCTCTCCCTCTCCCTCTCTCTCTCTCTCTCACTCTCTCTCTCTCTCTGTCTCTCTCTCTTTCTGTTACTTATGAATCTCATCTTTTTTCTTCAGTTTACTTGGTGAAAGATTTATTTCTTTTGTGATCTTTTTCAGATTACCAGCTTTAGTTTCCTTTCACTTTTTATATAACTTTTTACTTGAATATGAATTGATTCTCTATTATAAGGAATTTATCCGACTTGTTTTCAATGCCTAACAATGTCCAAACTAATAACTTCTGATTCTCTTGAATCATAGTGTCTGGAGGGAGGGAGGGAGAGAGGAAGGGAGGGAGGGAGGGAGGGAGGGAGGGAGGGAGGGAGGGAGGGAGGGAGGGAAAGATTTAAGAAGTAATTGTAAGCCTTTACTTTGAAAGTTAACAGATATAATTTTAAAGTAACTTGTCGCTTGTTTCAGAAAGAAGAATCAAAAGAGAATAGATTTACTGATGCAGCAGAATCCTTGATAAACCAAATTAATAAGAGATACACACCAAAGGAAAGCATGCTATCTGCAAGAAGATCAAAGGAATCTTCGGTTGAGAAGTATCGGATTAAACTTTGAGCATGAGTATTTTCTGACAGATACAGCTATTATTTTATAGTTTTAAGCATGTTAAATATTCTGCTTATGAGTAGAAAGTTATTTCTATAAATCATATTTTTTTGTGTTAAAAGAAGCAGTCACAAAAATAAAAAAATCACTATCCCATTTGGAAACAAATATTTAAGATACTGACATTATAGAATTTTATTACTGACCACAGTGTATACTCATTAAATCTTTTCTTATAACAAAGAGTGCCAAGCTGTCAACTGACATAAAACCTACTTTTGCATTAAATGGCATAAAGAAAATTATCCTCAGAACTATACATTTTTAATTTTTTAATAATTTTCTGCTGCACAAATGATTTAAATTAGAATTATCTACTGCAGTTGCTGTTTACTAAAAGTATAGTTGAAAATAGACCTACTGCTAACTAACACTATTTTCACCTTTCAGTTTTCTGTAGGATATTGAATATAGATTTAATTATCCAAATATATTTTGTTTAATGGCTTTTAGAAAAACATTATTTTTAATTTTGACAAAATCTTTTTATAGTGATTTTTCAAACAAGTCTGATCTACTACTCAGGAAGGTAGGTTTCATTTATATGTACAGCTCTTTTCTGATACAACTGTGAACACTACAATAGAATGATAACATATGCTTTCGTAATATAGTTAATTGGGTACTTTCCCCACTGTACTATCTCTTTGGTGCTCAATGGAATTTCTTTGGGGGTTAGTCATGGCTGTAATCGGGACCATATGCAATATAGGAATTCGAACCAAGGTCAAAACTGGAAGCCAGCCTATGATTGCTGCTGGAGGAATTCTATCAACTATCCCCCCTGGGGGAGAACACCACTGCCCAAGATACCCACCTTTGTTTATGGGTCTCTATGTGCTAGAACTCCTCTTCATGATTCAAGGTCTTCCTACCTCTTTTAAGATTTCAAAAAGAAGGCAGGATCAGCTTGAATATTTCAGTTAAATTCATCAAAACTCTCATTATCATATGTTCCTCCCCGAAGTGATAACTTCTGAGGTGTTTTCCTGCAATCTGAAGACAGGAAAATATCATCCATATGTATACTATTTCATGATAGGATGTTGTTGGGGCCAAAAAGATAATACAGCAGGTAGGTCACTTGCCTTAAACACAGTCAACATGGGTTGATTTGCAGCATCCTTTATGGTCCCCCTAGCACCGCTAAGAGTGATATCTAGGAGCAGAGTCAGTAGTAACCACTGGGCACTATCAAGTGTGACCCCAAAAACAAAACAAAAACAAAATTTTTAAAAGATTGGATACTGTTAGTATCCAATTTAGTGTTTGCCCCACGAAAGGTCAAATTCCATCCCCTTCCTTTTTGTCTTCCCTTACAAAGATTATGCTTAAAAACAAAAAGGTAGGGGCCAGAGCAGTGGTGCTAGAGGTAAGGTGTCTGCCTTGCAAGCACTAGCTAGCCTAGATTGGACCATAGTTCGATCCCCCTGCGTCCCATATGGTCCCCCCAAGCCAGGAGCAATTTCTGAGTGCATAGCCAGGAGTAACCCCTGAGTGTCAAACAGGTGTGGCCCACAAAACCAAAAAAAAAAAAAAGGAAGCCTCAACCCTCCTCTAAATTGAATCTAGGACTATACAGGAATTACATTACTTGCCTTGAACACGGCCAACCTAGGTTTAATTCTCCAACACCACTTCGTGTCCCCTGAGCCTTTTAAACCTAGGAATCACTCTAAGCTCAGACCCAGGAATAACCCTTGAGCATCACTGTATATAACCCCAAAAAGTCAAGAATACAAAAACCCCAACGTTGAAATAGTATCAAAATTAATAACAAAAAATGGGAAAATGGGGACCAGAGCAGTGGCGCTGGAGGTAAGGCCATCTGCCTTGCAAGCACTAGCCTAGGACGGGCCATGATTCGATTCCCTGGCGTCCCATATGGTCTCCTCAAGGCAGGAGCGATTTTTGAGCACACAGAAGATCGAAGAATGAGCCCCCATCCTTCCTCAGACCCTTGCTTTTATTGACAAGAATCAGGTCCCAAGAATACCAAGTAAGGAATAATAATCCAGTATACTATCACCAGGACACACCCTAGGGTGGACTACAATTATTGATTAGGGTTGGATCAGTAACCCAACAATCACTGGTTATCAGGAAAATGCAAGTGAAAATAACAGGCTATCACTTCACCCCTGAGGAATACTCCATATGGAAAAGACTAGAAATAATCAGTTTTGGTGGGATGTGGAAAAGAAATTCTCCTTCTCTTCTAGGGAGACTGTTGTATTGTTCAGACTCATTAAAATAAAACGGTTTGAAGACTTGGAAACTTTACAAATAGAATTTCAATCAAAATGGCCCAGTAATTCAGCTCCTGGACATCTCCTTCCAGAAGACAAAAACATTAATCCTAAAAGACATATATAGATTGATTTCCATTGCAGCCAATATCTATATCCAGAGAGATACCTAACAACAGATAAGGCTTTGCCTTGCATGTGGCCAACTGGATTTACTCCTCAGCATCTATATGGTCTCTTGAGTATCATCAGGAGTAATTTCTGAATGCAGAGTCCTAAACACCACTGGGTGTGGCAGACAACACCAACAATTGCCAAGATCTGGAAACGGGCCAGAAAGCACAGCGGTAGGGCATTTGACTTACATATGGCTGACCCAGGAGGGATCTGGTTTGATTTCCTGGTATTCCATATGATCCCCCAGCCTGCCAGGGCCAATTTCTGAATGAAGAGCCAGGAGTGAGCCCTGAGCACCACTGGGTGCACCAACCAGTATATAAAGTTTAAAAAAAAAAAAAAAAGGATCTGGAAACAAGTGACAAGTGATACAGGAACAGTAGACTCCTAACTAGGCAGAAATCCCCACTTGGGGGCACTCTGTGAAAAGAGTATAGAAACAAACTTAAGGGCCCGGAGAGATAGCACAGCGGTGCTTGCCTTGCAAGCAGCCAATCCAGGACCAAAGGTGGTTGGTTCGAATCCCGGTGTCCCATATGGTCCCCCGTGCCTGCCAGGAGCTATTTCTGAGCAGACAGCCAGGAGTAACCCCTGAGCACCGCCGGGTGTGGCCCAAAAACAAACAAACAAACAAACAAAAAAGAAACAAACAAGACAAAGGATGAGCACACATGGGGCTGGAGCTATAATATAGCCACCAGGGTTCTTGCTTTGCATGTGGCTAAACTAGGTTTGATCCTGAGCACCATCAAGAGTAATTCCTAAGTGTAGAGCCAGAAGTAATCTCTGAGTATTGCTGGGTGTGACCCCAAAACAAATAAACAAATAGGAAAAGATGACTATTGTCAGACCATGCTGCTCATATCCATACTCAAGTATATGTTGCTTGTCCACATGCCACCATCTCCCATCTTAAGATGTGTGCTTAGCTCTTTCTGGTCTGGACAAGCGCACATGTTCAGTAAAGAGGTTGAACACATTTTGGGGGACGACTGGGTGATAGCTCAGCGGGTAGGGCATTTGCCTTGCATGTGGCCGACCTGGGCTCAATCCCTGACATCCATTACGATCCCTCCTGAGCCTACCAATAGTAATTTCTGAGCATAGAGTCAGGAGTGACCCCTGAGCACAACTGGATGTGGACCCAAAACAAAGATTGAACACATTTCTTCCTCTTCTGTCCCCTTCCTCCAAATTTCAAAATAAAGCCATTTACTTCTCAAAAAAATAAAATAACAATAAAGAATATAGCTAATTGTATTAGACATCTGATATGTTTAGTAGCGAGATGCCCCACCCTTCTATTTTCATATATATGAATGGAATCAACAAATAGTGATGGTGTTGGCAAGTATAAAGATCAGTAAGAGGAGTACTCTATTGAGGGGAAAGTATTTTATAATATTTCAGTATTCCATATAAATAACCCAATTATGAAATAGACAGTTAAAAGTAAAATGAACACATAAAGTATTACTAGCTTATTGAATATTTTTAGTATTGTATTGACATAGTGTGTTAACATGAATTATTTTGACAAGGTGTGAGTTTGTGATCATACTTTAAAAACTGGTAAGTCATTACCTCAATTAAAAATAATTATATATTTTACATGTTTGTAAGAGACTATTTAGTAACTGAAATTGTTTTATTTAATTAATTTTATTACTAAAATGTCTGGTTGCTTTTTTATATATATTTAAAAAAACCTTCACCAGTGCTACATTTCCATGACCAATATCCCAAGTGTCCCTCCTTCCCACCCCACACTGGCCTGTACTCTAGACAGGCTTTCTACTTCCCTCATTCAGTGACATTTTGTTATGCTAGTTCTCAGTGTAATTATTTCTGTGACTGCACCCAACAATCTCTCTGGTGAGCTTCATATCTGGAGCTAGACCCTCCAGTCCTCCTCTATTTTATCTCTGAGAATCATTTCACAAATGTTTTTCATTTTTCTCAAAACCCATAGATGAATGAGACCATTCTCTGTTTATCTCTCTCCCTCTGACTTACTCACTCAGCATAATAGATTCCATATCCATCTGTGTATAGGAAAATTTCATGACTTCATCTCTTCTGATGGCTGCATAATATTCCATTGTATATATGTACCATAGTTTCTTTAGCCATTCATCTATTGAGGGGCATCTAGGCTGTTTCCAGAGTCTGGCTATTGTAAACAATGCTGCAATGAATATAGGTGTGAGGAAGGGATTTTTGTATTGTATGTTTGTGTTCCTAGGATATATCCCTAGGAGTGGTATAGCTGGATCGTATGGGAGCTCAACTCCCAGCTTTTGGAGAAATCTCCATATTGCTTTCCGTAAAGATTGGACTAGACCGCATTCCCACCAGCAGTGAATAAGAGTTCCTTTCTCTCCACATCCCCACCAGTACTGCTTGTTCTCATTCTTTGTGATGTGTGCCAATCTCTGTGGCGTGAGATAGTACCACATAGTTGTTTTTGATTTGCATCTCCCTGATGATTAGTGATGTGGAGCATTTTTTTCATGTGTCTTTTAGCCATTTGTATTTCTTTTTTGTCAAAGTATCTGTCATTTCTTCTCCCCATTTTTTGATCGGGTTAGATGTTTTTTTTTTTTTCTTGTAAAGTTCTGTCAGTGCCTTGTATATTTTGGATATTAACCCTTTATCTGATGGGTATTGGGTGAATAGTTTCTCCCACTCAGTGGATGGCTCTTGTATTCTGGGCACTATTTCCTTTGAGGTGCAGAAACTTCTCAGCTTAATATAGTCCCATCTGTTTATTTCTGCTTTCACTTGTTTGGAGAGTACTGTTTCCTCCTTAAAGATGTCTTTAGTCTCAATGTCATGGAGCATTTCACCTACATGTTGTTCTGTATACTTTATGGTTTCAGATATGATATCTAGGTCTTTAATCCATTTGCATTTTACCTTTGTACATGGTGTTAGCTGGAGGTCTATGTTCGCTTTTTTACAAGTGGCTAGCCAGTTGTGCCAACACCACTTACTGAAGAGGCCTTCCTTGTTCCATTTAGGATTTCTTGCTCCTTTATCAAAAATTAGGTGATTGTATGTCTGGGGAACATTCTCTGAGTACTCAAGCTTATTCCACTGATCTGAGGGTCTGTCTTTATTCCAATACCATGCTGTTTTGAAAACTATTGCTTTGTAATACAGTTTAAAGTTGGGGGAAGTGATACCTCCCATATTTCTTTTCCCAAGGAGTGCTTTAGCTATTCGTGGGTGTTTATTGTTCCAAATTAATTTCAGAAGTGTTTGATCCACTTCTTTGAAAAATGTCTTGGGTATCTTTAGAGGGATCACATTAAATCTGTACAAAGCTTTGGGGGGAGTATTGCCATTTTAATGATATTAATCCTGCCAATCCAAGAGCAGGGTTTGGATTTCCATTTCCATGTGTCTTCTCTTATTTCTTGTATCAGGGTTTTATAGTTTTCTTTATATAGATCCTTCACATCTTTAGTCAAGGTATTTGAGTTTGTGTGACACTAATGTTATTGGGGTTGTTTTCTTAATGTCCATTTCTTCCCTATCATTATTGGTGTATAAAAAGGCCATTGATTTCTGTGTGTTAATTTTATAGCTTGCTACATTGCTATATGCATCTATTGTTTCTAAAAGCTTTTTTTTTTTTTTTTTGGTTTTTGGTTTTTGGGCCACACCCGGCACTGCTCAGGGGTTACTCCTGGCTGTCTGCTCAGAAATAGCTCCTGGCAGGCACGGGGGACCATATGGGACACCGGGATTCGAACCAACCACCTTTGGTCCTGGATTGGCTGCTTGCAAGGCAAGCACCACTGTGCTATCTCTCCGGGCCCTCTAAAAGCTTTTTGATTAGAGTCTTTAGGGTTTTCTAAGTATAGTATCATGTCATCTGCGAATAGTGAGAGCTTGACTTCTTCCTTTTCTATCTGGATTCCCTTGATAGCTTTTTCTTCACTATAGCAAGTACTTCCAGTACTATGTTGAATAGGACTGGTGAGAGGGTGCAACTTTGTCTTGTACCAGAGTTTAGAGGGAAGGCTTTCAGTTTTTCTCCATTGAGGATAATATTTGCCATTGGCTTGTGATAGATGGCCTTGACTAGATTGAGAAAGGTTCCTTTCATTCCCATCTTGCTGAGAGTTTTTTTTAATCAAGAATAGGTGTTGGACCTTATCAAATTCTTTCTCTGCATCTATTGATATGATCATGTGATTTTTATTTTTTTTGTTGATGTTGTGTATTATGTTGATGGATTTATGAATGTTAAACCATCCTTGCATTCCTGGAATGAAATCTACTTGATCATAGTGAATGATCTTCTCGATAAGGCATTAAATTCTATTTTCCAGAATTTTATTGAAGATCTTTGCATCTGTATTCATCAAGGATATTGGTCTGTAATTTTCATTTTTGGCTGTATCTCTGTCTGGTTTTGGTATCAAGGTGATATTGGATTCATAGAATCTGTCTGAAAATGTTCCCGTTTTTTCAATCTTTCAAGTTCCTCTTGAAAGAATTCATTAGTGAATCCATCTGGGCCTGGACTTTTCTTTTTGGGGAGTCATTTGATTACTGTTTTAATTTCCTCAATAGTAATGGGGGGTGTTTAGATATGTTACATCCTCCTTGTTCAACCGTGGAAGATTATAAGATTTCAAAAATGGGAAGAGGCGCGCCTCTGTACTGACCATGTCCACCAACAACATGTCGAACCCTCGGAGGCCGAATAAAGTGCTGAGGTACAAGCCCCCGCTGAGCGAGTGCAACCCGGCCCTGGACAACCCGACGCCCTGGATGACCCGACGCCTGACTACATGAACCTGCTGGGCATGATCTTCAGCATGTGCGGGCTCATGCTCAAGCTGAAGTGGTGCGCTTGGGTCACCGTCTACTGCTCCTTCATCAGCTTTGCCAATTCCCGGAGCTCCGAAGACACGAAGCAAATGATGAGCAGTTTTATGCTGTCCATCTCAGCCGTGGTGATGTCCTACCTGCAGAACCCACAGCCCATGACACCCCCCTGGTGATGGCGGCCCAGTGTCCCCTTCTGGACCCCTTCCTGCCTGGTGATGATTGCTCAGCCTCTCACTCTGCTACTGCTGTTGCTATTACCAGCGTGGAAAGTCCGGGGGGGCTGTGGCTGTATAGAGGGAGTCAGGCCGATATCCTGGTCCCCCTGGGACAGAACTGGGCACCCGCCCAGCCTACCTGCTACTGCAGGAGAAAAGATGATGCCACCCCACCCATCCATTTCTAGTCTTGTTTTCTTGTTGGAACTAGTTAATAAAGTTTTACAATCCACTTGAAAAAAAAAAAAGAATTCAAAAATGTATCCATTTCTTCCAGGTTCTCGTGTTTCATGGCATAAAGTTTCTCGAAATAATCTCTGATTACCCTTTGAATCTCTGCAATATCTGTAGTGATCTCCCCCTTTTCATTTCTAATATGGGTTATCAAGTTTCTCTTTCTTTGTGAATTTTGCCAATGGTCTATCAATCTTGTTTATTTTTTCAAAGAACCAACTTCTGCTTTCATTGATCTTTCCCACTTCATTGGTTTATGCTCTAAGCTTTGTTATTTCCTTCTGTCTCCCTATTTTTGGTTCCTTTTGTTGATCATTTTCTAATTTTATGAGCTGAGTCATTAGGCTATTATTTAAACTGCTATAATAAAATACATTGCAATTTTATTTAGCTTTTCTTTCCCTCACTATTTTTAAATTTGGTTTAATATATTTTGAGCAGTAGACTTTCATAATGATCTACTACATGTTTTCCCAAATAATACTAACTGATAGAAAGCCTCTCTCAAAGATTTTTTCCAAGTTTGAAGGAATTTACCATCCATATAAAGTAAAAGTATGCTTATTTTGTGAGTATATCACAAAAATTTAATTTTAGCATACTGATGAGATGTACAAAATCAGTAAATATTAAAGAAAAATCATCTTTATTATAGTTTGTCCAATTATATTCTTAATTAACTTTTGTTTTTAATATTTTTAAAATTGCAGGTGCTTATTAATCTCGATAATAAAAATCATTGTAGATTTAAAGATGTGTCTTATAAGAAGCATTAATGAAAATATAACCAATTTTTATTTGTTTTGTTTTATTTATTTGTTTGCCAACTACATAGGCTTGAATGGTTTTACATATATTTTATGTTTAGGAAAAGGTTCAGAAAAAAACTTACCGACAATTGAAGACTACTCTTGTTAATGTTGCTCCTCAATGTCCATTGTAAGTAATGTTCCATAAATCTTAGTTCTGTTCATATTTGAAGAATTAAAGCTAATAGTCATCTTTATTTTAATAGGAATGATGTTTACAACTTTAATTTGAATGGAGCTGATGAACCTGTTATAAAACTTGGGGTAAGCTAGAGTTCAGTAGTTATTTTATGATTTCCATGTACTTTCTCATGTTGTTTCCCATCCTCTAAAATATTTTAAAATACAAATTTTAACATTTTTAAATTTATTTGTAAATTTTCCAATTTACTAAAAATATCTCTGACTAAAATAGAGAAAAATAAAATTGGGGTTAGTGAGAACTTGTTTATTATTTCATCAAGAAAAGAGCTTTCCTTATTGAGGCAAAAAATTTACAAGTCCCTTTTTTTTGGTATGCTCAGAGTATTCATTTTATTTTTTATATATAAGTATGATAGTAACTTTAATTTTGTAAATGTTATGATACTATGAAGTGATAGAATTTAGTTTATTTCTTCTAGTTACAAGTGATTAGAATTTAGATATGATATATTATTTAGATAAAATTGACTAGAATTTAGATATGTGTTTATTTCTTTTACTTATATTGACTCAGAAAAATCTTACTGCTTATTCATGATATAGATTCAAGAATTGCAAGCTACAGAAGCCTACATGGAAAATTCAATAAAATTGTAGGTGTCTTTCTTATAATTGAAATAGATTTCTCTCAATTATTTTTCTAAATAATTTTCCAGTTTGTCTTAAATGTATGAGAAGAGTGAATGAAAAGGCTAGTCATTATTACTCATTTGATTACTAT
This sequence comes from Suncus etruscus, assembly GCF_024139225.1. Lineage (NCBI taxonomy): Eukaryota > Metazoa > Chordata > Mammalia > Eulipotyphla > Soricidae > Suncus > Suncus etruscus. The sequence goes on from NC_064854.1 coordinate 6,438,441, forward strand.
TTATCATTTCCTTCTTAAAATCATGTGTAAAATTATTTTAAAATTAATAGGCAGTTTCTGTATACCTTACTGTTATTTTACATCTTAGGTGAGATAATTTAATAATTCTTTCATTGAGCCTTATTTTAGAATTAACTGTGGTTTAAGAAAATAAGTGATTTAAGAAGATAAGTGATCATATAATTGATAAAAAAAAAAGATACAGTGATGGGGCCGGAGAGATAGCATAGAGGTAAGACATTTGCCTTGCATGCAGAAGGATGGTGGTTCGAATCCCAGCATCCCATAGGGTCCCCTGAGTCTTCCAGGAGCAGTTTCTGAGCATAGATCCAGGAGTAACCCCTGAGCACTGCCGGGTGTGACAAAAAAATAAATATTAAAATTAAAAAAAGATAACAGTGATTACATAATTAGTAAAAAAGAAAGTCGTAGAATCTCAGGTATAATTATTCAGTGTGTGCTTCCTTAAAGAATAATTAAAAACAGTTAAAATTAATAACATATTTTTGTTTAGGACTGGCTTAAGGAATCACAATAATACTCTCAAAACAAAAGATAAAAGGGTAAGTTATAATATCTTAATTGCTTCATTAAAATGGCAATTTTTATAATTTTCTAGTACAAAAGTTATCATAGGACTAGAAAATCGAAGTATTTGTATCACTTTTTCCTTCAATAAGATTGTTCATGTTCCTCTTACGGTTTTATGGAGAGGTTTCTTCCAAGCAGTGTTTATGGACCCTTCCCTCAGTTCTGCACCAGACTAGCTGGCAGTGGAGTTCTAGAGCCCCAATTGTGTACTGTTTGGGCCCAGCAGTTCTGGGGATGAGCCAGCAGTGATCTGGGGAACTTTTCTACTGGCCTTTAGGCTATTTATAATCATCTAGTAGGTAATGACAGTTGTCCAATAGATTGTGGGACTGTGATAACCAATATTGCCTCCAAAAAACGATGAAAGCTTTACTCTCTTGAGTATTACTGGATTTTAATTAACATTGACGTCAACATAGAAACCTCTGGTTTAGATTCTAGGGACTTTATTTGATAGGGTTTTCATAATGCCAGGTGGATTTGTATACTAAAGGTAGCAAGTACTTTGATTTTCATTTTTATTTGCCTTGCATGACATAGAAGACATTTCTTCACATATTACAAGTATTTTTTGGGGGGTGATCCCAACCATTGGTGGACAAGGGACTGTTCTGACTCCACTTAGGAGTGACCCCTGCCATGCACAACTGACCCCTGTGCTGCTGGGGATCTGAACCAGGGTGTCCATTTGCAGCCACATACAAGTCCAATGGCTAACCACTGAATTATCTCTCTGCCCCTCTTCTTTTTTTCTAGGTAAAAAATCAGAAAAGTAAAAATGTCTTTAGTGATAGTGACACAGAAATCAGATGTGATGACAGCAAGACTGATGTTAGCTGGCTAAAAGAACCAAAAAAGCCACAGCTAATGGACTACAGCAGAACTGCAAAGGAGAAGAGGCGGAAACCTACAAAAGCAAGTAAGAAATCACTTTTTAGAAATATGGTGTGAATTAGTTTACCCTTTCATCTATCTACATCAAATGGTTCACTATTAAGTATATATTTTTACTTGTACACTTTATGTCTAGATAGCTTTATGAAGACAACAAACAATATACCAAAACACCAAAGCAATTTGTTTGGGGGGGTTTCACCCAGTGACACACTTGGGTTACTTCTGGCTATGCGCTCAGAAATCTCTCCTGGCAGTTCATATAGGACACTGGGGATGGAATGCAGGTCTGTCTTGGGTCTGCTGTGTGCAAGGCAAACGCCCTACCGCTGTGCTATCGCTCCGGCCCCAGCAACTTTTATAGTATGGTTCCACTTAAATTACTCTTAACCAGATCTCTTTTCATGATATGCTTTTATTATTTACATGCTAATGGCCCACAGTTATTTAGTTACATAGCTAAACAGAGTTTCTATAAATAATCATTTAGCACACAGGATAACAATTCTTTTAACAAAACCAGAACTTGCAGACTTAGGGGGAAACTGTGAAAGCTTCTTTTGGCAAGGCTGGATTTGGAAAATATTATATTTCTGTTTTTAAAAAAGCATAAGGTTATCATGGTGATTCTTATATAAGTTTAGTGGGAAATTGTCTAAAGACATTTATTGCAAAAGCAAAATATTATTAAAAGGTTGCTCATAGTGATTTATTTTATAATTGTATTTCTGTGTAAACTTTGTTTAACATATATGAATGGTAAGAGGTCATCTGTGAATTGGTATTACCAGTATTGGAAAAATCTTCTGAAACCACATTGGATAATCTTATGCTGTGGAGACTATTGGGAAAGATGAAATTGTGTTTTAGAAACAATCTCAATAAAAAAATTATCTCAATAAAATAGATTTTAAAAATAAAGAACATAGAGGCTGGAGAGATAGCATGGAGGTAAGGCATTTGCCTTGCATGCAGAAGGATGGTAGTTCGAATCCTGGCATCCCATATGGTCCCCTGAGCCTGCCAGAAGCAATTTCTGAGTGTAGAGCCAGGAGTAACCCCTGAGCACTGCTGGGTGTGACCCCCCAAAAAAAATAAATAAAGGACATAAAATGATGAGATTCCATTAGCTAAAGATCCTTATCTTATTATGGTATACATACCTGAAATAAAAAATTTTAATAGCAAAAGAACAATATACAGATTCCAGGGCAGGAGTTATCTTTTGTAATAAAGGGGGTGGGAGGATATGCTAAATTGTAAAAGGATAGATTCAGCATTATTTAAATTCTAGGAATTTTTGGGGATGGGGGTGTTAGGGTCAAGCCTAGCTGGTTTGCTGCAAATCAATTTCTTAAGTGATAGATTCATCGGTATTAACTTCATAACTCTTGCTCACTCTTAGAGATTTAAAAAGTTTTATAATATGACATAGAAGATATGGGAACTTGGTCATTCATTCTATTCCAAACACATTACCACGAAAGTTAATCATTTAGACTGCAAATCATCTTGAAATTTGAAGTTTTGAATGGGTTTAAAGATTTATTGAATTTATGTTCAGAAATGTTCTAATAAATTCTAACACCAGTTTTATCCATTTGAAAATTTTAACTTTATTTTCTTAAATCATAGAATATTCCCCTGAAAAGGGACAACCACGATCTAAAAAGAAGGTAAGGCAAAGACATTCATGCTAAGCAGCCCTTTAAATTTACTTTGATGCAAAATACTCATTAACAACCTTATAACTTTATGCACAGTTGTCCTGATCCTACCTTCTATATTTTTAAGTCATGTTGACTTAGAATTCTCAGTTTATTTTATTCTGTGGCTATGAATATTTTTCTCACCTTTCTTCAGGTAATACATATTAAAACTCTCAGGCTTTTAATGATAGGGATTAAGAGGTATGTGGAAAGTAAGGAGAAAAATCCAGTTGAGTAGAACACAGAGCTTATTCCTGTAGTTGTTTTCTGCACATCTTGCTGCTTTGCCAGTTTTATAGCAGGTGACTTGTATCTCAAATACTAGATTAATAATACTTAAAAATTTTTCTTCTAAAGACACCCAGCAAAAAAAACAGCAAAAAGATAGATGAAACAGTTCCAGATCGGAGAACCAGACTTCCCCGGAGAGCAACAAAAACCAAGAGAAATTACAAAGATCTCTCAAATTCAGAACCAGAGAGTGAAGAAGAATTTTCACCTTCATTCAAAGAAAAGCTGCTAGTAAAGGTTATCATTTGCATATTTGTAATTTCTAAGTCTGTATACTTATCAGATTAACTTTTTTGATATTTAATCTTCTGTATGAGAAAAAAAAACAATAAAAACGACTCATAGGTGATATAAGATTAACAAATTGACCTTTGTGTTACCAAACAGATGTTTAGCTCTTAAAAAAAAAGTAGAACTTTTTTTTTTTTATAAATTTGAAGTACTTAATTTTTCTAAGATTGTGCTCTAAGACCAGATTGCCATTTGGAAAGATGTAGCTCTCTTTTTTTCCTTTTTCTTTTGAATAAAAATGAAACTGTGCTGCTGCCTTTTCTCTCTCTGACTTTGAAAGTCCTTCTTTTTCTTATAGACAGCTCTAGCTACTACCTATGATGGAAAGCTTTTGTTTTGTTTTGGGGGCCAAAGCTGCTGATGCTCCGATATTACTTATGGCTCTGCACTCAGTGATTATTCCTGGCAGACTTGGAGAAACTATTTGGGATGCCGGGGATCGAACCCTGGTTGGCCATGTACAAGGCAAAATCCTGCGTGCTGTACTGTCACTCCAATTCTTCAAAAAAATTTTTAAGAAGAGGAACAAGCAGTGCTTAACAACATTCCAGGAGTTATTCTAAGTACTTAATGCAGTTTACTTCTTTGAACTCTCATAAAGATAGCCAGTCCTATTATTGACATCCCATTTTAAAATGAGAAAATCGAGGTGCAGAGAGATGAAGGTACTTGTACAGATCACACAGAAGTAGAATGAAGATTTGACCCCACAGTTGGGCATGAAGATCTTAGTTCCTGACAATTATGCTGTGTAATTTAAATCATTAAACAGCCATCTCCCATCTGGGAGGACCTCATTAGAGTTTATCTCAACATTTTCTCTCACTTCTGTCTTCTTAAGCCACCTCTCATTTCTTTTCAAAGAAAAATATCTGAAAGTTTCTCAAGAGCATCAGAATGCTGCCTTTTCACACTTACTTTTCTTTTTCTTTAATCTATGTCCAGAGCTGTAAAGATCAAATAGAAGAATCCATACTACCTTCCTCACTCAGCATGTGCACTTCTGTGCTATTGTGTTTCAGAAAACTTTTGAGCTATAGGAACTTTTTCCTCTCTTCAAATTGACATCAACTTTTTAGAATCCTTATAGCATTTTATTCCTATTTTTACAATTACCTTTAGATTTTATTTTTTTTTAATTTGTCTTATGCCTTCCACTATAAGTTTTTCTACTACTCATGTTGAGTTCCAACTTTTCTTTATAGATGTATTAACGTAATACATTGAGTAAATTAAATTATTGGTACATTTAGGAGAATAACATCCATTCCAGAAGAAATGTCACAAAGCTGCCGAAGAAAAAACAAAACGCCTTTACTGTGGATACACAAAAGGAACTATCAAAAGAATTGAAAAACTTGGCTCTAGTCAAAGATGCTGCAAAAGATGATCATCTGGACTTAATGCCATTGTCTGGGAACTCCTCAACTACAGAAGCCATGAAGTGTCAGTCTAATTTTTTTCTTCTAATGGGATATGAAATGCTTCTGTTTTATCTGTCAATATAACATTTGAAGACAATTTTGAGAAGTGTTTTTAACATAGTCAAATCTGCATTTTCAAATTAGTAACTTGATTTATTCTAAGTAGACTTAGGGACAAATGTTTCTAAAATTGAAGATTTTCATGCTGGCAAGTTAAAATCCAAATGTTGCAATATGAAAAGTATCTCATATATTCATAAAATTTGGGGGGATTTGGGTCAGACCTGGTGGCACTCAGGGGTTGCTCCTGGCAGGCTCGAGGTGGGGGGACCATATGGGATGCTGGGATTCGAACCGGGGTCCGTCCTGTGTTGGCCGTATGCAAGTCAAATGCCCTACCACTGTGCTTTTGCTTCGGTCCCATATATTCATAAATTTTAATATGAAAATTTGAATTAATACTTAGCCTTAGTTTTTTCATATTTAATGTCATGGAAATAATTATGAAGATTTCATTTTGAAATTTCTAAAGATTTTTATGGTCATTTTATGTAGCTATAATGAACATAGAAGGTTGCTTAAAATTGAACCAAAAAAATTCATGACCTTTGGAACTATGATATATATAATCTATGTGGGCATATATACATACATAGCTTTCCTAGTATACATGCTATAAGTTGACACTTTAAATTTTTTCTTGATGTAAATTTCACTTAAAATCCTGTATTGCTCCGTCAACATACTTACCTTCTTGACAGGAGTTGTTTTGTACATTTCTGTAGTCGTTTCCCAGTGCCTAGCACCACTGTCATCCTAAATTAGTACATGCGCAGAAGATAAAAATGCACATGTTCTGATTTGAGCTGAAAACTATCTTGAAAAAATTTATTTTTAAGTTTATTTTATTGAAACATTGTGATTTACATAGTCCTTCATAGTTGGGTTTCAGACATACATTGAGGTAGTCAATGTCAGTGTCAACCTCCTTCCACCAACTTGCCCAGAGTGTATTTTCATTTGTTCCCCAGGTCAGCATAACAGACCTATTTACATATTATATTGTTAATTGTTAGAGTTTGGGTCTCTTGATTCTGTTTTGGATTTTGGCTTGGATATTTAGTTTTGTCCTTTTTATTTTATCTCCACTAATGAACCTGAGATCACTTGGCCCCTGGCCTCCATTCTTTCATATTTGTGTTTCTCCTCCTCCACCCACTTTCTTTCTGATTGTTATATTCTAGCCTAAGGGTCTCAAACTCAATTTACCTGGGGGCCGCAGGAGGCAAAGTTGGGGTGATCCTTGAGTGCAAAGTCAGTAGTAAGCCTTGAACATTGGGGGGTGTGACCAAAACAACTAAAACAAAACAACACAGAAAAAGATTCCTCTAGAGCAGGGCCACAAAATGTTGTACGGAGGGCCCGGCGAGTTTAGGCCAAGGATGTTTGCGACAATTCCCATTTAGACCAGAGCATTTCTTCATGCAGTTATTCCAAAAGCTATATATAACCAATATCATTCTGCATCCTTCTTCTGGCTTACTTCATTTAACATAATATATTCCAGTTCCATCCATTTTGCAGCAGATCGCATGATTGCATCATTCCTTACAGCAATGTAGTATTCCATTGTATGTATGTACCACATCTTCATGATATTTTCATCTGTTGTTGTGTATCTAAGTTGATTCCCAATCTTAGCTATTGTTAGTTATACAATGAATTGTGGCATACAATGAACCTGTGGCATACATATGTCTTTTTGGATGGATGTTTTTCTGTCCTGGGGATAGATACCCAAAAAAAGGGATTTATGGGTCATATGGCAGCTCAATTTTTAGTTTACTGAGAACCATCCATACTGTTTTTACATGGTGGTTCAACCAAACAGCATTCCTACCAGCGCTGGATGAGGGTTTCTTTCTCACCACATCCCCACCATTAGATTGTTCCCAGTATTTTTGCTATGTGCCATACTCACTGGGGTAAGATGATATACCATTGTTGTCTTGATTTGAATTTCTTTAATTATAAGTGATGTTCATTTTTTCATGTGTCTATTGTCCATCTGTTGGTCTTCCTCAGAGAAGTGTCTGTTCATTTCCTCTAACCATTTTTTGATGGGGTTTTTAGGTTTTGTGGAGTTAACCTTTGTGAGTACTTTGTAAATCTTAGATGTGAAATCTTTATCTAATGTGTTAAGTGCAAAAATTCTTTCCCATTCAGGTAGCTGTCTTCTAATTTTAACACATTTCTTTTGCTATACAGAAACTATTTTAGTTTGATGTAGTTCCATTTATTCAGGTTTGATGCTAACAGCCTTCGCTATTGGCATCCTGTCATCAGACTTTTTACTTACGTTAACTATTGATTTTCTCATCTAGATAACAGTGATTTGATTAAGCTTAATTTCCAAACAGCCCTTTGAAACTTAACATTCTGTCTTTGACTTAGACTACGTGCTATATACATGCTCAACATAGTATCAATATATTTATCACTTTAGTGCATCTCATTCTATATTTATATTTTAAAATGTTGGGGCCGGAGAGATAGCACAGCGGTAGGGTGTTTGCCTTGCAAGCAGCCAACTGAGGACCAACAGTGGTTCGAATCCTGGCATCCCATGTGGTTACCCCATGCCTGCCAGGAACGATTTCTGAGCAAAGAGCCAGGAGTAACCCCTGAGCAATGCTGGGTGTGGCCCCCCCAAAAAATGCTTTATGGGTATTAACATTATATTTATTACATTTTAAATTCAGCCATTAATATTTTAAAATAAAAAACTTAAGTATAATTTGGTCTTGATTTATTGAAAATTTGTCCTTTTAAAATGCAACTATGAAGACTTTATAATTTACCATATTCTTAGAATTTCAGTTATGCATACTGTGTCTTAAAGAAAATTATCATTAATACCTGCTACCCCTCTTTGTGTTTTATGGACTATTATAGATGTAGAGGAAAGAACAGAAAGGGTTTTGACTCATAATTATGACCGCATAAGAAAATTTTCATCACCTTATCAAAAAATTCCATCACCTGAGTCAGTGAAGAATAAATCTGGAGTTGAAGGTTCCACAGAGTCTCCCATAAACCATGAGAAGAATTTCCTACATACAAGAAAATGTTGCTCACCAATTCCTAAGTGCTTTTCTTTGGTAAGAAATATACGTATTTTTTTTTCTAAAACAGACATATATGAAGTAAATAATTAGCTTTTAATCTTTTTTTTTTTTTTTTGGTTTTTGGGCCTCACCCGGTAACGCTCAGGGGTTACTCCTGGCTATGCGCTCAGAAGTTGCTCCTGGCTTGGGGGACCATATGGGACGCCGGGGGATCGAACTGTGGTCCGTCCAAGGCTAGCGCAGGCAAGGCAGGCAGGCACTTTACCTCTTGCGCCACCGCCCGGCCCCAGCTTTTAATCTTAATCAAAGCACATGTACTATCTCTCTGGCCCTTGAAATATTGAAGTACTTATAGTTACAAAACTCATTGCCTACCTCGTCATATAATTTAATTTGTATATAACTGTTTTGAGTCCGTCAGAATTGGGGTTTTAACTCTTTTTTTTTTTTTTTTTTTTTTTTTTTTTTGGTTTTTGGGCCACACCCTGTGACGCTCAGGGGTTACTCCTGGCTATGCGCTCAGAAGTTGCTCCTGGCTTCTTGGGGAACCATATGGGACGCCGGGGGATCGAACCTCGGTCCGTCCTAGGCTAGCGCAGGCAAGGCAGGCACCTTACCTCCAGCGCCACCGCCCGGCCCCTGGGGTTTTAACTCTTGACTTTACTATTTTCAATAAACTATCTATATAGTTTATTGCATATATATGTATATGTGTGTATATATATATATGTACATATATATATATATATATATGCCTTTTGGGCCACCACACTCTGGTGACACTCAGGGGTTACTCCTGGCTATGCACTCAGAAAACACTCCTTGCTCAGAGGGACCATATGGGAACCAAGGTCCGTCCTGGATTGGCCACGTACAAGGCAAATGCCCTACCACTGTGCTCTTGAGAGGGACCATATGGGAACCAAGGTCCGTCCTGGATTGGCCACGTACAAGGCAAATGCCCTACCACTGTGCTCTTGCTCTGGCCCCTAGCTATATAATTTTTGTACTACACCCAGTGGTGCACAGGAAAGACTCCTGGCTCTGCACTCAAGGATGATAGGTGGGGTCATACAGGGTACTAGAAAATCCTGATCCACATCAGTCACAGGCAAGTACTCTACCTACTATACTATTGCTCCAGCCCTCAGCTGTTAATTTTTCAAAGCCCTTTTTCCTTTTTTAAAAATAGTGATTATGTTAGCATAGTACTGAGTAGTAAAATGCCCAAACATAATACTGTCTTTTTTGTTTGGGGGCCACACCTGGCAGTGCTTAAGTTTTATTCTTGGCTTTACTCCCTGGGATCACTTCTGATGGATTTTGGAGACCATAATCAGGTACCAGAGATCAGTTTGAACTTGGGTCCACAAGTTGCAAGGCAATGCCCTACCTGCTGTACTGTCTCTCTGGCCCACCATATTGTTTTACTCTGTCTTAACCTCTATATACAGAGAGGAATTAATGATCATTCAATACCCTACTAGTTAATATCTAAAATATGATCAAACCAGCCTTTAGTAACTTACTACTTTGAACTAAATATGTTTATTCCCAGAGGGTCTTAAGATTCTGTTTAACCAGTAGTCTTCACAAAGCATATTTTCAACAGAATTTTAACAGAGTATCTAAAAGCTCGGTAGGCCAATCATCTGAATATAGCCTCTCCTCAGAAACCCTCAAAATAATGAAAATCATTTATAAAGCATACGAGATAAATACTATAATATAGCTATCAGATTTTGTTAAACCAAGATGGTCCTTAAAAGAACATAATTATTGTTCTATAAAAAATTAAAATAAGGGCTGGAGTGATGACACAGCAATAGGGTGTTTGCCTTGCACGTGGCAGACTCAGGACTGACCCTGGCGTCACATATGGTCCCCCAAGCCCGGATCGATTTCTGAACACATAGCCAGGAGTACTCCTGAGCATCACTGGTGTAGCCCAAAAATCAAAAAAATAGATTAATATATATTATAAACAAAAATTTAAAGCTTATAGGTGAGTTTATTACTTAAAAGTTGAAACTTAAAATGAGAAGTAATATACTCTCAGCTGTTGATTCATTTATAGTTAGAACTGTGTGATTTCATGCTTAGATAAGAATTTAGTTAAGCTTTTATCATTTTACAATATCCATCTTCAGGAACATTTTAATAACCTATAAAATACAGGAAATTAAGATGGAGAACCCCAAGATATAGCATAGATGTAAATAAATACCCATCTTCATGAAATAGAAGACTGGGTGGAAGAGAGAAAAGCATATGAGGAGCAGTAAAATATGTTAAATGAAAGGGGGAAAGGTTTAAAGAGAAGAAAAGCTTGTGCTTTGAATTTCTATGACTTCATTTCCTGTTACAAGGAAATAAAATATTAAGGAAGAATTTTCAAATTAGGCATAGTAACAAGAAGGAGAAAACAAAATCATTGTAATTTACTGTTGAGGTGAATGTTTTATCGAGTTAAGAGTAAAAGAGAGAAGTAACATTTGAAATGGACTGGCTTTAGGGATAGAAAAAATGGCCAGGGAAAATCTCTGAATAGGTGCAGTGGTTTGGTTCATGAAGCTCAGTCTCTTCAGTTAGGGTTTCGTGACTCTCAGAGTCCAGTCTACCCAGTCATTTGGTTTCTGTGTGTCCTTTAGGAGAGCTCTTCGCAGTCTTCGTTGTTCTTGTCTAGTAATAGAAGAGAGAAAGCAGAGCAGAGCCTGCCCCCTGTCACCACCACACAGGAATCAGGTAGGAGACTGGGACAGTGCTTTAAAAATTCATTACTAGGGGGCCAGCGAGGTGGCGCTAGAGGTAAGGTGCCTGCCTTACAAGCGCTAACCAAGGAAAGGACCATGGTTCGATCCCCCGGTGTCCCATATGGTCCCCCCAAGCCAGGAGCAATTTCTGAGCACGTAGCCAGGAGTAACCCCTGAGCATCTAACGGGTGTGGCCCGAAAAACCAAAAAAAAAAAAAAAAAATTCATTACTAGGGCCAGGCGGTGGCGCTAGAGGTAAGGTGCCTGCCTTGCCTACGCTAGCCTAGGACGGACCGCGGTTCGATCCCCTGGCGTCCCATATGGTCCCCCAAGCCAGGAGTGACTTCTGAGCGCATAGCCAGGAGTAACCCCTGAGCATCACTGGGTGTGGCCCAAAACCCAAAAAAAAAAAAACAAAAAAAAACAAAAAAAAAAATTTTATTACTAAAATAACACTGCCACTTCCTCTTGCAGAATCACAGGTTTTAGTCATTATTTTAGATAATTATCTTTAAAAATGATATTTTTGTTAGCAATGTAGTATTGTTACTTTAACTTTCCAAAGGCCCTACACATCTTACTCGCAAACGACTGTACCTAGAAGACAACCTAAGTAATTTAAAAGAAACAGAGGAACAAGAGGAAGGAAGAGGAAGCTGTATCCCTGCAAAACAGTCTAAAACTGAAGATCTAGAGCCTCACTTTGACCCAAGTGAGTATATCAAATGCCCACATCCAAATAATGATTATAGAAGACAGTTTCAGATTAGAGAGAATCTATGCATAAAGCAAATTCCTTACATACAATGATGGATTTCTGTAAGTTTAAGATGGAGATGCCATGTCAGAACTCCTCTTCACAGAAATACTGTTGTAAAAGAATATTTATCCCCCTTAGTCTACCATGAAATTTTGGCAGAGTATGAATTTCAGGTTTATGAGCATGTCAGCAAATACTCAGACTAATAATATGGAAGTAGTTGAAACTAGTTATCAAACACTCTTTAAATAGTCTATTTTAAAAGTTACCATTTTTGCCTATATTATACTATTATACCAAAGTATTTTTCTTTAGAATAAGATTATTTTTTTCTTTGGGGGTGGCACAGGTGTTGATGGATGTTCAGGGATTACTTCTAACTCTGAACTTAGAAACTACTTGGGGAACCATATGGGATGCCAGGGATCAAATTTGGCTGGGCCATATGCAAGACAAGCACTCTATCAGCTGTACTGTCTCTCCGATTCTGAACAAGAATATTTTAAAATTAAAAATATGAACCTCATGCATAAGTTAAGTTATTAGTCACTTGTAACTTGAGCTGATTAAATTTAGTTAAAATCTATTTCTATACTTAGGAAATAACTTATGTATTCCTGAGGAGCACTGGGAAGTTGAAAATTCAAATGTAGAAATGATTTATGAGAAAGCCAATACTGAAATTAAGAAGAAAGTTAAGGTGAGTTATTGTTGAAGTGATGATTTCTATACAATAGGACAAAAGAACACATTTTTCTTTTACCCTTGGACAACAGAACACCCATTTACCAATTGAAAACTGGAAAGGTTTTTCAAAAACTCCCTGTTCTCTAGTTTGTTTTTGTGCTTCCCTCATCCTGTCTGTGTGCTGCAAGGGCCACACCCTTTGCTCACTGTATTCTCAAAACAGAGCTGCTGGTATTGCTCTCGTGGCTGCCCTGTGCATCAGACTATGGCTTCATGCTTGCAAAGCAGGTGCCTTAGTCCTCTACTGCCCCCCTACGCTTTATCCTTTCTTCATATTGAACTGCTACAACACTAGTGAAGGGAGTAGAATCTAGACTGCATTCAATAAGGGGTAGTAACCACCATCAGAAATTCCACTGCATACGTGTGGAGTGAGAGCACAGCAGGGAGGGCAGATGGCCAACCTAGCTTCAGTCACAGGCATTCTATACTGTCCCCCAAATATCTCCAAGTATAATACCTTCAGAGCCAGGAATAATCTCCAAATATTGTCAGGTGTGACCCAATCCCCACCCCTGACTAAAAGAAAAAAGAAAAAGAAAATTCTACTGCATACTCTTACTATTTCTTTACTCTGCTTTCTAAAACCATTCGTTATTCTGCCTTTATCTACCCATCTTACAGGATAGTTTTTACCAGAGAAAGTTCTTTGTGTCTTCCTATAATAGTTTATGCAGAATAATATCTTTCATCAGCACTAAATCCAAATTAAGAGTCATTAAGGGGCCTAGGAGATAGTGCAAAGGGCTGGAGCACATGAATGCAGATTGGATACTGACATCACTGGGGTGACCACCCCCAAGTGATATATTTATTGTTTCAGTTATATTTACCTTAGTTGAGCTTGGTTCATGTGTCTGTATATAAAATTTTTATGGAAAACAATTAATTCAAAGTGAGGTTTTCATTTAGGCAGTTTTCCAGAAGCTAATGATAAATAGGAGAATTTTGTATGTACTGTAAATTCCTCATGAACATATTCCCAAAGCATCTCTGATAGAAAGAAGAGCCTGCTTTGTATCAAGTGCTCTGCTTTCCCCAATCATAGGCACTGCATGGAATAGCATTTGCTCTGCTTCAGTGATGTTTTTGCAAAGAACTTAAGTTGGTTTTTTTGAGAACAGAAGGTTTTTTTATTTTATTTTATTGAAAGCATTGTGATCTACAAAGTTCTTCATTTCCTGTATTTTATAGGTTATTAAAATGTTCCTGAAGATTGATATTGTAAAATGATAAAAACTTAACTAAATTCTTATCTAAGCATGAAATCACACAGTTCTAACTATAAATGAAGCAATGTCAGATATACAGTGAATCAGGGCCATTCCCACCACCAGTATTAACCTCCCTCCACCAATGATCTCAAAGCGCTTCCTATACCACTGTCCTTTACCCTCTGGCCTGCCAGTATAACAGGCCCATTTAAGTTTAGATTTTTAAAGTTTAAGTCTCTTGATTCTACTGTTGTTGACTTTGGCTTGGATATTTAGTCGTTTTTTTTTTTCCTACACCAAAGCACCCGAGACCACTTGGCCCTGACCCCCTTTCTTTTCTTTTTTCCTTCTTAATTTTATAGAAAAATGCAGAATTATGAGGTAAAACAAAGAAATCCATGTCCCAAGGGTCTGTAAAAAAGGCGGGAGCCCTAATGTAAAGATAAAAATGAAAAAAAGAAGAGAAAACAAAAACAAGTGGGGTTACATGGCAGTTTTTTTTCCATAGGCGGATCAAAAGTTGGAGAAAATAGGGGCCAGCATGGTGATGCTAGAGGTAAGGCATCTGCCTTGCAAGCACTAGCCTAGGACAGATCACAGTTCAATCCCCTGGCATTTCTAAGTGCATAGCCAGGAGTAACCCCTGAGCGTCAGTAGGTGTGGCCCAAAAACAAAAAAACAAAAAAAATAAATAAAAGTTGGGGAAAATAGAAAGGAAAAACCTTTGGCCTAAAAACAGGGAAACCCTACCCAGAAAGCATCCTACTATAAGACCAACTACTGGCTCTGGGCATACTAAATTGTCTAACCTCAAAGTCTGTCTTCATGGTCCCGGTAAAAGTTCTTCTCAATCACAGTTGTCACAAGAGATCTTGGTTTTTGCACAGATCCTATGTCAAAGTCAGGGCATTACAGAGCATCTTCTGTTTTTATCCCACCGATGCAGAGAACTCTGCCCTAAAGGCAAGTTGTTGCTGTTTCCAAGTTATCAGGATGTCATATGAATCCACTCTGGAGCAAGTCAGTGCCAGGGCAGCATTAGGACCTTCTCTGGTAGAGGTCCCAATTTCTGGTGCTGATGCAGAAATATGCTGATTTCATAGATAGGATCTAAGGTTCAGGGGTGAATGGCTGCTGTCCAATCATCTGAAGCCTAAGTCAAGTCACTATGAAAAATGAGGAACTTAAGATTTTAAAATATTTGTTTTTAGATTCATGAGAAACTGATGAAGTATTTTACTAAAGAGTCTTGGAAAACAGCACAACAACATGTAAACTCAGTGAAACATCACATTCAGGAATATAGGTCTGTAGTAAAAATCATTTATGCGATGTATATATTCTTGAGTGTTATAATTTTTAATCTTACTTTGTTTTTTTTAAAAGGATAAAAAAACTTGATAAATTTCAATTCATCATCATAGAAGAGCTTGAGAAATTTGAAAGAGATTCACAAACTTTAAAAAATTTGGAGCAAGAATTTGCGGTGTGTACTATTAGGAATGTTTTCATTTGATTTAGGGGCCACACCCAAACGTATTTAGTACTTACTCCCAGATCTGTGTTCAGGGAACACTTATGGTAGGTATTAAGGGACCAATTGAGATGGGGGGATCGTATCCAAGGATGATTACATGCAAGGCAAATGTTCTACACAGTGAACTATATCTGACCAAAAGTACCACTACTAATTTCTAAATAAACATTTCCTGAGTAAAGAGCTGTGCTCAGAGAAATCATCATCCCTCTGCTCCCAGAGCATAGATTTGCAAGTGAAAACCCTGAATACTTTTGTGTTTATTGTTCCAAATGAATTTCAAAAGTGTCTGATCCACTTCTTTGAAGAATGTCATGGGTATCTTTAGAGAAAAAAAAAAAAAACCCTGAATACTTCCACAAGTCATGTGACCTACCACCAAAACTAGGACAAAAGTATAGTTATAGGAAGTATAAAATACAACATGAGGGAAAGTTTACTTTCGATTTAATCTTGAAGGATGTCTGACATTGGGTGGGGAGGCAGAGTGATGGCACAGCAGTAGGGTGTTTGCATTGTTGTATGCTTCTGACCCAGGATGGACAGGGCTTCAATCCCCAGTATCCCATATGGCGCCCTGAGCCTGCCAGGAGCAATTTCTGAGCACAGAGCCAGGAGTAAACCCTGAGAGCTGCCCGGTGTTGACAAAAAAAAAAAAAAAAAGATATGACATTAGAAATATTCTTAACCTATATGCATATTCTTAACCTATAATGCATATTGTATAAATCTGGAATAGCAGAATTAGAATAAGTTTGTCAAGTTTTTGTTTTTATTTAAATTATAAGGTATAACTACATATTGCATTTTTAAATATAGGAATTTTGGGAAAAGATATATCAGAAATTCACTTCCTATCAAAAATGTGAACAGCAGAGGTATGTCTGGAACTTATCAAATCTACTATAGGAATTTCATTTGCATTCCTCATAATTCAAAATCTTCCATTTTACTTATTAGGCTTCACCTTTTGAAAACTTCTTTGGAGAAAAATGTCTTCTACAACACTGATTATGAAGAAACTGTTTTTAAAGCTGAGGTATAAATTTCAAAGTTTCATATATAATCTCAACATTGGTTAGCTTTGTCTCAGTAAATTTTAGTAGGGAAATGTATTTCTTTACAGATGTGTTCAATGAAAGAGGACATGAAAATGCTCCAAGAAAGACTTCTTAAGGAAATGGTAATTTGTCCCTTTCATTGGAAAGATCTGGCCCAGAGTTACTGTTGATTTCCTATCGATGTGTGAATACAATTGGTTGGCTTCTTAGCCAGAGACGTGTAGTACAGGGGCTTAGGTGCTTGCCTTGCAAATAGCAGACCCTGATTCTATCCCCAGCACATGGTCTCCTGAGCATTACCAAATGCAACAATAACGACAAAATGGCAAATTTCTCCAAGCTCTAGTCTAGAGAAAGCTAGGCTTCGGGGGAAAATGCACATTTGTGAGGGTTGTTGAAAACTTTGCTCAGTTGGCCATGCCTTGAGTTTGTCTCAAAGATAGTCATCATTTTAACATCTAGTCAAGCTTGAATCCTTAATAGTGAGCATGGGACTAGGGTTACTAGACTACTAACATCTCAACATGCTTAAAGAATACAGAATATTGTGGCTAAACTTACTGAGATGGAAGCATACGAGAGCTAGGTTGCTCCTTAACTGAAAAACTTTCGGGGATAAGTGTGGTTATTTTCTTTAAAAATGAAAATTCCTACGGCCAGGGATGCATTTCATTGCCTTGATTATACGAGGCCCTAGGTTCAACTCCTAGTACAGTAAGAAGAAAATAAATTTACATTTAAGAAATACATAAACTGTCAGTGCTGATCAGAATTCCCTAATAATTTCATTTCCCCCTTCTGTTGGCCATAGCAAGAAGAGGATCTTCTAAATGTACGCAAAGGACTGGTGTCATTATTTATGACTTATGAATGACATCATTGTCCATAGCGGAAGAGAAAGCCTGATGAGTCAGCGGACAGAGGGAAAAATACATGACTCGGGGGCCCTTCAAAGAACCAGCACCTTAGACATGACAAAGAGCAGCCATTACCTCACCACTTGACACATTATTTAGAACATTTTGGGGGGAAACCAAATAATAAAGGGAATGTGATTTTTATATTTGCCTTAGATATACACTATCATATTGAGTTAACTGAACTCACTAAACTTGTTTAATAAACTAAAATGTATGAGATATATCTTAAATGAATACAGTTTGAGCTAAATTACTATTTTAGACGATAAAACAAGTAAAACAACTTAGTCACACTTAGAAGTCTGATAAAATAATTTTTCCTGAGTGTAAATCAGTACTTGAATTATAGCTCCACTTTTAGAGGCACAGAGTAGCCAAAAACACTTACTCTAGTGCCTAAACATCTTCATCAGGCTCTTTGTTATATACTTTCTAATAAAGTGAAATGAAAAGTACTGCCTTTCCTATTTTGTGACTACTGGGTTGAACCAAATCTTCTGCAGACATCCCACAGGCCTGATGTCAGTCTGACCTCCTTAAAAGACAACATATCTGAATGCAGAGGTCAGAGAGGCACTTTATTTCAGACAAGCAGAGCCTCTGCTATTATATTCAGCAGGCAAGCAGGATTCTGTTGTGAGAATCAGTGACTGCTGCCTGTGACACCTGACCACAGCCTGTAGTGATGTTCCTCCCCTCTTGGCCTGTAACCCTAAATCTTATGCCCATTCTGCACAAGCCTCTGCTGCCATTGCTGACCTCCTGCCTTGCCTTGTTTGGAAGCCTTATGAGCCTCTGGAGTGGTTTCCAAGTTCCAAACTTTAGTATGATCCCAGTATGAACTCCCTCCCCCCACTTCTCTATGCTAATTATACTCCTGTCCTTCCTTATCTGCAAATCATACTCTTTTGCCCCCTCTCCTCCCATTCATTTTGTTTACTAACCCCCACCTCTCATTGCACAAGCTGAGCATTACTAGAGAAAAATCCTCACCTGTTCAATTGAAATGATCACACATACTTAACCTACATTTCCTGATTTCATGTATGTGAAGATTCACCTCTTGATGAGCCACCTCTTGGACTTAAGGCAATAGTCAGAATCCTGTTTCTGTACTGTGCTTCAGAAGGTTTTGTGGTCTGTACTTGAAGAAAACCCTCTCCATTGTTACCAAGTTCCCATCTAATTGCCTCATCCAGTTCTCATTTGAAAGAACACAGAATGTTCTCTTAGCTATTTCAACTTACACCTCATTCTTAGCATTCCTGTATCTTCCTTCAGTTCTACTTGCCTTTACTATGACATGGAAACAACTCAAAATCATTTATGATGTATTTTACCTACTAATTTATTGCTTCTCAGTGCCAGTTCCTTAAACTCTGAACTAACATGTCTTTTACATTCTATCTTTTCTGGCTTCTCTTTCACTTTTAACTATGGTGTCAGCCCTGTTTTCTCCCTTTTCCTCAATCCACCATTCAGCTCTGGGTGCTCTGTTGATGTAACTGCAGTTGGACTTAGACACACCCCTTGGGTATTCCCACAGTAATGATAGTTGAACTTTGGACATGCCCCCTTATCATGCTGAGTATAAAATGAAAAACTTGGACCTTTGCAGGGGTCCCCAGAATAGTGACCAGAGGAGCACCTGCTGGTCAACAGGGGGCCAGAGATAAAGCACCAAAGAAATGCTTTCTTCCTTGTACCAGGGCCTCCCCACCCACCTGTGGCTGTAAATTTCCATATATCTCTCTCTCTCTCTCTCTCTCTCTCTCTCTCTCTCTCTCTCTCTCTCTCTCTCTCTCTCTCTCTCTTTCTCTTTCTCTCTCTCTCTTCTCTCTCTTCTCTCTCTCTCTCTTCTCTCTCTCCTCTCTCTCTCCTCTCTCTCCTCTCTCTCCTCTCTCTCTCTCAGAAACCCCTTGAAGGGCTGCAGGACTCCAAGAGGAATAAAAAAGATACTTGATTTCTCCTCTCCTCTCAGTACTTGGCGGGCATTCACGACCAGTTAGCATCCTTGGGTGGGTACAAGGCCCCACCCTGAACCTGGGCCCCACAGACCCTGGCTGCCTTAGGCCTTTCTACAGCTTGCCGCACTGCAGCCCTGGCAGCCTTGGACCTTTGCATCCTATGACAGCCATCTTGCTGACTTCCACACGGATAGTTCTGCTTTGGATATCAAAATGTTACATTTCCTCATTTGAGTGGATAGTTCTAAAAAGTACCTTAACTCTCAAAACAATTCTTGATAATTTCCTTGTCAAAAGATTAAAAAAAAAAAAAAACAACTCTTGTTCTTCATCCAGTCAGTGGCACTTTAATTCACCCAACTATTTAAAGCCAGAGCCTAAAAGCAATTCCTGGTTCACCTTTCTAGCCAAACAAACACGAAGCAAGTTTTGCAGATTGTTATTGCTGGATTCTTTCAGTTAATGCACTTCCTGTCTCTCACCATCACTCCCTTTGACTGTACCAGTGCCATTTCTCATGTGAATGAGGGCACGAGCCTGGGAAATGACTGTCGGTACACAAACTTGCTTTTGCACAGTTGTTTTTAATTTAGCAGTCAATTTATTCTTGGTAACGTGTCAGTCATACCATGGCCTTAATAAACTCCCTAGGGCCCTGTAAGATAGCACAGACATATGGTACCTGCCTTTCAGGTGTCCCTCACATAGTCCCCCCAAACAAAAAACTGGAGTAAGCCTGAAGATGACTGGGTGTGGCCCAGTACTCCCCAGGTATTCCCAATAAAACCTCATTAGTAAGAAAAAAATAAAACATTAGTGACTACACACTTACTAATGGGTCCAAGAATTAGTGACAAGAAAAAAGACCAAAGACTTACCTACTGCAGGCAAAGCAATGCTCAGGAACATGTGGAATGTGGATCTGCATGAAAATACATGCTCCTATTTCACAGGGTTTAAATGAAAGATAAGACTAACATTTAAAGCCATAAGCACAATTGGGAATATTACTAACAAAAAACATGGAATTCTGTGAATAATTTAGCCCCCCACATTGTTAGCCCCAGTTTTGGCAGATAAGACAGAAGCATTCTTATCCAAAGGGACTCAAGAGGGAACAGTCTGAACAGATGTTTACAACAGTAGGTGGTAAAAGACAACTCATAGACTCAGGAATGAATGCAGAGTCTAGGATCCCCTCCTCTGTCCATACCTAAGTAGAAACAAAGGAGCTACAGACTCAACAGGGAATGGAAAGTCTCCAGCAAATGGTTCCAAACCCTCTCGCATGCCTAGGTAGATGTGCTTCCATTTGGTGGAAAAATAAAGTAGTTTTATGGGGGCACAAATGATGCTGTTCAAGGCTTGATTCTGGCTCTGGAATCACTCCTGGCAGGCCTTGAGGAATCACAGGATTCTGGGAATTTAAACTGGCTTGGCTATCTGCAAGGCAAATGCCCTATGTGTTGTACTCTCATTCTACTCTGACCCTGTAAAATATTTTATTGAAAGAAATTTAGACCTGAGGGGTAAGAGAGAGACATGTTTTATGAGCAAATATGGGCTTGTGAAAGCAAACATTAGCCTCAAAATGCTTTTTGAGCAGCCAAAAGGTCTATAGGCCTGAAATCATCCTCTACATAATAAATACATGTTAGCCTGTGTTGTCACAGAGAAAACCTGAGACTGTTGATGCTCCTTTCTGAGCCTCCTCATGGTGCTTTGTGCCACCCTAGAAAGCTGAGTCTGGACTCTCTTCCAGGCTTTCTTGTGAGTTGGACTGCGCTGGGTCACCAGTGCCAGTCTTGGATGGAACCTGCCTGTACTAAGCATTAGCAGGGATGGGACCTTACAAACAGGAGGAGAAATAATCTGGGCTCAAAATAATGCTGCTTATTCACAGATTCTTGGAAAGTGATCAGCCTGTAGGCCATATCCAGAATGCTCGGCCATGAGTTACTGTCAAGAAAACATGATTTCTAGAAGCTTCTGAGCAACATTGTTGAAGGAGTGCTGAAGGATGTCACCAGTGGCATTAAAGATTTCAAACACGAATCACCAAATACCTTTGTTTTCATATAGTTTTAGAATCTATAACTGTCAGTCTCCTTGTTCCTTCGGACATTTCAGTTCAACGTAAAGGAATGTTATGCTCCTATTATCATCTGTAACTTTACAGAGACTTCATCTTATGATCGTTCCCTGATCAGTTGTTCGTCAGCATCTTCTATGTTGCCTCTTTGTCATGTAAAACTCTGTAGGTTAATGGGAGTAAAGAAAATGAATAATCCGATGAGAATTTTGCAATTCAGGACTAAAAGTGGTGGGCTTTTTATTTCTTCTGGAACTGCAGGATTTAAAAACATGTTATCCTTAACTGGAAATTTGAGTTTAAGGTTTGACTTTCTTGTTGTTGTTTTTTTCCCCCCCAATAACATTGGCTGTTGATGACCTGTGTAGATACAGCTGAAGTTTTTGGCTTTCATCTCCAGGATAAAGGAGAATAATTTACACCTGTAATTGCCGCATGTTTCCACCAGAGGGACCTCTTGATATTAACTTTCAGTTATAAGTCACTCAATTTCAAAGTCAGTCCCTTTAAGTTTTTTGAAATGTACTTTTTACAACATCTCCCTATCAGATTGTCTGAACTGTAATAGATATTTCTAGAAGTGCATTCATCTCCTCCCACAAAATCACCAGTGAATGATTGGGAATGAAGTATCTATGTAGATGTTCTTTTCTCCTTTTTATTTTATTTATTTATTTTTTTTTTAGTCTTTGTTTTATTTGGGGGCCACATCCAGCAGTGCTCAGGGCTCACTCCTGACTCTGCATTCAGAAGTTATCTTGGCAGGGCTTCTGGGGACCATATGGGGTGCTGGGGATCTATCCTCGGTTGGTGGGGTCCAAGGCAAGTGCCCTACTCAACCCCTGAAAACAAAATATATTTAACAACTTAACATTGTTGCTTTATTTTATTTGGGGGGTTAGTGGTATTGTTTGTTTGTTTGTCTTTTATTTCCTTTTGGACACACCTGACAGCGCTCAGGGGTTACTCCTGGTTCTGCACTCAGAAGTTATTCCTGGCAGGCTCAGGGATGCTGAGGATCAAAGCTGGGTTGGCTGCTTCCAAGGCAAATGCTATCGTTCTGGCCCCAACAGTGTTACCCACTGGTTAACATTTTACTTTGTGAATAAGAAGTTCACAAATAAGACTAATTTTCTAAATGAATGCATGGGGTTGGGAGACAGCTCAAACGGTTGGCTATGGGAGCTCAAGTTCAATTCCTGCCACTTCTGTTTGAAGCCCCTATGCATGGAGCCAGGTGTAGGCCCTGAGTATTGTCAGATATAGCCCAAACACCCCCCCCAAAATTCACAAAAACCTCAATTCCTATTATTAAGTATGAAATATTTGCTAATCAAAATAGCATATAGAATTGTTACTAAATAAAATGGAATGTTTTCCATGGCCTCCATGTCTTTTAAGTTCTCTCAAGTCGACACTGCATGCATATATCTATCTACATGCACATGTATGTTGTCAGTACTGTGTGTTCTTTAAATTTTGTCCCTCCAGCTACAGTGAGGGCCCCTGATATGTCTTATCACAAGAAAACTCGAGAACTGAATTCACAGAAACCCAGGAAACTCGTTCCAGTTTCAAGTCATCCAAAATAATACCTGCAATGGATGAACTAGGAAATGCAACTTACTTTAATAGAAATATAGCGGTAGAAATTAGAGGGTGTTACTAAAACATCAGCGTTATGATCTCTTAGAACTGAGTCTAGAAGAGTTTCCCAAAGTGAGCATCATTGACCGTGCGGGACACTTGGATCTTGGGATGCCACTGCATAGAGTCTTTTTGGTTTTGTTTTTCTACAAAGGAGTTAGGGAGACCAAATAAAATCAAGGCTTTCTGGCAAACAAGATCCTCCTTTGGGCAGTGTGTCCTTAATTTCAACTCTAGCTTTATGATTTGGTTATGCAGGTGAACCACAGCTCCTCTGGCCAGGTCTTAACTTTATTGTCTTAACTATGGGTTTGGGTTAGTGCTTAGAGGGCTTCTAAATACTTACCAACTCCCTGGCTTTGGGCCACCAGCATATTCTCTAGGACAGTAGCTCTTGTTCACTGCCTTGATCCAAGCCTTTGGTCCAAACACGTTTCTTCTTGAGGAAGACAGTATACTTGGTCTTAGATCATTTGTGCTGAAGTTCATTTTTAACTGAATAAAATATGAAATAAAGAGCTGCTAACGTATAGCTTAAAATAGTTTTGGTGGAGGCTACTCACAAATTACAGGCTGAGTAAAAATCACATATATGTATACATAGATAACTATATACTCCTATTGCTCAGAAAATTAAGGAACTGGCTTCTCCTTAGAGTTTAGATAATTTCAAAAATGAAGAAATTGAGGGGTCAGAGCAATAGTGCAGTGGTAGGGCGCTTGCCTTGCACACGGCTGACCCAGGAGGGTCCTGGATTCATTCCCCATATGCCCCCCCCCAGCCAGGAGTGATTTCTGAGTGCAGAACCAGGAGTGCCCCGCCCCAAAAAAGAAAGAATTGAGGCTCAGATGTGCCATAGAAGCAAGATGAAGAAGAGGGGGGCTGGAGAGATAGCATGGAGATTAAGACGTTTGCCTTGCATGCAGAAGGTCGGTGGTTCAAATCCCGGCATCCCATACGGTTCCCCGAGCCTGCCAGGAACAATTTCTGAGCATAGAGCTAGGAGTAACCCTTGAGTAGCGCCAGGTGTGACCCAAACATCAAGAAAGAGAAGAGGAAGAGCTTATGTAAGAGCCACTAATGGGACCTTGTGGACTCCTGGGATCAATCCTAAGCCCTTGAGGACAAAGTAAGTGATAAGCAACAGCTTAAGTAGTTTCCAAACAGAAACAGCAGTCTTAGAATAGGAAACAGCATGACCATCAACGGGGCAGGCACCGAGACCAGGGTGACTAGGCAAGTCGCTACAGAGCATCAGACCAACCACAGTATGGAGGACCATCGCCACCCAATGGACCCATACACATGTGACACACAGCCAGCACACATCAGACTGCACATCAAACTAAACTTCTGCTCAAGATGGTCCCATCAAATGTGTCAATGACACTGGTGATGTCAGATCCTGGGATCTGCCAACCACTTCGGGAGAGTAATTCATTTTATTTTAGGTGGTAAAGGGATATTTATATTAAGGGAGAGTTGGGTGTGAACTCTCTGTCAGTCAATCAGGTAGGATGTGAGAAGGGATTAAAACATAGGTGTGGGGGGGGGGGAATGAGCACATGCTTCTGTGTTTAGGGAAGACGGTATAGGTGATTAGAGAAAGCATGTGTGTTAAAACAGGGAGTATGCTCAAAATGATTAGCTACAAGATGTATCTGTGCCTAAAACAGTCTGACAACCATGAATTGTTATGTATCTGCTCCACATCAAACTGTCACTGCCAGGCTTCCAACTCTACCCACCAGGCATCCAAGTCTACTCACCAGGATCAAACTCTACCCACCAGGCATCCAAGTCTACTCACCAGGATCAAACTCTACCCACCAGGCAGCCAACTCCCACCAGGATCAAACTCTATCCACCAGCAATCCAACTCTACCCATCAGGCAGCCAGTTCTACTCACCAGGTATCCAACTCTACACACCAGGCATCCCAAGTTGACACACCAGGATCAAACTCTACTCACAAGGCATCCAACTACCCACCAGGATAATCCTATTCTACATACCAGGCAGCCACCTTGACCCACCAGGAATCCAACTGCCTCCAGAGTGACGTGTGCAGGAGGTGAGCAGGGTACAGTACTGGCTCAGGCTGTTTGAAAGCTGGGCTGGAAGGCAGCTCCTCCTGAGGGTCAGAACTGACCTGAGCTGCCAGAGGCCAGAGGTCGCTTGGAGGCACCAGCTGTGTCACAAGTGATCCAGCATTTAGGCAGGAGAAAAGAGTTTTCCTGGAAAGCAGACGCAGCCCTTGGTTTCAAGATTACTTTGTACCACAGGTGACTGCCACAGTGTTTGTGTTTACAATCACCATGATGCAATTTTCTAACTGAGCTCTCATGTTTACAACTGTGAACTGCAAAATAATCTAAAATAGGTCTCATTTTCACTTTACTAAAATTCCTAAGCAAGTTAGTTAGCTCCTCAAATAATATATAAATTTCACGTAGAAGGAAAATTTGATTTTCCAAAGTATAAACCACACATACCGACTGAATTTACAAAATAACCGTTTCTTGAACACGTTCAAATTAAGATGGCTCAAGAACAACACTGTTGTATTACATCGTTTCTCCCAACTCCAAGAAAATGTAAAGTCCAGTTAGTTCCTGCAATGAGTAGTCATTTAATTAAAGAACAAACTTAACAGGAATCCAAAGGTTGCAGTTGTATTTTTGTTAGACATTATATAAAAAAAGGAAAAAAGTATAATACAGTAAATCATTTTTATATAACATGAACAGAAAGAGTTTTCAAATTAATCGTGGTCAGAATAAAAAGATCTTTCAACAGAACACTGAACTTCACGGCACATGTCCTTCGAAGCTGAGGCCTCGGTGTGGTGAGCCTGGCCTGCACCCCAGCACCCTGCACAACCGCACAACAAGCTTAGAAAGGTAAACAGTTTTCTGGAGCATCCTGTGAGCACAACTGAGCCTACGGTCTCCACAGTTCAGGTGCAGAGCCCGGCGAGTCCTCGGTCCACAGGCCACTAGGCCGGCCCAGCTCTCACCTGCTCCGCACAAACCCAGCAGGGAGTCTTGAGCTGAACTTCAGGAAAGTTCCCTGATGCATGTTCAGTGTTGGTATCAAAAATTAAACATGAATTCTTCTCAGAAGAAAATCTCTATGGCCTGTGGAACCTAGAAATGAAAAAGAGTAAGCGGAGATGATACATGTGAGAGGAAATTTCCAGAACCTTCCACAAGAATATCTGTCCATAGTTGTCAATCCTGTTTGTGTACCACAGGTAGGGGAGGTCAACTGGATGACCTTGCTTATCGGTAGTACATAGAGAAACAGGACAAGGGAATTGGGTATGTATGTAAAGTAATGACAAATCTTTGACTCTGGATTATGGACCCAGGAGTGCCAAGCTTGGGGTGATGGGGCAGTGAGTGTGAAGTTATAGATAATGAAGTAATTGGAGATGACAGAGGACATCAGTTGAGAGTCTTGGGCATTTTTCTGGGGATGAGAATGAGGTAACTACATAAAAAAAAAAAAAAACAGAAACATTAATGGCATTATAAGCATGTAACCCAAACTATGAAAAAAAAGTTCAAATACATTTTTAAGGGGTTGGGGTGGGATGAGTGAGTAGGAGGGGACTATGAGATATAGTGGAGGTGGTAGGTATGGTGATGGTGCGTTGTTTTGATGAAATAATGTTCTATCATAAATTTTAACAACATTGTCACAATACCTAAACTGAAAGGGGAAAAAAAAGAAACACCTCAGAAGTCCACCACGTGGAACATGAGAATGGACAGGACTCTACTAACAGCCTGCCACAGTAAAACATAAATCCTGACCCCCCTAAAATTTAGTGAAATCACTGCTAGTGAAGCCCCCAAACTCGAGATAAAGGCCAAGATTTAGCTAACTCATTAGAAGTAATTGGTTGGTTGAGAAAAGACCTCTTGGGAGTTTTTGATCTGGGGTAGACGATGATGAGTTAAATATGGAAGGAAATCCGATATGGCAACGTTTGATACCAGTTTTTGAAAAAAAATGAGTGGTATAGAAACGATTGATCATTCCAGATGCCCACAGTTGGAGCTTATTCTTAAAAATCTGTCAGCAAAGCAAGCTACCAGACATTTAGTCCAAGTATCTCTAGGAAACTTCTGAGTCATGAATAACAGGAAAGTAGATTCAATGATTTGACATACAAAAAATTAGATTCTTCTGCCTTAACACTAAAAGATAACTTTGGATGGTTTCCCGAAAACAGTTTTGAGTGTCTTGAACACCTCAAAACAAGACTATGCCTGCCCTGAAGTTCACCAACCAATCAATCAAATGAGACCTATCTATGTCCTGGCTCTGTTTTGTCCTGTCTCCCCCTCACCTCCAGTGGCCCCTGTGGCCAGAACCCACTGGCCCTCAAAACTGCATCAGCTGTAACTGAGGTGAGAGACTGGCACTCCCTCCCACCTGTGCCTGTGCGACCAGTGCTGAAGTTGCCATCTATGGGCAGAGTTGTACCAGAGCAAGCTGCAGAGCAGGGCCAGGTTTTCAGAGTGCAGCCAGGAGTCCCCGACGAGGGGAAGGGAAGCCCCACTCTCTGCCTCTGCCTCTTGCTATTCAGTCTTAGGGTTCCTAAGGAGTATCAGTCCGTCCCTGGCACTCACCGTTCCTTGCCATGCTGGGCACAGTCATGGGGAAGAGGCAGAGCGAGCACCCCATTCTGCCACCAGCATCGGTGCCCTCCCATCACTGTCACACACACTAGTGGCTGCTAGAGTGAAGGTCTGGGTAGCAGAACTCAGCCAGCATGGCCCCAGAACATGACCCCTTATCTTACTTCATGTTGCAGTTACTAGTGCCTCAATCATTGTGCAAGGTAAAGTGTTCTTGGAGCCCCGGGGAGCGCCTACTTGTGTTTGAGATGTGACTCAAAGTTCACTTGAGAAAGAAAAGGAACTGGATGGGGGAGTGGGATCACAGCCCCACAAGTGTAAGAGCCGAGTTCATTCATGGAGATAATTGACTTTTACCTGCCCCGAAGCTCACCCAAGGCACCAAGGCCAGCCTGCCTGGGGCTTTTGCACCCTCAAAGCAGACAGAGCTGTGACTGTCTCCCTCTGAGCACCCACCCCACAGTACTGCCCCCTCTCTCTCTCCCTAAGGAGAAGGAGCAAGCTATGGGAATCAACGGGTCAGACCTCGTCAGGTGCCGGCTAGACGCGTGGACCTCCATCTCGTTGCTTTTGTACTCGTTGAGCTCTTTGCGAATGGCTGCCTGAAATTTTCAAAAAACACTTCATTAAAAGCTGAAAGGGGGCTGGAGCCATAGCACAGCAGACAGGATCTTTGCCTTGCGTGTGGCTGACCCAGGTTCAATCCCTAGCATCCCATACAGACTCCCAAGCCTCCCAGGAGTAATTTCTGAGTGCAGAGCCAGGAGTGACACCTGAGTGCCACTAGATGTGGCCCAAAAACAAACAAACAAAAAAATCAGCCTAGGGATGAGTTGAGTATCAGTTATGGGCTGACACTGGCAGGCTTGTTACAGAATATTTGGTTGGAAAAGAAGCAACTTTAGTTCGGCAGTCCAATTCCAGTTTTTATTTTGACTCCTTTACTTTCGGGCCTGGGGTCACACCCAGGAGCATTCAGGGGCTTCCTTTAACTCGGGGATCACTCCTGGGTCTGCTCGGGGACCCATGTGGGATGCTAGGAATGGAATCTGCGTTGGTCATGTATAAGGAAGGTAAAGGCTTTCCCCGCTGTACTGTTACTCCTGAACTCCCAGATTCTGGTTGTTTCAAGTCCAGTCATGTGAAGACCAAGATAGAATGTACCTATTGGTTGTGAGAAAGGAGCAGGCACCCGCTCACTTGTGGAGTGCGTGCAGATGGACTCATGCAGACTATAAAGCACTTAGAAAGTGGGACCCCCGGAATAGAAGGCGGGTGCAGCATTTGGGGAGTCTACACTCAGCAAACCCAAGGAAAAACAAACTATAATTTGCACACTTCATCTCCCTGTCTCCATCTCCCTTCTGCTCCCCCAGTCCCTGTCTCCCCATCTCTCCTGTCTCCCCTTCCCCCATCTTATCCCCATCTCCTATCCAGCTTACTTTAACCAGGGTCAACCCTGTGGGCTAGGCCAGCCCTGATGAGAGGGCCAGCTCCTGATAGTAGTACCCCATCTGTGACAGCCCCAACATATCCATACCCCGGGCCATGCCCGGCCCTGACCGGAAAATGCTCACCTCCCCCAGGTGGACATGGGCTCGAACCCTCACACACCTTGTCTGCGGCTGACAGTCTAGTCCAGGGCTTGTCCGCCCTCCTGTCATAGTCCTGCGCTTTCGCCACCTCCACGTAGTCACTGAACCGAATCAGGATCTTTCTGTCTCTGAGCTCGTCGACGGTGGGTCTCTGGTTGAGCTAAAGGAAGAGATAAGGAGAAGTAAGAGGATCCCAGAGTTGTTTCAGATCATCAGCAAATACACATTCATGAAACTGTATGTACATTCCAGTTCTGGGACCGGAGGCTCTGGGACCCATCAGATACAGGCCTGCCACAACTCAAATTGGGTACCACCCCTGATAGTGGGGAGTGAGGTCGAGGGATCAAGGGTGACCCATCTTGGCAGCAGGCATCTTGGCAAGGCCCCTGATGGGAGGTTGGTCACCAGCGCTCGGCTGACCCTGCTTTTCTCCAGCACTGAGAAGCAGAGAAGGGAGGAGATGCTTCAGGGAAGCAGTGGATGGACAGTTCTGGGTGTGCCCACGCCAGATGTTAGGTCAGTGCCTGGTGTGAACCCACAGATCCCACCTGCTGTGAGGAGCTCAGCCCCAGGACCCTGGCACTACCTTTCTCGTCAGCCTCTGCTTGATTTCCCGCCGCTCATCCTGCTCCGTCTGGTCGTTTCGCTCTGAGGAAGATGCAAATATGGAGAGAAAGAGGTAAGACTCCTCAGGAGGGGAGAGAGGGTGCAGTCAGGGCACCCTGGGGCCCATTTCTCCCCATCCCTCCGAACCTCTTCTGGGCAGTGCTCCCCCTGGCTCTGCCTCCATCCTCCCCCTGGCCCTCATTCTGGTCCTCTCTACTGTCTTCTTCCTGGTCCTTCCCTTCAAGCTCCCCTCCTGGTCTTTCCCATGTACCTCCACTTGGTCTTTACTCTGATCCTCCCGTATTGGTCCACCCTCTGGTCCTCCCCCTAGTCCCTTCCTGGTCCTCCCCTCTTGGTCTCTACCTTGGTCCTCCCCTCCCAGTTCTCCCTTCCAGATCCTCCCTTCCTGGTCCTCTTCTGGTCCTCCCTTCCTGGTCCTTCACTGGTCCTGCCTTCCTGGTCCTTCGGTGGTCATCCCCTCCTGGCCCTCTCCTTATCCTCTCCTAGTCCTCCCCTCCTGGTCCTTCTCTTGATCCTCTCCCTGGTCTGTCCCTTGGTCTTTCCCTTGATCCTCCCCTCCCAGTTCTCCCTTTCTGATCCCTTTCCTGGAGCTCCCTTCCTGGTCCTCTTCTGGTCCTTCCTTCCTGTCCTTCTCTGGTTCCCCCCTTGGTCCTCCCCTTATCTTCCCCTGGTTCCCTCCTGGTCCTTCTCTTGATTCTCTCCCTGGTCCTCTCCTCTTGGTCCTTCCCCTGGTCCTCCCCCAGCCCTGGCCCTCCCCCATCACAGGCATCGGACACCAGGGACAGCCAACCCCCAGTCCCTGCTGCCTGCAGGCTCCAGTCAGGAGTCCCAGATCCTGACCAAATCTAATGTCTGTCTGGGAAGAAAGACAGCTATGGAGCAGGAGTTGGACCACACCTGAGTCCTCCCTACTGTTCCTTCCATGTGCTCCCCCACATGTGCCTTGTAGTGTACCTATCTGAGACCCTGGATCTAGGTGTAGCTACCTGAGACCCACCCATTTCTGGGAGGGGTCTTGGGAACTGAATATTAGGTGTAACCTTACCTGCAAGACCCCGCCCATTCCTGGGAGGGGTCTTGGAAAAGGTAGATAAACCTTGGAGCTGGGGAATTCGGCCCTTTCAGCCCTGCTGAGCTCTCTGGCTTTAGGGTCTCTGCCTCTTTTGGTCTTGGACCAGGATGGAGGCCAAAGGAAGATGGCTGAATTATAAGATGCAGGGCTAAGAATGGCCAAATGCTTGAAAGGTTATGAGATAGGCCACACACATGTGGTGAATAGGGCATGAATAAAGCTGATGGTTCCTGATGCCTGCCTGTGAGTTAGTGATTTCGCCTATCACCTGGGCCTGGGACCCGCCGGCTGGATGGGGTTGCAGAGCCACGTGGCCCGGGGTGGCAGAGAGAAATCCTTCACCATCCATCGCCATCCAGCTCCATCGTTAATTATTTGATACTACAGTGCCTGAGGAAAGGTTCAGGCAGGAGGGACTCTGGGGATCCCAGATCCCAGGCTGGCTATGCTCACGTCTACACCAAGCTAAGAATAGACAGAGTATCTGCAGACCAGCGGTGTGGCCAGACAGATGCAATCCTGGTTCCTGGAATCCTGTTGCTAAAGACAGCTCAGTCCACCCCCACTGCTCCCTAAAACTGAGTTCCCTCTTTCCCTGGAATAAGACATTCACCCTAAGTTGTAGAAGGAACCTCTCAGCTCGGAGGGCACTCCCACTTCTCTGGGCATTTGGGCTTCTGGGGAAAAAGCATGTTCTGTGCATCTAGTTCTCAGCCCATTGCCTGGCTGCTCAGAATGAAGCACCCGTGAGGAGTTGCCAGGAGGGGTTGAGGGCAGAGGGAAGAATCTTCATGTTCTTCTAAAACAGACCTTGGACATAGCAGAACAGCAGCCCAGACTCACTTGTGCAGACTCACAAGAGAACCCAGAACAGGCCCCCAACCACCAGGAGGGGCTGAGGAGGATGCTTTTGTAGGGGGGCGGAGCTCTTTCTACACTAGGCATGCTGCTTCACCCCAACCTCCCAGCGGCCCACAGCTGCCCAATTCTGTGTGAGTCCGACAGCCCTTTACTCACCCCTGCCACCATTCCCACACCCAAGTCTCATGACACTGAGCCCCGAGACAGGGCAACCTGAACATCAGCAGAAGTCACGTAGCACTGCATGCCTAGTATTCACATCCCCTCCCTGAGCCTTGACCCCCTCCCCAGTGGACCCCCAAGGAGGAAAAGGGGGCAGAATGATGCAGGGTAGTATGTCTCACGCACATGACCCCAGTTCCATGCCTCGCCTCCAGGCAGCGAGGAAGAGCTTTATGTGACAGTAAGACCCATCCAAGATCATAGGCTCATGAGGCATCCCGTGTCAAGCCACCGAGTGCTCCGACAATAATAAAGCAAATAGTCGCTCCCATGGCACCATGAAAAGCTTGCCAAGTTCCCATACATGGGAGTAGGGAGCCTGGGATGCTGGGGAAGGTCCCATGCCTGTGACCGTGGGTGGCACCATGGCCACCAAGGCAGGGAATCTGCAGGAGCCATCACCCGGTTCTGTATGAAAAGTTGAAGCCTGACCCACAAAAAAAAAAAAAAAAAAAGCAAACTCGGTAGGACCGGACCGGAGAGATAGCGCAGTGGTAGGGCATTTGCCTTGCACGCAGCTGACCCAGGACAGATGGTGGTTCGAATCCCAGCATCCTATGTGGTTCCCCAAGCCTGCCAGGAGCGGTTTCTGAGCTCAGAGTCAGGAGTAAGTCCTGAGCACCACTGGCTGGATGTGACACCCCCCCAAAAAATAAAAAATAAATAAAAAGAAAGCAAACCAGAGTATGAGTATTTTGTGGGGAGATCTAGTGTGCATAGGGCATAGAGCCCCACTAAGGCAAGGCTAATATTGTCCAGTTTGGGGGACACCACTGTGTTCTCCATAGTCCTGAGAAGTGGACTCACTCAACCTCAGATACTCTCTCTATATGGGTAAATGATACGAGCATATTCCCCACTGAGAAAGAGCTAACCTAGAAGCCTACCTCCTCCAGGAAGTCCAGGGAGCCTGAGGCAAGACCACAGAAGCTTAGTATTGGGGGCCCCGACCGTTGAGCTCTCTAGATTTTGAGGTGCAACTACCCAGGGACCTGGTCTTGGAAGGATGGGACAAGGCCCACATTCAGTCCTGGGCCCACACCTCCAAACTGCCCTTTTGCTGCCCAGATGGGGGAAACTTGCCTACCTATCTCCCCCAGGTGTGGAGGAGACAGATGACGATCTAGGACAAGCCTGGTACCCCATGCATGACACAGGGATGCCAGTCAGAGAATCTGGGGGCACTTCTGAGGGGCCCAGCTGAGCGCTTGAATTCTGCAGCTCACCAGGGACCAAAGGGGCTCATTTCTTCGGGCTCCACTCTCCCTAAGCCTGCCCAGATTCAGCCCCTGAGGTATGCATACAAGCACAGACATAGGTGTACAAACATACATGTACACAGATACTCAGGAGTGCTGGCATACGGTGCACACACACACACACACACACGTGGCCATGTGCGCCTGCATGCTTGGAAGGCACCAGCAGCTGCTTGTACTCACGCTTGAGGATGTTCCTGCGCTCCAGCTCCTCCACGGGGGGCCTCTGGCTCAGCCGTCTGCGGAAAAACACCAGAACCACATTCTGCACCATCACAACTGCCCGCACAGCCCACAGAGGGGCTGCAAGGTGTGTGTGTGTGTGTGTGTGTGTGTGTGTGTGTGTGTGTGTGTGTGTGTAATTGGGGGTCCACAGAGCGCCTAAAGGGGTCCCCCAGCAGCAGCGGCCACAAGAGAGAAAGGAGCCTCCCGCTTTGCCTCTGCTCCTGCTCGTGCTGGGCACACCCCAGAGAGGG
Source organism: Suncus etruscus (assembly GCF_024139225.1). NCBI lineage: Eukaryota > Metazoa > Chordata > Mammalia > Eulipotyphla > Soricidae > Suncus > Suncus etruscus. Next base: position 6,472,235 of record NC_064854.1, read on the forward strand.
GGTCACGGGGCTGGGGGCACAGTCCTGGCCCCCATGGCTCCTGTGTGGGGCTCCAGGGCTGGTCCACCTCTGGCAGCTCAGCATGCACAGAGCGGCAAGGGAACCCCTTCTGCCTGGTGGGGGGAGTGGTGGGAAGACGTCACAGGAGGTGCCTGCCCCTGGCCCCCCTCTTGCTGGGGTGGAGAGCTGGATGCCCAGCCAAGCCAGGATCTCCTCACTGGCAGGCAGGGGCGGAGCAGCAGCTCCAGCAGACAGGCACCCCGGTTCCTTTCAAAGGCTGCTGGGGACACAGCCGGATGCAGCCAACAAAAAACGCATGGAGAAAGAAAAGGGCTTGTCAAGAGAGGCACGCAATTAGCACCGACTCTTTGTGCAAGTTAAATAACGCTGCCCTTTGGGCCCCGCCAGCAGGACACCCACAGGGCTGAGCAAGTGCCCAGAAGGAGGGGGTGCCCCCAAGAGCTATTCATAGCCCCTGCCCCAGCACAAAGCCCCTGGGGGGCTGCTCCCCCCGACACACACCCCGCTGGGTACCAGTGTCCTCCTCGCTCTCTGGGCTGGGGGACCCACAACTGGCACCGAAGCACACATTTACACACACACGTAGACACACACAGACATTCAAAAGCTTAGACATTCCACTTATCGACACAGACACACACAAAAACATGCACACAGACGTGCGTAAACTCAGACACACACAGATGTGCACATGCTTCGATACTAGAAGGCTCCAACATAGAGACTGAGACACACACTCAAACACACATTCAGACACACACCGCTTAGATACTCACACTCAGACACACAGACATACATGCGTACATATTGAGACCCTTATGCTTTGAAACTTTCCCATTCCTCAGATACACTCATACACACTAAGAAACACTTTGACATAGACGCTTATTTATCCACACACTCAGACACACACACATACACACACACACACACACACTTGCAAATACCACTAGCCCCACCCCATCGCCCGCCCTGTGCGGTGATCTTTGTAGTCCTTCACAGAAGGAGACCCCCAAGTCTTGAACGAGCTAGCGTGGCTTTCTCTCAGATGTCATCTGAAGGACCCCACAGGGCAGCACCCAGCTGGCTGAGGTCTCGGGGTCAGAAAGAGCAGCTCCTGTGCCCGAACTCTGCCTCATGACCCCCTCAGCACACCCCATCTCATCTGAGGCCGAACCTCCATGGGCAGTGAACGCTACAGGCAACACCCTCTTGAGCAGAGCAGAAAGTTCCCGTGGTTCGGGGAGCTCCAGGGAACCCTGATGAGTCACCGCACCTGGGAGGGCTCCTCATTGGGTGCTGTTAGAGGTGTAAGGGAGTTTCCCCAAATCAGAGCCCCATTCCTCAAGAGTGGAGGCACAGTCTGAAAGAGCAGCATCATCCAGTACAAGACAGGCGGGAGCAGGTGAGGCAAACTTGGCCCTGGTTCCCATACGCCCAGTCTGGGCTGCTCCCGCCTGGGAGCTCCATCTGTTTGAAGTTAGAGCCCAGAGTGAGCACTGACCAGAAGAGCATCTCCTGTCTCCGGTGTGTGGCCCAGTGTTACACATCCAGGGTACCAGACACTGATGTGAACCCCAAGACCCGCTTCACCAGAAGGGGAGGAGTCTCAGAGGAGTTTGTTCCTGGGAGCACAATTCTGAGAGTGGGCAACAGTGCCTCATCCAGGCTAACGGGGTTGCATCCTGAGCCAATCTCACTGCACCCCAGGCCCTCACCCTGCTTGCTTCCTCGAAGGGGAAATCCTGCATGCTTGCCCCAGGAGGCTGATAGCCAACTCGGCCCCAGGACTTCTTGGGATGGAGAGTGGACACAGGTGGAAACAAAGAGATGAAGGACGGGGATGAAGAGGATGAGGATGAAGATGTCGAGGATGCAGGAGAAGATGCTGAGAGTGGTGGAGAAAAAAAACACAGGGCAGACGTAGTGGAGATAGTGCTTGGATGGAGCCAGAAGAAGCCACAGAGGGGGGCACAGTTGGGACACTAGTGACCAGGGTCAGTGCTAAACCAGCAGGTACCCCACAACCCAGGAGGTGGGGATGGTAGGTACCAGGGGCTTCATCCAGGAGAAGGATCTAGAACTGATGATGTTGCCAGGTGAGCCTGGAGAGGGAAGTGGGCAGCACGGAAATGAGATATCAGCTGGGTGCAGGCAGACGCCCCCATGCATGCTAGTACCTCACAGGCAACTCCTGGCCGGTCTAGTTCCTGGACCTCGAAATCCTTTGATAGAGAATGGGGTGCAGGGCAGGGAAATGGCAGCGCTAGGAGGGGCCCGGGCATGAAGAACATGAGCCCTACGCCAAGCAGCACTGTCTCTGCGAGAGAGTGTGCCACACCTCAAGTCCCCAGAGAGCACAGGTGGAGGGCCCGGGACTATGCCTGAGTGATCCCCACAGTTCCTGTCTTCACATCTTCACCCAGACAGGACAAGGGCTGCCTCTATCCTCCATGCCTGCCTCTGCAACCCCCCTAGGTGCAGGCCCTGCCCTTCCTGGGAATCAGCATTTCCCAGAGCTCTGGCCACCATGTGCTCTGGATGCAGGATGAGATATTCCAAGTGCCAAGCAATGGCTAGAGGGTTGTTTTGTATGTTTGTTTGTTTGGATTTGGGGGACTACACCCAGCTGCACTCAGGATTTACTCCTGGTTCTGTGCCCAGAAATCATTCCTGACAGGCTCGGGGGACCTATGAGATGGGTTACCAGAGATCGAACCTAGATCGTCCCGGTTTGGCCACATGCAAGGCAAATGCCCTACTGCTATGCTATTGCTCAGGCCCTGATCTAGAACGTTGTACTGGCAGTGGAAATGCAGGTCTGGCCCACAGAGCAGGGATGGGGGTACTGGAGATGAGCCCAGCAGACAAGGAGGTTGGCAGTCCATCCACTTCCCAGACACTTTCTCCAAAATCCCTGCGATTCAGACTCTTCCTAGAGTCTTCATTACCCCACTATTTACACACTGGGGATTTTCAATCAACGCTGCTGGACAGGGCTAAGCAAAACAATAAGGCAAAGAGGGGCGACATCAGGCCCAGCCACAAACACTCACCTGGGCAGTGCCCTATGAGGCTTCCCTAACACCCACCCACTCCAGACCACCTTCAGCTAAGGGTCCATCAGTGCTATGGATGGGGGGGCTCCTGTCAGGGGGAAGGGGGGAGGCAGCAGATTCTTGTTCTCCAGTGTCTCCTCCTGGAACTGTCCCCTCCGCCCTCTTTTGCCCGCAGCGAGCAGCACAAACTGTGCCCTGCACTGACTTGCAGAACATATGGGTGGGCGGATGTGGGCAGCAGATCTACATGTCCAAGATTCTCTGCCGCTCATGACTCCAAGGGGACCCACTTCTTGGACCCCCCAAACCCGGTACACGAAGTATTCTACTTCGTGGTGAGACTGGAGATGAAATAAAATCCAAGCTCAACCCCAACTGCAGGTTTCCATAGCAACCGGAGGCTGAATTATTCACCAAGTGAAGAGGAATCTTGGACAGAGCCTGGTTTGGGGTGGGGGAAAGCCCTGGGGCCCCTGGGCTGCTTCCACTTTTCAAGAAGGGGCCAATTCCCAGGGACTCTCAGCTGGGGGTATCAGGGTAGCTGGGTTGGTCCCCATCTCTGCCCCTTTTTAAGTCTGTGGGCCGCTCCCAACAATGGGATGTGCTGATCACATCCCACTGCCACCCCAGTCAGCTGGCAACTAGGGGGCAGTAGGGAAACACAGAGGCATAAGCCCAAAACTGCATGAGATTGGGACACAGGCCCCGGAGGGGGGCACAAGGCCCCCACCTGGAACCCTGGGGACATTGATGCTGGAAACTGGGTGGGACCGCAAAGACCCAGACACAGGGTGGTTAGGGCACCCATGCTAGGGACAGGCAAGGTCATGAAGGATAGTCCCCCCAACTCCAGCTGGGCTCCCCCAGGCAGGTTGGAGAGCAAGAGTAGGGCCAGGCCGACCTGATCCTGGGGTCTACATCCAACCCCTGCTTCCTAGTGGAGGACTCAGTCAGCTGCTGACCATCAAATTGTTTCCTTGGGGCCGGGCGGTGGCGCTGGAGGTAAGGTGCCTGCCTTGCCTGCGCTAGCCTAGAACGGACCGCGGTTCGATCCCCCGGCGTCCCATATGGTCCCCCAAGAAGCCAGGAGCAACTTCTGAGCGCATAGCCAGGAGTAACCCCTGAGCGTCACAGGGTGTGGCCCAAAAACAAAACAAAACAAAACAAAAAAAAATTGTTTCCTTGGGGGTGACCACTGTCCTCTTCCCTCCCTGCTCCCAGCATGCTCAACTGCCCCTATGGTAGAGGCCTTTGGATTGGTTCTCATATTGCCTTCTAAGTAGATGTCTCTCGGCATCTTGCTAAAAAGATGTTTCCCCGTTGCCTCCTCATCTGGCTTTTCCCACTCCCCCTGGGAGTGGACTGTGTTTTTCCCAATAAAAGCTGCTTTGGGGGCCGGAGAGATAGCATGAAGGTAAGGCATTTGCCTTTCATGCAGGAGGTCATCGGTTCGAATCCCGGCGCCCCATATGGTCCCCTGTGCCTGCCAGGAGCAATTTCTGAGCCTGGAGCCAGAAATAACCCCTGAGCACTGCCGGGTGTGACCCAAAACACACACACACACACACACACACACACACACACACAAAAAAAAGCTGCTTTGGAGGCCTGGAGGGGAAGCTGCCATCTTGGTCTGGTTCCACATGGTAAAGCTTGTGGGTGAACAGTTTGCAGTGTGAGTTTCTGGCCTGCTATAACTTCCCAACTCTGAGTGGATTATTTCCTGTGTTGGAGTTGCTGTCGGACCTGAGTCTCTTGTCCTACCTGGATGGGGCATGGGGATCCCTCTCCCTCTCTGGGGAAACTAGAATGTACAACAAACCATTCAACAGCCCCCCACATCTCCCCACTCCATATACAGCTGAATCACCCATGTCACCAATGTCCAACTGGCTCCACCAAGGTCCCCTGACTCAAGCTACTCAGGATCAGCTTGGGGTGAGAGGTTCAAACCATCATAGTGACCGGGGCTACCCCCAGGGAGCCATCTCAGAGCAGGACTTGGTTGGAATAAACTTTAAGCAGGGAGCAGCCAAGTCACAGGGCTAAGCACTGACAGGAAGCAGCTTGCAGGGTTGACATGGGGACCAATTCAGCACCTGCTATGCCCCCCCAAATAGCACCAATGACCTTGAAAGCTTCACCCCATGTCAGAGGAGAAAGGTTGGCCCTGAGGAGGCCACACTCTGAGGCTGCCTGGCATGATCTCTAAGACTTGAACCCAGAGGCCCTCACAGCTGAGACCCTCAAGAGACCTCAGGAATGTGCCTGTGAAGACAGCAGGATGATCCCTCCACACATAGGAACCCTGGACCAGACACTTGGGGTGCAGCTCCACTATCCCTGTGACTATGGGGGGAAAACTATGGGGTAACCACACCCTGGGGATAGTCACAACTGAGGCTCTCAAGATGGAGGCAAATGGGGGAAATCAGGAGTGACCCACAGTGTAGCCAGCACCAAAGACAGCTATAGAGAATGGAAAATGGTTCCCAACTGTCTGTTTTCCTGAAAGAATGTCAGTCAACACCCCCAGAAAATGCCTTATCACACAAACACAGGAAACACCCTAATCACAGTCTAGGCTACCCCAACCCATTGGTCTCCCAGTGCTCCCAGGAGGGTGATTCCAAGAAATTTCTCAGCCTCCTGAGGAAGGACTCTTCCAACCTCTTTCTCTCAGAACCCTACAATACCCCAGACTAATGTCGTGGCCCCATTTATGTGATTTACTCCTCCAGGATCGAATAATTCCACAGGGCTTAGTAGTGCTGGGAAGTGCTGTTCAAGGCTGGGCTGACTCAAAGAGGCCATTGGCTATAGGCACCCCAGAACCCAGACCTAACCAGAGCCCAGAGCCCAGTATCCACCTTCATGTCCCAGAGACTTCAAGACAATGACTTGGGGATGGAAGCCACAGGATACAAGTGAGGGAACAGAGACCCCAGGAGACAGGGGGCAGGGACCCCAGGATAGGGGTACAGGGATCCCCGGACATGAGGACAGAGACTAAAGGATGTAGGCACAGACACCTTGAGATATAGGGCACAGTACAGAGGCACAGGGACAGAGACCCCTGAACTAAGGGCAAAGAGATCCCAGGACACAATTGAGGGAACAGAGACCCCAGGACACAGGGGACAGAGACCCTAGAATAGGGGTCCAGGGACCCCAGAACATGAGGACAGAGACTGCAAGACACAGGCACAGACATCCTGAGACCTCAGTACAGAGGCACAAGGACAGAGACCCCAGGACACAAGTGCAGAGACAGAGGTTCGAGGACACAGGGACAGAGACCCTGGGAAAGGGCTCAGATGACAGAACTGTCTCCTGTTGCTCAAGGAGATCCTATCGGCACCCCAAGGTTAGTGGGCTGGGAGATGGCAGCCTGCCCCACTGTGTCCCAGAACTGGAAGCCCACTCTCTCACTCTCCCAACACCCATCATGCACTGTAGCCCTATGAGAGGGCTAAGGGGGCCCAGTTGGGCATCTATACTGTGGGAGAAACAGGGAGGGGGACCCCAAGTCCAGGTACACCGGTTCAGAAGCCACCACAGTTGTGAGATGGACACAAGGATCCCTGTACAGAATCAGAACCCTGTTCGCAGAACCACAAAGGACTCAGGACAATGCAAAGCCCTCAGGCCAATGTCTGAGGTACCCTCTTAGGTCAGCACAGAGGGGGTGTATGGCACAGAAAGGATACTGCCCCAGGGGACAATGTGGAAAACAGAAGCTGAGGCCTCAATGGGCATTGTGCAGCTGTGGGGCCCCAGGGAGGTAGGGTCTAGGGAGCCCAGTTGAAGCCACGAGGGGCCCAGCAGGGGTTGGGGACCCAGGGACCTGATGTCCACTCACTTGGACAGCTTCAGCTCTATCTGCTGCCGGATCTCCTGCCGCTCCTCGTCTGTCCTCTGTGGGAATATGTTCCGTTCCTCCAGCTCCTGTTTGCTGGGCCGGCTCCTGAGCTTCACCGCCAGCAGCTCCTTCTTGCACCTCCGAGGCAGTGTGCCTAGGCGGGAGAGGGAAGGGACAAGTGGGATCAGGAGCTAGCCACCTGCCAAACTCTCCTCTCTGGAGCATACCTGGTCTCCAAAAGCTGGCAAGAAGGAAGTGGGCCCTATACGCTGAGGCCCCAAGTCAGAGGGACCATCACACCATTTCCAGGCACAGCAGACAGCTGTTGTCTTTCAGGCATTGGCAGACTGACTGCCAATAGGCCACTTGCTCCCATGCTCCCATAGCACTGTCCCAGGTCACCCAAGACCCCACGTGGTACCAAAAAAAAAAAAAGAAGAAGAAGAAGAAGAAGGAACCAGAGCGGTGGCACAAAGGCATAAGGTGTCTGCCTTGCACGTGCTAGCCTAGAATAGACCACAGTTCGATCCCCGGTGTCCCATATGGTCCCCCAAGCCAAGAGCGATTTCTGAGTACATACCCAGAAGTAACCCCTGAGCGTCGACTGGTGTCACCCTCCCCCCCAAGAAAAGAGTCCACCTGGTGCCCATATGGCCCTTATGGGAACCTCAGCATGGTGCCACTGTGCTGCAGCACTTGTCATGGGGCCACAGGTTGGGTCAAGATCCTGATGGGTACTGATGACAGTACCAGAAGCATTCTGTATTCTGAATCTGTGGGGATGGGATTTACATGATCACTGGCATGCTGATTTCATAAATCCTCCTCCTATAAACCTGCTTACCACTTCTCTAGCTCAGAATCCAGACGACTTGCATTTTCTAATTGGGGATCACTAAGGCACGGTGCCCACCACCATTCTGCACTCAGTAGAAATATAACCTTGTAATTTGGACTCCCCAGTGGCCCCTTCATGAAGTGAAGCTAAGGGCACTTATAAGTTTAGTAGAGAAATAGTTAAAATTGGGTCATAGAGAAATGTCATTTTCAGAATGGAATTCTCCTATCTTTGTACTAATGAAAAAAATATCAGACAAATGGCGACTGTTGATTGACTTGTATGTTAATGCTACAATGATCCCAACGGGAGCCCTTCACCTGGTCTTCCTTCTCCTGTAATGATCCCAAGAAATTTGCATCTGGGAGTGACTGACATTAAAGACTGTTTTTAAAATTTCCCCATTCACTCAGACGGCCATAAACAATTTGCATTTTTCATTCTTTTTGTTTGTTTGTTTTTGGACCACACTCAATGATGTTCAGGGGTTACTCCTGAATATGTGCTCAGAAATCGCTCCTGGCTCAGGGGACCATATGGGATGCTGGGAATTGAACCCAGGTCCGTCCTGGTACCGCTGCTCCAGCCTCGCATTCTTCATTCTTTCTTTAAATTATGAGGCAAGTAAGTGAAGATTTCAGTGGACTTTTACCTCAGGGAATGACTGAATCTATGTGTCATACTGAACTATGTGTCAGTATTTTGTTAATTTAGTTTTACATACATCCCATATAGGATTTCCTCATGCTTATGCTATACACTACATGAACAAAACTTTAATAGCCTGTTCAGCCCCTTCTCCCCGGCGGTTAGTGCGGAGAGTGCGGAGTGTGTGCTCCGGGCCCGGAACACACATTTCTTATTAAAAAAAAAAACCCAAAAAAAATCTCAAAAGCTTGGAAAAAACCCTAAAAAAAAAAAAAAAAAAAAAAAAAACCAACAAAAAACCTTTTTACAGAGAAAAAATCCGCGTCTCCTCCCGGCCGGAGACTTTTTAATTCTTTTTTTTTTTTTTTTTTAATTTTAAATTTTCTCCTATTTTTTTTTTTCCTCTTTTTCTACAAACCGCCCGGTGAAGCCCGCCGAGACCGAACGAGCGCAGAAGCCCGGAGCCCGCGCCGAGGCCTGCCCGGCCCAGCAGCCAGCCGCCCGCCCGCCCGCCCAGCCCGGCCCGACCCGGCCCGCCGGCGTCCGTTGAGCAGCAGCAGCAGCAGCAGCAGCAGCAGCAGCAGCAGCAGCCGCCGGCCGCGTCGTCCGACCGACCGACCGACCGAGCCCTCGCCCGCCCCGCAGCACGCAAGGTCGCGGCCTGCGCGATGAACCCCAGCGCGCCCAGCTACCCGATGGCCTCGCTCTACGTGGGCGACCTGCACCCCGACGTGACGGAGGCCATGCTGTACGAGAAGTTCAGCCCGGCCGGGCCCATCCTGTCCATCCGCGTGTGCCGGGACATGATCACCCGCCGCTCGCTCGCTCGCTCGCTCGGCTACGCCTACGCCAACTTCCAGCAGCCGGCCGACGCGGAGCGTGCTTTGGACACCATGAATCTCGATGTTATTAAGGGCAAGCCTGTCCGCATCATGTGGTCGCAGCGGGATCCGTCCCTTCGCAAAAGTGGAGTGGGCAACATATCCATTAAAAATTTGGATAAATCCATGGATAACAAAGCACGGTATGACACGTTTTCTGCTTTCGGCAACATCCTTTCATGGAAGGTAAGCGCAAATGGGGCAGGAAAATGGTTTGGCGTTATTTTATCGGCTTGAAATTTAAGTGTCTTAGGATGACTGCTGTACTGTCTTTGTATTGGGAATCTTTTATTTCCCAAATAATCCAGATTGGGGGGCGCTGCTGTGGTTCTGGAACAGTTGAGTCACTGGCAAGTAATGTGATGAAAAAATGGTTCTATATTCTGTAGGTGGTTTGTGATGAGAATGGCTCCAAGGGTTATGGATTTGTACATTTCGAGACACAGGAAGCAGCAGAAGGAGCTATTGAGAAAACGAATGGGATGCTGCTGAATGATCGCAAATATTTGTTGGACGATTTAAGTCTCGGAAGGAACGAGAAGCAGAACTTGGAGCAAGGGCAAAAGAATTCACCAATGTTTACATCAAGAATTTTGGAGAAGACATGGATGATGAGGGCCTTAAGGAACTCTTTGGCAAGTTTGGACCTGCCTTAAGTGTGAAAGTAATGACGGATGAAAACGGAAAATCCAAAGGTTTTGGATTTGTAAGCTTCGAAAGGCATGAAGATGCTCAGAAGGCTGTGGATGAGATGAATGGAAAGGAGCTCAATGGCAAACAGATTTATGTTGGTCGGGCTCAGAAAAAAGTGGAGCGCCAGACAGAACTTAAGCGCAAATTTGAACAGAGGAAGCAAGATCGGATCACCAGATACCAGGGTGTTAACCTTTATGTGAAAAATCTTGATGATGGCATTGATGATGAACGTCTTCGGAAAGAGTTTTCTCCATTTGGTACAATCACTAGTGCAAAGGTGATGATGGAGGGTGGTCGCAGCAAAGGGTTTGGTTTTGTATGTTTCTCATCCCCAGAAGAAGCCACTAAAGCAGTCACAGAAATGAATGGTAGGATTGTGGCCACCAAGCCATTGTATGTAGCTTTAGCTCAGCGCAAAGAAGAGCGCCAGGCCCACCTTACTAACCAGTATATGCAGAGAATGGCAAGTGTGCGAGCAGTGCCCAACCCCATCATCAACCCGTACCAGCCAGCTCCTCCTTCAGGTTACTTCATGGCAGCTATCCCACAGACCCAGAACCGAGCTGCGTACTATCCTCCTAGCCAAATTGCTCAACTAAGACCAAGTCCACGCTGGACTGCTCAGGGTGCCAGACCTCATCCATTCCAGAACATGCCCGGTGCTATCCGCCCAGCCGCTCCTAGACCACCATTTAGTACGATGAGACCAGCTTCTTCCCAGGTTCCGCGAGTCATGTCCACGCAACGTGTTGCTAACACATCAACACAGACCATGGGCCCACGTCCTGCTGCCGCAGCCGCCGCTGCTACTCCTGCTGTTCGCACTGTCCCTCAGTATAAGTATGCCGCAGGTGTGCGCAACCCTCAGCAGCATCTCAACGCGCAGCCGCAGGTCACCATGCAGCAGCCTGCTGTCCATGTACAAGGTCAGGAGCCTTTGACTGCTTCCATGTTGGCATCTGCCCCTCCTCAAGAGCAAAAGCAAATGTTGGGTGAAAGGCTCTTTCCTCTCATTCAGACCATGCACCCTACTCTTGCTGGTAAAATCACTGGCATGTTATTGGAGATTGACAATTCAGAACTTCTTCATATGCTTGAGTCTCCGGAATCTCTCCGTTCTAAAGTTGATGAAGCTGTAGCTGTACTACAAGCCCACCAAGCGAAAGAGGCTGCCCAGAAAGCAGTGAACAGTGCCACTGGTGTTCCAACTGTCTAAATTGATCAGGGACCACAAACAGAAACTCGTGCTTCACCGAAGAAAAATATCTAAACATCGAAAAACTTAAATATTATGAAAAAAACATTGCAAAATAGAAAATAAACAAAAAAAAGGAAAGGAAACTTTGAACCTTATGTACCGAGCAAATGCCAGGCCTTGCAAACGCCAGGCCTAGATTACTTCTGATTTAAAAACAACAAAAAAACCCACAAAAAAATAGTAAAATATAAAAACAAATTAATGTTTTATAGACCCTGGGAAAAATAATTTTCAGCAAAGTACAAAAATTTAAAGCATTCCTTTCTTTAATTTTGTAATTCTTTACTGTGGAATAGCTCAGAATGTCAATTTTGTTATAAACGAACTTGAATTCTGAGCAAGGAAACGTAATTTGGATTATAAAATTCTTGCTTTAATAAAAATTCCTTAAACAGTGAAAAAAAAAATAGCCTGTTCAAGTGAGAGCAAACTTCAAAGCCCATATGAGGACATTATGAAAAATTTGGCAGCCACTGGATTTACAAGTAGCAACAACAACAAAAAAAAATCCAGATGATACCAACATATGAATATCTGGGTTAAGTTCTCAAACACACTACATTACAACCTCAGAAAATTTCTATTTACCAAAAGGATCATTTTTAAAAAAAAAAACTGACTTTATTTATTTATCTTTGGGTCACACCTGGCAGTGCTCAGGGGTTACTCCTGGCTCTGTGCTCAGAAATTACCCCTGGTAGGCACGGGGGACCATATGGGATATCGGGATTTAAACCATCATCTGCCCTGGATCAGCTGCCTACAAGGCATGTCCTACCACTGTGCTATCTCTCTGAAGCCTACCAAAAAGAAATTAAAACACTCAATGACTTTCAAAAAATGCAAGGAAATATTAATGAAGTCTGTCCCTCACATAGGATTTGTAACTTAGAACTTAGTAATCTGTTCCTAACTGTAGTAGAATTTGCCCTGAAAATCCCAAGACAACTGACACCAGAGGCACAGAAGGAATTGGACTTTTAATGGCCCACCTCCAGAAGTTCTATCTTACTCAATTTACCACTGGCAAGAAGGTATAGCAATTATTTTTTTGCAACACCACAATCACCAACAACTGCCATTGTTCAATTATCAGGACCACTAGAATGGAAATACCTACATAGCAAACAAGATCGCACAATCATACCATTCTTAGAAAAAAGAGCTAATTTAATAATCAAAGAGAGGCTGTGAGCTCACAGTTTATTAGCATATGAACCTGATATCATAGTCCTGTCAATACGTAAAAAATAAATTGAATCAATACTACCAGTCAGTGAAATTCTGCAAAGAATTTTTTTTTGCAATGGAGAACTTTCTTCACACTATCCAGCGGGAAAATATTGGGACTTTTTCAAAAGGACACCTTTCATAATTTCTTCCATCATTTGCACTTCTCCTATTTCAGATGTACCTGTGTTTTATATTGATGGCTCATAATCAGGGAAAAATAAAATCATTGGCCCATCCCTGATCACAACAGTGTGCACCAATGACAACTCAGCACAAATAGAACTTGCCACCTTAATCCATCTACTATGGCATGTGTTAGGCCCTTGTAATATTGCGAGTGACTCAGCATACATTGTTGGCCTCTTTCCGGGAATTGTCACTGCTTCTATAAATGCTCACAACCCTGTGATACAATATTTGTCACAACAGCAGGCCATGTTACAAAGATGCTCAGAACCTATTTTCATCAAGCCTATATAAGTTCTCATTCTGGCCTCCCTTGTCCAATGACTTTAGGAAATGAATTAGCTGACCAGTTGGCAATGCCAATCTTTACATCACCAATGGAAGAACATAATGTCCATTGCCTTCATGTACAATTTAGCATCCCACTAAGACCAGACAGACATATTATTCAGAGTTGTTCAGTCTGTGCTCTTCTGCACTGCAAACCCCATGTGGCAAAAGCTAATCTTTGGAGTCTGAAGATAAATGAATTATGGCAAATGGATGTGACTCATGTTAATTTCTTCCCGAACAAACCATATCTTCCTGTGATTACTCACATGTATTCTCATTTTATATGGACAGTCCCTATGTCATCAGAAAGAGCTAAAGCAGCCTGTTCCTTTCTATTGCAATGCTTTTTAATTATGGGCATTCCTAATACAATAAAAATGGATAATGGATCAGCAAACACCAGCAAAACTTTCCAAGCTTTTTGTAATGAGGACAGATAAAGCATATAACAGGAATTCCATACAATACACAAGAACAGGCAATTGTTGAAGGAGTACATAGGACACAAAAAACTCATTAAAAATAAAAAATGAGAAATGCCTCCAATTAACTTTCTATTTATATAATTGTTCACTCTAATTGTTGTAAGTCTGATTCAATAAAAACCATATACAGCTACCAGAAAAACACTTCCAGGAAAACCAGCGAGCCCAAATGACAGTAAAGTCACCTATTTGGTGAAAATTGACAAGGACTGGGCCTCAGGAAACTTGATCATCAGAAGAGGATACTCTTACATTTCTACAGAAGACAGTTCAGAAGAGAAGCTATATATTTCACTGTGCCATCAAATTTAAAAATCAGAAAGGGTTTTAGCTTTTCATCACTTAAAATATATAGTCATTTATTTTATTTTTCTTATCGTTGAAGAAATAAGATCTGTTAGTTGTTACCTATATTAATTAGTGATAAAAAAGAAAAACTCTGACAAACATACAATGCCCATATCAGCAGAAAGTAGCTCAAAAGGTCTCTCCATCCCTTCCCTAGCCCCTAGCAACAAAGTTTATATTTCAATGTAGTTATAGGTTTAGAGGGGTTTTTTTTCTGTTTATTTGTCTTTTGGGTTTTTGGGTGTTTTTTTTTTTTTGGTGTTTGGGCCACACCTGGGGGCACTCAGGGGTTATTCCTGGCTCTCTGCTCAGATATCGCTCCTGGCAGAACAGGAGACCATATGGAAGTCGGGATTTGAACCACCATTGGTCCTGGGTCGGCCACTTACAAGGCAAATGCTCTATCACTATGCTATCTCTCCAGCCCCTAGAGTTTATTTTTGTAAAATTTTAATATCCTCCTTTGTTGTAAATAGTTTGTTTTAAATAGTTACATATTTTTACTCTATAAGACACATATGACCATAAGACCCACAGTTTTTAGACAAGGAAAACAAGAGACGTCAGGAGACAGCAGCTGGGAACAACCAGCCTACAAGGCCAAAGTAGATGATAGATAGATAGATAGATAGATAGATAGATAGATAGATAGATAGATAGATAGATAGATAGATAGGTAGGTAGGTAGGTAGGTGGGTGGGTGGGTGGGTGGGTGGGTGGGTGGGTGGGTGGGTGGGTGGGTGGATGGATGGATGGATGGATGGATGGATGGATGGATGGATGGATGGATGGATGGATGGATGATAGGTAGGTAGGTAGGTAGATAGATAGATAGATAGATAGATAGATAGATAGATAGATAGATAGAGATAGATTGATTATAAAATACGCTGGTTCACAGCTGGTTAAACACATTCACCTAACTTTTTTCTTTACATCAGAAAATAAAAAAATTTAAAAATACTTTTTTGTTAATATAAATAAAAATTTGCAGCAGTGATCAAATAAGCATTCATTCCATAAGACACACAGATATTTTCCCCCATCTTTTGTGTGAGGATGCATCTTATGGTATGAAAAATATGGTACTTCAGAGGCTGAAGCGGTGGTGCAAGCATAAGGCATTTGCCTGTGTGCACTTGCCTAGGATGGACCACTGTTTGATCCTCCGGCATCCCATATGGTCTGCTAAGCCAGGAGTGATTTCTGAGCACGTAGCCAGGAGTAATCCCTGAGCGTCACCGGGTATGGCCGAAAAAACTAAAAATATATATGGTACTTTATATTTAAAATTTAAATATTTAAAAATATGGCACTTTATGTTTAAAACAGATAGTTGCCATGCCCACATTCAATTTAGAGATAGGAATCTAATTATAGGTAAGTAATCTAGTTATGCTCTGTAATTACTAAACAAGGCTTCCTTATCCTTTACTGTTTCCTTGACAACTGGATGAAAAACCTTCTGGAATGAAAAAAAAATAATAAATAAAACTGCAATTTATGTATGATCAGCCTGAAGTAACTTTGACAGGGATCCTAAAATCTGTTAGTCCCTGGTTACCCTATGCTTAACTGATGATTTCATCATCTGAAGCCCCCTGGCTATGGAGAGCCAGAAGATTTCTAACTGTTCTGCACAGATGAAGACATCAGTAAGTTGCAGCCCTTGGGACCTGACATACCTATCCTCAAAACTTTTCATTTCCTTTTTTTTCTTTCCCCATTTCCCTCATAACAACTTTTGGGGGGTGTTGGGAGGCCATACCCAGTGATGTTAAGGGGTTACTCCTGGCTATGCGCTCAAAAACCGCTCCTGGCTTGGGGGACCATATGGGACAACTGGGGATGGAACCAAGGTCCATCCTAGGCTAGCGCCGGCAAGGCAGACACCTTACTGCTCCGTGGCACCACTCTGGCCCCTCATAAAAACTTTTTAAATACAAAAGGAAAAGGGCGATCTTTTCCTATTAATGTAGGATAATACATTAAATTTATTATAAATACATGTAAACAAATACATTATATATTGGTTTGGGGGCCACACCTGGTGATGCTCTGGGGTTACTCCTGACTATGTGCTCAGAAATCACTCCTTATAAAAAAAAAATACAACTTACTGAACTTAAAAACAAATAACTGTAGTAGAATGCCTGTCTTGAATACAGGCAGGGGATGGGAAGGGGGGAGGGGGTTATGTTGC
This sequence comes from Suncus etruscus, assembly GCF_024139225.1. NCBI lineage: Eukaryota > Metazoa > Chordata > Mammalia > Eulipotyphla > Soricidae > Suncus > Suncus etruscus. The sequence goes on from NC_064854.1 coordinate 6,488,286, forward strand.
ACTGGTGAAGGGGGGTGTTCTGGTTATGATTGTAACCCAAATATGATCATGTTACTTAAAAAATATATTTTAAAAAAAAGAATGAATGAGGGAACTGGAAAATCTGTCTAGAGTACAGGTGGGGGGGTGGGATGGAGGGAGATTTGGAACATTGGTGGTGGAATGTTGCACTGGAAATGGGAGGTGTTCTTTACATGACTGAAACCTAATCACAATCATGTTTGTAATCAAGATGTTTAAATAAATAAAAATACTTAAAACAAAAAGAAATCGCTCCTTATTTGGAGAACCATATGGGGTTTCGGGAATCGAACCCGGGTCTGTCCTGGGTCAGCCACGTGCAAGGCAAATGCCCTACCTGCACTATCATGCTGGCCCCAAATACACACATTATAAATAAATATAGACAATACAGTAATCTGTTTTACCCGAGCACCACACATAAAAGGGTCCACCCTTTTAAAAAGGAGCTTAACCAACTATCATTGGGGCTATCAAAGCCCCCTCCCCAAGTGAGACTGGGCGTAGAGAGTTGGTGTGGAGAGTTAGTGGGGTTTGAAGAAGCAATTGGAGCCACAATCTGACCAAAATGTTTCTACTCCTGGCTACAGCTTTTCTTCCTGATTCATCAGACCTTCAGCGGTATCTTTGGGGGGCTGTTTATCCTTTCCTTTGTATAGATACTTGTTCCTTTTTCATGACCCTCAATCTGACCTTAACCTGGTCCCAAACCCAGCTCTCTCTCCTTCTTTCTCCCTCTCCCAGCCTAAGGGTTTGTCATAAGGCCCCTAGCTTCTTTCTTAAAATAAAAAGAGAGAGAGAGAGAGAGAAAGAGAGAGAGAGAGAGAGAGAGAGAGAGAGAGAGAGAGAGAAGTATTTTGTGATATTGAAGTATCTTGTCAGCATCCTGCCTGCTTGGCCTCTGACAAACCCAAGACCCCTGTGGACTCTGGCTCTGCATCTCAGGAGCATCCGGGAGCATCCCGCATCTCAAGAGCACCAGGGAGCATCCTGCATCTCAGCGGTGCCACCTGTGTCCTTGCAGGGAACTGTGACTCAGAACATTTCTGGTTCCGCTTCAGGCCTGGAATTGGGCCTTTGATTGCTCCCCCATAAGGATGCTCCATCAGAGCTGGTAACACCCTCAAGGGGCCTTTCAACTCACCCTCCTGCATGCAACTGGAGCACATCACATGCCTCAGCTAGCATGGTCAGTGTCATGTCGGGAAAGGGCCTGTGTGTTTGGGACGAGCGGAGCGGGTGGCTTTCTTCAGATGAAATCCATTGGGGTCTGTTCTGTGCTGTCTGTCCTTGTGCTGTGTGAACTCTCCACTGCCACCTCTGCTGCCCTCTGTTGCCCAGAGGTAGAAAGGCAGCTTCCACATTGGCAAGAAGTTCAATGTAGACCCACTATCTTCAGAGACCTTGACCCTGACCCCCTCGTACACACTTGATAGACAATAAACAGTGAAGCTGCTTTTGAATAGCTCATGAAGGACAGGGACAAGCCCGGGACGAGCCAGGGCATGGCACCACTGGGCAGAAAGGCAGCTCAAGCCGGGTCCTACACTAAAGGGCCAAAGAGCACTAGATCATATCCTCACCCAAGCCCCTTCGGAACCGTCTTCTAGGGAGACTTGGGGAAGTGGGGTTCCTCAGACCTTCTCAGGGAGTGTCACCATGAGAAGCTCGTGGTTCCCTTCCTCCCAGTTGAAGCCCCCATTTCTCCAGAGGAAATCAAATGGTGCCTTGGCCCTGCACTGCCCCAGTATGGTTGTCCACTTGCTATAACCAGGTGTTGTGTTGGGGTGTTTGTGTGAACATGGGGGCAAAGAAGATTTTCACTCACATTGGAGACTTGAGAACCATAGGGGGCCATGAAGGTGTGAGGTGCCCACAGGCCCTACCAGGGGGCCTTGTCCTTTCTATAATCTGGTGGCATCTGCCCTGGCATGGCTGTGTGGGAGCAGAAACAACGCGACACAGCAAAGCAGACACTGTTGGTTTTCTGGGGCTCTGCCATGCCTCCTCCTCATGGTTGTATATCTGGGCCCCTGGCTGGTGCATTTAGGCCCCATCTGGACCCTCGCTGTTGCATTCCAGACCCCACTCTGCATTTTCCAGCTCCCGAGGCTGCTCACCAGAGATGATGGAGTCGTCGAGCACCTCGGGGTCCTGGTAGAGCAGCAGGTCCTCATCCCGAAGCTCGGGCCTCCCCAGCAGGTTCTCCTTGTTTTCCTCCGACTCCTGTTTGCTCTCGGCTGCCCCGTCGGGGCTCCAGCTCTGCTCTCTGTCCTTGCCCTGCTCCAAGCTCGGCATCCGGGACAAGCGCGCATCCGCCCGCTTCTTCGGGGACCCTTTGTTTTCCCGTCCTTGGAAACTGGACACGGACAGTTTGGGTGATACGCTGTCCCCTGCCGGGCACAAGTTTGACCTCCCAAAGTTGCCGGGAGCCCACTGTGGTGCTGGCATCAGACACCACCGCCTCCCGACACCAGTAGCCCCAAGTCTAGACCTGTCCCCCAAACCCCACCCAGTCTACTTCTTCTTGGTTCAAGATAAAGAAACTCCTTGACAGGATCACATGAACCTCTATGAGGAAACAGGATGGGCTGGAGCAATCAGGGCCTCCCATGAGGCCCTCCCTGGACCCTTGGGATACACAGCAGTGATGGGACAGCTCCCCAGATCCTAAATGCCCCACCCTTCCTGGATGAGCTCCAAGCCCAGAACCCACAGAGCACAGACCATTCCACCCCGCAGTGTGCACAAGCAATCCCACAAACACACAACCATAAATACTCATCCACCCTAAACATACTCGAGATACCCCAATATACCCACCCACAAAAACAAACCCATAATTGCCCACACACCCTAAACATATTTATATAGCCCTCATACACCCAACACACAAAATCACACCATAATCACTCATACATCCTTCACATACACAAGTACCCCTTATATAGATGGACCCATAAACCCAACACGCCCTATACACCTTTCATCACCTCCCATTCACCTCATATACACCCCAGAGCCCATATACCCCTCAGATACACTCCATATACCCTCATATGCACCCTTACACACCCCCACACTCCACACACACACCTGTATACACACCCCATAAAGCCCCAAACTCACACCCCTGTGCCCATACCCTGCACACCCATGAACATGCAGGCCTATATCCCTCCCTCACATCCTCCCACACACTATCCTCACCCTTGCATCCCTTACACCCACGAACACACATTCCTCACAGACAGCCCACTCCGTACCCCACTCCCATACCCCTCAACTCATTAACGCACATTCCTACAATCCCAAACACCCCAACTACCCGTGCACCAACACCCCTACACCTGCCCCCATATCCCTTCACCCCAAACTTGCTCCCCAATCCCCCAAGGGAGGGCCTCAGTCTCACCTGCCCTGGCAATGCTTGGTGGCCAGCGCCCGGTGCAGCTCCTCGATCACGCGGCTGGGGGGCAGTGGGCAGTGCACAGTGGGGAGGTGCGGGGACCCCGATGGTGTGGACAGCTGAGCCCGCAGAGCAGGGTCTGTGTTCTTCCCACTGGGGCTGTGGAAGGGCACAGCTTGGCCTGGGGTGAGGGACACACAAGAATGGGAGATGAGCAGGACTCCCCAGGGAACCCCAATTCCCAGGCCCACTTGATGCTGAGGACACAGTACCAGGACACCCCACAGATGGAAAGAACACCTCTCTCATCTTTTAGATAGAACTTCCTAGAGTCATGTCTCTTTGGGGCCCAGGACACAGGGTTGCCAAGTCTGGCATAGTACCAGGGACCATATCACAGAGGACATTGTGCCCCCCATCCCCCAAAAGCAAAACAAACAGCATGCAGACCCACTGGTACTGCGTGGAGCTGGTTCTCTGGGCTCTGGGTCAGGACAGGAAGGACCAGGACAGGAAGGCCACAGGGGAAAAAAGACCAGACAGGGGCCCGGAGAGATAGCACAGCGGCATTTGCCTTGCAAGCAGCCGATCCAGGACCAAAGGTGGTTGGTTCGAATCCCTGTGTCCCATATGGTCCCCCCGTGCCTGCCAGGAGCTATTTCTGAGCAGACAGCCAGGAGGAACCCCTGAGCACCGCCAGGTGTGGCCCAAAAACCAAACAAAAAAAGACCAGACAGAAGCCTGGCTCCCTTCTGCCGACCTAGTGACTGTACATGTAAGTCCATGTCCTCTCTCATTTTCAACTAAAGCTGTGGGGTTTTTTTGATTGTTTGTTTCATTTTGGGGGGACACTTCCAGTGGTGCTCAGGGGTTACTCCTGGCTCTGCGCTCAGAAATCATTCCTGGCTCGGGGGACCTTATGGGGTGCCAGGGATCGAACCTGCATCTGTCCTCAGTCAGCTGCTGCAAGGCAAACGCCCTACCACTGTGCTACCACTTCAGCCCCTCAACTAAAGGTGCCATCAACACAGATTCCAGGCCAGAGAACAGAACAAAACATCCAAATAAATTCCTTCACTGGTCATGGATTTACTGGGGGAGGGGCCATGGAAGCTGGAACCAAGGATAGACCCAAAGAAATTGAAGGTGGGGTGGGGGGAACACTGGTCCATGAGCGGAGGACAAGCATCCCACTGGGGATAGCAGAGCAGAGGGAGCAGTGTAGGCCTGGGACTAACTGTTCCCCTTCATCACAGTGGACAAAATACACGCTTGGGTCCCCTGAGCACCCCTTCCTTGACTGTATCTCCAGGTCCAACCTGTAGCTCATGAGTGGGCATCAGGGGAGACAGGGCCCCAGAACCAGAACAGGAAACAGAACTAGGTTGACCTGGTTGTGGGTCAGCCTGAAGCTTGCCCAACCTGGGAACAGGTATAGATTCTGGGGGACTCTTTTTTGCAGTGACATAAGGCTGTACCTGGGGTTTAGGAAGATGGTGTCCCCCAACTTCCACCCCACCCTAATCCCCCATCCCCAGACTTGGCCCCAGTGCGGCCAGAAGGGTGACTCATGGGCCTATGCTCAGTCTGGTCTCACTATGCCTCCCTACTCAGACTCCGAGTACCCAGATGTGAGAGACGGGAGGGAGAGACCTCAACTTCAAGGAGACTTGGATTTCCACAGTCTTCCTACAAGCAGAGTCTTGCATCCTGCCATTTCCTGAGCCCTTGGACGAGAGGCACAAGGCATGGGTCTCCATGGAAGGACCCCAGGTCTGCCCTGACCATCAGGGACTCTGGGGGTCAGAGTGGTGGGAACTGGGGTTGGTTCAAATCACTTGGGAGGCATTGGGGTAGGTCATCGCGGTAGGACTCTGGGTCTTTCCAGGCTATGGGGGATACTGGGGGCCAGAGTGGTGGGATTCCGAGCTGCCCATATTGTGGTGGGTGCGGAGTCACTGGGCCCCGAGTCTGCCTAGACTGAGGGGGGTCACTGGGTGATTATGCCCAGAGCATGGTGGGAAAGTGGGACTTACCCAAGATGAGCTTCATGGCTTTGGCACCTGCCTTGGGAGGAGGGGTGGGCTGCAATGAGGAGCTGGGAAGCTGGTCGCTGGACATCTCCAAGGTTCTAGGAGCACTGTCCGGGGAGTCAGGCCGAGCTAAGGCTGGAGAGGAAATGTCGGCAGCAGGCTCCTCGCTGTCAGTCTCAGCTTCTTCCTCCTGGGTCTCTGCTGCTGCTGCTGAGGGGTCCCTGTCTGTACCCCCCAGACAAAGCAAAGATCACAGAGCTCAGAGAAGGCCAAGGGATGCTTTTGTACTTCCTGTGTGAGCCCAGAGACCCAAGCTCATTCCCTACCTCAGTTTATCCATCAGTGCTCCGGGAAGCACAGTGCCCATAATGCTTCAGGAGTACCAAAGCTGGTGTGTGGGGGGGGGATGCTAAATGTACAGCCATGTGGACCCAGAGTGAGACCACCCCCATACTAGGGCGAGTATCTACTGTTCCAGGGAGACCCTAGGAGATCCTAGGAGATCCTAAGGAGAGACACTCCTATCACAAGGATGAGACACCCTGTTCCAGGGTTGACCCTCATTCCAGGGATGAGACCCTTATCTGGGTCTGAGAAACCTCCTTCCCCAACTGAGACTTCCATTCCAGGGCTGAGACACCCCATTCCAGGGAGAGACTCCCATCTCAGAGATGAGACCCCTGTCCCAGGACTGACCCTCATCCCAGAGTCTAGACCTTCAAGTAGGCCTGAGAACCCCCTATCTCCATCACAGACACCCCCTTCCCTGGGCTGAGACCCTGTACCAGGAGTGAAACCCTATCCAGGGCTGAGACCCCATCCCGGGGTAAGACCCCCCAACTCAGGAATAAGACCCCTTGTCCCAGGAATGACCCTAATCACAGGGAAGAGAACCCCCATTTCAGGAAAAAGACACCAAATCCCAAGGCTGAGAACCCTATCCTAGGGTTGAGAACATCATCCAGGTCTGAGATACACTGTCCCTAGATAAGACCACCCCATCCCAGGGCTCAGACCTCCACAACCCTATCTCAGGGCTGAGATGCCCATGCCAGGGCTGAGACCACACATCCTAGATCTGGGACCGCCTGAGTCTCCTCCAAAGGCCGAGACTCCCACATAGGATATTGAAGTTTATAGGACTCAGCACCCACACACCAGCCTTTGCTCCCCCTGGGGTTCCCCAGGTCTCCATCTATCATTGAGACCAGACCCTATATTCCATTAGGTAAAAGTCCTCTTGCACAGCTGTGGTCTGAACAGACCCAGTAGGACCCCCCAGCACTCCAAACTGAGTCCCAAGGCAGAGCAGGATGGAAGCTAGTCCTGGCAGGAAGTACCCAGGATTGGGGTGAGCAGGGCAGGGTGGGGGGTGCATGCAGGCCAGCCTGTCCCAGCCACACCACTCGCTATCCCCACTGTGGCCAGTACCTGTGTCACTGGGGCAATGTGGCTCAGCTTGGTCTGGTCCTGTGGGCACAGACTCCCCGGGCTCTGCTTCTGGGAGGCTTGATGGCTCCTGCTGAGGGGTAGGGGGTCCCCCGTCAGCACTGCAGGCCTTGTGGTCCGTCTCTGTGGGGAGACACTGCTGTTAGTCCCCCACCCTCCATAATCCTGACAGCACGCAGAGCCACGAGGGCTAGGGCCCTCAGCAGCTGGGAATGGGGGACAGACCCACAGAGCCTCAGAAACCCAGAATGGGGAGAGGGGCTGACAGCCAGCAGGAAATGGGGACAGTGAAGAAAGCCATGGAAAATAATCCCCAAATCAGGAACCCCTAAAAACCAGGATCTACCTTCCCCCAGATTCGGCCCCTACCACCGTCTCCCAGAGGGCATTCAGCCCTCCAGGTAGGTCTAAGACAGGGCATCCATAGTTTCTGAACTGGGCATGGTCCAACTCAGGGATTTTGGTAGGGTCAAGCCCCATGGAGAGAACAGGACCCCGAGTCCCATGTCCACCCCCATGGGCCACACACAGAACCCAGGACCCAAAATCCATGTCCCTCCATGGCCTGGGTTTAGGCAACCCAACCCATTGTTGCCCTGCCCAGTCATTTCCAGCAGTCCCACCTTGCCCTGCTCCCTCAACCCCAGTGGCCTCTTTTGGCCCTGTTTCATCATTCCCAGTGGTCCCTCCTTACCCCACTCCATCATCCCCAGTTCCCTCCTCCTTACCCTGCTCCATCATCTCCAGTAGCCCCTTCTTGATGAGTTCCTCTCGCCCCTGCCTGCTGCTCATCTTCTCCAGTGCTGCGGACACAGACAATCACCCCTGCAGGCCATGGCCATGGGGTAGGGATACCCACAACATGGGCTCCAGGAAATTTTGGAACACAGGGGCATGTAGGTACAATGGATGACTAGGGTGGAGAAAGTGGGGTACAGGGAGACTGAGGGCTATGGGAGTGCTCAGGGGCCAAGAGCCAGAGATAGCACAGGGGAGAGGCTGGCCAGAGGGGACATGCAGCTGGTCCAGGACCTCAAAGCCCTCCATTAAGTGCCCAACAGGTACAGAAGGTCCAGCAGCAATCCATTGAGCCTTTGAGGACATTTATCCCTATAGTCACAGGACAGCCAGAGTGTGTCCCCACCCCTGTAGTTCTGGGCTAGCTATACTTGTCCCCACCTGTCCCATCCTTCCTGTCCCTGCCTGTCCCTGCGCTCACCCGATGTCGTCTGCTTCAGCTTCTCACTTTTCTTCTTCCTCCACTTCCAAGGTTTGAAGATCCTTCCCAGAGAGGCCAGCTTGTTCCTCCTCACGGGGGGCGTGCGGGTTCCAGAGACCAGATATTCGGGGCGCGTTGGCGTCGTCTCGGCCATCTCATCTGCACAGGAAAGCATGGGATGCCTGAGTGACCCGCAGAGAACCTGGGGCCAGTCTCTGTGCTTGGAGTCACCACTCAGGGACTCCTGATCCTCCTGGGTCCCTACACCCCTGTTTCCTGTGCCAGCTGCATCCCCTGCTCTTCTGGGAGGGGCCCCTGTGGCTCTGTCCTGCTGTCCAGCCCTGGGGTTCTCACCTCTTCCAGTCACAGTGCATTCCTGGCAGCATCCCACAGAATCACACAGCCCAAACTCTCAGATTTTGTGGCCTGGCCAAAGGTCCCCTGGGCACCACCTGGAAGCCACCAGCTTTTCCCTCTGCAATCTTGTGTGTGCCAAGAAAGACGGGCAGATGGAGTGCGCAGGACACACCCCACCTGCTCGAGGTCAGAAATAACAGGCCAGCAGCTGTCATAGGACACACTGTGGTCACAGGGGGCAGCCCCACATGACACACCCTTGTATATATACAGGCCACAGTGCACGGGTACACGGGGCTCTGTGGGCATAAAGCAGTGAGTTCAGGGAGAGAGGGGCTGGTATGGTGCTCATCAAACTTGCAGGGAACAGCAAGGAAAAGCCTTGTTAGAAGGGTCACATGACAGCATCAGTCCAGATGTGAGAATACACGCCCCACGAACACAGAGCTCCTCGCTATGGCTGTGGGCCCTGTAAAAAAGGCCGAGCTGCCTGGAGCCCTCCAGGAACAGGAAGAGGGCCTTCCTCTGAGTATGCAAAGGGGCCACCTCAGTTCCCAGAGTCACCAGAGCTGCCATTCCAGTGGCCCCACCCCATGGCTGGCATGTGAGCCTTGGCCTCTGCCAGGACACTTGCACAGCTGGAAATGAGCACACAAACAGGCTGAGGGAGACACACAGACATACACAGACAGGCTCAGGATAGACACACTGACACAGATGGACTCAGGGTGGACTCAGGGAGGTACACACATATCCCAGCACCCATGATCAGTACCCATGTCCCAACACAAGTCTTAGCACACATGGCCCAGCATCACACAATCATCCATGTCCACCTCCCATGCCCCAGTGCCACACCCACACCATGCCCAACACCATGGCCCACAGCAGCCCTCAGGATACCATCCCACCCTCAGCCTCCCAGCATGCCGGCAGACACCAGCATCTTTGTCTGACCCACAGGGAGCTGTACTCACAGCTCCCAGGGTCTATGTCCTGTCTCCGTATCTGGGATCCCCAGATGGCAGGACTCGGGGCACAGGGAAGACCATAGAAGCTCACCCAGGGCCGTGTGTCAAGTGCCTGAACCAACCCCAACAGTGGGATGGTGTTTCTCTACTCTGCACCTAGACTGGGACACCTGCCTTGGTGGAAGTTTCCGGAACAATCCTTGCTGCCTAAGTAGACCTGTGAGAACTGGGTGAAGGTAGGCACACCGCCCAGTGGGTGCTTCACTGGTTTAGGCAACCAAGGGAACAGACACACTGGCTGCATGTCCAGTCTTTGGGCCAAGAGTCGTAGCCAGAAAGTGGCGAGGGAATGAGGCTATATGCCATGAACTGATCCCCCGTGTCTGAGCTGCACCCACACTTATGGCCCAGTCAGCAATGTATGAGGGGGGGTAGTCCCTGTGCCAGAACCCAGCAGTGCAGGAAGGGAACCATGTTCTGGCCCAGGACTTCATCCAACCCACTGTGCCCCCCACTCCATCTCCTGTACCCTTCTCAGAGGTGCCAAGCTCTTTCAGTGCCTTCCTGCCCACGGACACCAGAGGGCAGCAGAGCTGCGCAGCCAGCTGGCCCTGATGGTAGGGACACCGCCTACACTACCAAGGGGACCCCATCAGGTCTCCCCAAAATACAAAACCACCAGTACAAAAGTTACCGCATCTCAGCTGCTGTTTGTTCATGGAGGGGGCCCGATCCCCAAGGTTGGGCAGCCAGGGAACCAGGGTAGGAAGGAGAAGGGAACCTTCTCTGACTAAAACATCTCATGGTGATTCAATCTTTAAAAATGAGGAAAGCAAGGATAAAAGGCAGGATCCAGAAGGGTCAGGTGGAGGGGATAAAGAGCAGGGGAAGGAGCAGGGAGGAAGGAGGCCAAGGAAAAGAGCACAGAAGGCAGGCGGAGCATAGGGGAGGAGCACGGGGGAGGAGCACCGCTAGAAAGACGGAGGCAGGTGGAGCTGTGGTGGGGTGGGGTGTAGGGCTGGGGAAGCACCCGGAGAAACCCCAGAGCCAGAAGCATGAGCATGGAGCAGCTGTTCCCTAACAGGATCCTGTCCCTAGTGCTGCACCCCCAAACACCAGCACCTCTGTCCTGAGTCCTGTCCCCTCCACCTTCCAGCACCCCCAAAGCTGACTTCACCAGCCTGAGCAGTTCTCTGGTCTGCTCCAGAACCAACACCCCTCCTCACCCCAAGGCGCCAGCAAGAGACCTCTGGGATGAACCAGCCCTATATTCACAGAGGGATCTGCCCTGCACAGATCTGATCTGCAGCTCCCTCCAGCGACACAACCCTGACATGCCCTGAGGACACCGAGGACAGGCGCTTCCCACCCCTTCTGGGGCTGCAGCTCTGCGATGACATTAGACTCAGGGAACTGGCACGGATCCTTTTTCCACCCCCACCTCCCACATCACTGCCGTTAAGACTTACAGCTGAGACATGCCCCTCCGGCTCTACCACTAGGAACCCAAGTAGCTACCAGTTATCCAGCGTTATAGACTTGATAATACCTCATTCTTCTAGAGAATCCATCCAGACATCCACCATTCATACATTCATCATCCATTCATTTATCCATACATCCACACATCAACCATTCTTTTATCTTTCATCCATACATATATCCACCACACATCCACCATTCGTACATCAACCATCCCCATTTGTTCATCTATCCATTCATTTATCCATCTATACATCTACCATTCATACATGCACCATCCATACATTCATCACCATCCATTTAATTCAGGGATCTCAAACTCAATTTACCTGGGGGCCGCAGGAGGCAAAGTCGGGGTGATCCTTGAGTGCAACGTCAGTAGTAAGCCTTGAACGTTGGGGAGTGTGACTCAAACAATTAAAACAAAACAAAACAAAAAAGGATTCCTCTAGGGCAGGGCCACAAAATGTTGTACGGAGGGCCATTTGCGGCCCGCAGACCGCGAGTTTGAGACCCCTGCATTTAGTCATCTATCTATAAATCCACCATGCACACATCCATCCATTTATTCATCCATCCATCCACCATCCCTCACTCATCCACATATACATCCACCTTCCCCATATCTGTCCATACATACATACACACACCATCCATATGTCCATCCATCCTTCAATTTGTCATCCATTCATCCTTCCATCCATAACTCTTATCTATATATAATATACATATAATCTCACTGTATATAGAACCTCTCATAGAAGCAAATGAGTGAGTGGGAGGCAAATATGGTAGACGGGTATTTGTGGAGAAAAGTGGGCACTGGTGAAGCGATCAGTGTTGAAACATTGTCTTCCTGAAACCCAGTCATGAAAAACTTTCAATTTCACTGTGACTAAATAAAAATAAAGAAAGAATACCCACCCCCTTGGAGCTCCATACACTTGATTGCAGCCTTCAGGGGTGGCTGTTTTCCTAAACAGATGGACCAGATAACCACCTTCCACCTTGAAGCCCAAGCATCGATAACCATTCAAAGATTTCAATTAGCATTTGGGCAGGAAGCTGAGGTCACAGTCACACACACACCCCTGCTCATTAGGGTCTATTTTTGGAACAGAGAAGTCTGTCTTCCAACACCTGGCTAGATCCCAAAGATTGTGGGGTACACCCAGCTCTCAACCACCCACTCTCAGCTTCTCGCTACTCTACCAGCCCCCATCCACCAGAGACTAAGACAAGGTTATGGGGTATCCTCATCCTCTGCTGCCCGTGAGACATTTCAACATGGCCTTTCTCTCTCCTGGCATCACCCAAAGGCATGTCTGTTTAGGATAACCTGGTATTCTGTCAGTGGTCAATGGGCACCAGCCAGACAGACGCCTGGTTCTGCTGGGAAAACCAGGCCCCAATCTATAAATCAAGAAGCTCTGGGGAGCTCTGTGTGGTCTGGAGTCAGGAATTAGAATACGGAGCTGATAGGGTCAGGGTGGGGGCTGAGAAGAATCCTGGGGTTGGTAGTCCTCCCCTTCATCCTTATTCCTTCCTCCTCTTCCTCCCTGCTTCCTCCTCCTCCCACCCTCTCTTCCCTCTAGTCCCTGTCCTCCTCTCATCCTTCCTTCATCTTCTCCCATCCCTTCCTCCCCTACTTCGTCCAAACCCTCTCTCTCCTGCCATCACCATCCTCTCTCCCACTCCTCCTCTCTCCTCCTCCCTGCCATTCATCTTCCCCCCTCCCTCTTCTCTTCCCTTTTTTCCTTTCATTCTCCTCCCCTATCTCATGATCTGCATGCAGACAGGAGCAAACTTCTGACCCAGTGCTCTTGCAAGAAATGGGGAGATGCTGTGTTCAGAGAAGTAATTCAGGTGTTCAGGACAAGTGTCTATCAGAGCATTAACAGGAAGTTGAGGTTCTGTCCTTTATGAGGCCCACACATCAAGGAACATCCCACCTGATCCCAAACCCCAAGTGTAAGTGGGTCCCCCTGGAAGACTGAGGGACAAAAGCACATTAGATCAAGAGACCCAAACTACAACAAGCTATATATAAAATGGACCTGTTACACTAGCAGTCCAGGGGACAAGGGTGGAGATATGGGATGCATGCTGGGAAGAGTGGCGGAAGCATGCTGGGAACTATGGCGGAGGGAGGTCAACACTGGTGGTGGGAATGGCCCTAAATCTCTGTCACTATGTACCTGAAATACAACTGGGAAAGACTTGTAATTCACAATGGTCTCAATAAAATTTAAAAAAAAAATAATTAAAAATAAAAGCACATGGGGGTCGGGCGGTGGCGCTAAAGGTAAGGTGCCTGCCTTGCCTGCGCTAGCCTTGGACGGATCGAGGTTCGATCCCCCGGCGTCCCATATGGTCCCCCAAGCCAGGAGCGACTTCTGAGCACATAGCCAGGAGTAACCCCTGAGCGTTACCGGGTGTGGCCCAAAAACCAAAAAAAATAAAAAAAATAAAAAAAAAAAAAAAGCACATTCAAGCATTTTCCAGAGGCAGTGATTAACCTGCAGCTCAGTCAGGGTGAAACATCACCACTGTTCTGGGGTCCTCATGGAAAGACATCATTGCTATTCTGGAACCTTCACGAAGAGACGTCACCCATTGTTCTGAGGTCCCCACAGTCCTGACTTATCCAACATGACCAATGGCCAGCCAGACAGACAGACACAAGGTCAGACAGGTGGCAAGACAGATGGTGAAGTGGCAGCAGCGAGGAGCTGGGACTAGCAGGCAGCCTGGGTCTGGACTTTGGGGGCACTCACAGCATGACCAATGCAGCCTGGGCCAAGGTGTGGGAACTGGGGTTTGAGTGGAGCTTGAGGGAGTGACACTGAACCTCCCTTGGAGTCCTGGCACCAACCCTGCATAAGCACTGTCCTGGAGGGTTGGTTCCAGTCATGCCTCAGGCCAGCACCAGTAATCAACACACACAAATTTGGGGTTTACACTCACTCACCCACATCCTAAACATGTCTGGCCTGATCTAGCCCCAGCTGATGCCCCCAAATGTCTCTCCTCAAAACTGCTCCCATAGTGAGGACCAGAAGGCACAGTTCACATTGGGCCACAGCTCAGGGACCACCCCAGCAGAGAGGAGGGAGGCATGGTCCTGACCACATTGGGATTCTCACGGAGGCCACATGCCCAGGAAAGAGTTTCTGAGTAGAGCCCACAGCCCCTTCTGAGCAGAGGTCTACACAGCAAGCCCAGGGGAGAGACACTGGCGATCTGCATGCAGAATTTAACACATGTTACTAACTCAAAGTGGTAACCCAATAACTTGTCGCAAATGATGGAGCAGAAGAAAAGTCCCAAGACAAGTATAGGGGAGTGAAAGAAGGTTGTTTTCCTGAGGAGGAGGTAAGGCAGTGCTCGGTGAAACCCAGAAAGAAACCCAAGAAGAACAAGATTTACAAATTTTGACTGAGGAAGAGAAACTTGAAAATCCTCAAGCAAAGTGACAAACTTCTGGGAGAGAAATAACTCAGAATGATGGGATTAGAGTGACAGAACAGTGGGAAGGGCATTTGCCTTACATGTCACAGTCTAGGGTAGATCTCCAGTTCCCTGAGCCTGCTAGAAGTGATTTCTGAGTGTAGAGATAGAAGTAACGCCGGAGTGGCACTGGATGGGCCTAAAACAAACTAACAAACAAAAACCAAAATGAACTTAAAAATAGCTGAAAGTAAAGAATATAGTAAAGGGAGTAATCAGTAAATAGGAAAAAGAGTCAGATAGGCAGGACAGCAGGTGGTTCAGTCCTGCATACTACATAAAGTCAGGAGGTATCTGTGGATCTTCCCACCCCAGAATCTGTGCATGATGGAGGAGAATGCCAAAAATTTGCATAGGTCTTTCAACTAAGATCCTCTCCCTACCATATTGTCATTCAGTAGGAGGAAGGGTGAACAGTATTACAGATAAACAAACAGTCAGCAATTAATCACTATCAAATTTCTTTGTAAGCAACATTAAAAGGTCCCCTAAAATGAAAAGCAATTTCACCTGCAAGTCACAAGAAACCAAATGTATGCAGCACAGGTCAGAGGTGTTACATTACATCTTGTTTTACCTAAAACCAAGATCCTCCCTGGTTCCTTTGTATGTTTGTTTACAACTTAGATTGACCCCTAAACAGAGATTGTCTTACTTGTCAATCCGGGTAGGACTGGCTCAGGATAGCCTGAGCTATCATCTGTCTTTACACTGTTCTTACTGCCCTACCTGGGGGTGGTCTCTGGACTCAATAAAAACAGTTCTGGCAGGCAACTTGGAGAGATATGAGGCAGAAGATTGCCAGGCTATATGTGTTTCATCCTCAACCTGGTTTGGATTATTCTATGCATGATCCTGTGTTAGACTCATTCACCTGGGTTGGAGATAGGGCGCATGGGATGATTTTACACAGAGAACAAGAGCAAGACTGACCTAGCAAATAAATTAGTCCATTCCTGGATAGATTTGTCAACTATGCCAAACTTAAGACAAAGCCCAGGAAAGAGAAACAAGCACTACACTCAAGTAGTTAAAAGTTGGAATCAGGGGCCAGAGCGGTAGCACTAGAGCACTAGAGGTAAGGCATCTGTCTTGCAAGCTCTAGCCTAGGACAGTTCAATCCTCCCCCCCCCCCCAGCATCCCATATGGTCCCCCAAGCCAGGAGCAATTTCTGAGCGCATAGCTAGGAGTAACCCCTGAGTGTCATCAGGTGTGACCCCAAAAAAAACAAACAAAAAAAAAAAGAGTTGGAACCAACCTAGATGCCCAAAAGACAAATAGATCGTGAAGATGTGGTATATATACACAAAGGAATACTACATAGCTAAAAGGAATGATGCTGTCATGCAATTTTCTGTGACATGGATGGAACCCAAAGATATTATATTAAATGAAGTATGCCAGAAAAAGGATAAATACAGAATGGTATCACTTATGTGTAGTATTTATGATAATTGCATGAAGAAATGCAATGACTTACATAGGGGGTTGTAGAGAACACTCTATGCCCCAGAGTCTAGTGAGGAGAAGAAAAGAAATTGAGTTGAAGAGGAAAAACATAAATATGGAATGGCAGGGGACAAGTGTCAAAGGGTCTCATATGCATTATTGGTATTAAGAAAGCACAGAAATAAATAACCAAGCCAGAGTCAACATCAATGAAATCATCAGATCCAAACTCCAAATAATAAAATTAAAAATAGGCCTGTTATGCTGGCAGGCTGGGGCTGGGGTGATGGTATGGGATAGATTCTGGGAACATTGGTAGAGGGAGGTTGATACTGTGTGGTGGAATTGGTTCTAAAACATTATATACCTAAAGTCCAATTATGAATAATTTGTAAATCACAATTGTTTCAATATTTTTTAAAAGAAGAGATAAATAAGAGCTGGAGAAGAAACACAACCAAACACACAGAACCAGATTGGTGTCAAACTGAAGACAAAATACACAAGAAGAATCCCTGAAAAAGAAAACACCTCAAATAATAAAATGGTAATAAATACTGATAGTTCATCAAAACCTTCAACACCGATAGTCTGAGCTCAACTCCAAAGACTGAGAGTGTCAGAATGAAAGAAGAAAATCCCAAGTTTTTCTGCCTATGAAAAACATATTGACTATTGAAGAATATTACAGCCCTGAAACCAAATGCTAGAAAACATTACTACAAGCGAACAGTGATTTTACAAAGAGAGGTACAGCTAGACTTATCTCAGGTAATGGCTTAAAAAGTAAGAGATAATAGAGATAGACATCTGAAGAATATTAAGACCTTAATATAACCAGGAAATGGTACTTATTTACACACAGGCACCCAATCCAGCACATTCAAACATGGCCAGTCCCTGCCACATCAATCATCCTTCTATGATTCTCTTTAGGGAGACCAATCTGACCAAACTTCAGATGCACTGGTGTTGGAGTAACCAGCTGATATCACCACGTCTTTTTGGAGTGAGTGTGGACACCTTCCCCTCGAATTCCCCTTCTTCCAGGGTGCCTGGAAGCTCAGAACACACTCCTGAAAGCTTCAGTATCAGTAAGAGTGCTTTGAATTTTTAGACAACTTCATTTGTTTGATGAGTTCATCCCTATAGAAACACTCAAATTCAACAGAATGGACAGCTAACAACAAGAGCTTACTAGCCCTTCTGCCATTGTATTAATGACTTCATTGGTGATACAATAATTTTCATGCAATGCTTGCTACTCTACTTTTATCTTTCTTTTTTAAATAATTTTCATTGATCTTTCTCTCCACCTTTTTATTTTTTCTATTCTTTTTTAAATAACTTTGCTCTGGCTTATCTAGAAATAAATGTATTATAGTCAACTATGTCAACAGTGTGATGCATTTTTCAAAATAAAATAAAAAAAAAAGCCAGAAACTTTTCACTGAATGACAGCCAAGACTCCAAAATCTTTTCTCACATACAATTCCTTGATGCTTGAAATGCAACACGACTGAGCACTGCCCGATGTGCCTCCGATCCATGTCACAATTGATTAGAGAGTAATATTTGGTGCATTCAGACACCTTTCACAGAAAAATGGATCTGAAGGAAGTGTGTCTTCCTCACACACAATTACCAAGGGTAAGAAATATTTAGCCTCAGAGAGGAAAAAAGTAGAAAAATTTTAAATAAGAAATAAGTTCTAGCCCCTCCCTCTCTGTCTTTCCCTCCCTCTCTGCTTTTCTCTCCCTCTCTCCACCTCCTCTCCCTTTCTCTCTCCCTCTCTCTATCTCCTCTCCCTTTCTCTCTCCCTCTCCTCCTTTCTCCCTTTCTCTACCTCCTCTCCCACTCTCTTTCCATTACTCCCTCTTTCCCTCTCTGTCTTCTTCTCCCTCTCTCTCTAAAAAAAAAATAAGTTCTATTTGTCATCCAATAGAAGTAAATTGAAGAATGAGCCTCAGTTTGAGATACAGTCAACCATCTGGAATCAGAGATTTTCACAATTTAATCTCTAATCCCACAGACAGAGGTGGGCCCAGATTTTCCCCTGCTCTGAGGACCCAGACTGTGTTGGTAAAGCTCTGAGACAGTCCATACCCCTTGAGTAGATTTGTCTTTCTCACTAAATGATATAGGGTATACACAAAGGACTAAACATGTATGCACACACAAATCTAGACAATCTCATGAAAAGAGAAATTTAGCAATAGATATGCTAAAGATATAGAATTTCAGCCATCATCAAAACTGCATCAACAACGTGTTTGACAATACTGAAAACTGTTCAACAATGCAATATTTAAAGCCAGCATCTGCAACTCTATCTTCAATATGGCGTCATTATTTAAAAAAAAACAAAACCACTGAGTGCACATATTTAAAAAATGCATGCAATACCAATATTTGCAATGATGAACTCACAGGTGATTTTCACATTAGTCACAGCACAGGAAGTTTTCACTTCACATATTCTTGGAAGGTGACAATTTAAGCAAATGAACAGTGAACCAGGTTCTTGAAAAGCTCCCTTTGGTTCCGTGCCGGCCAGGATCTTTCCTTGCTCATCCAAGATATCACAGAAGGATATTTTGGGGGCAAATATGAACACTGAAATTGTGCTGCTTTTCTGGCCCCGGAGATACCCTTTGATAACCCATTTCCATTCCTCAAGAGTAAAACAAGCTCCAAATGTCTCAACTACTTATAACAACAATGAACAAATAATAGGTAAACACAAGGGAGTGTGGGTATGAAAATCTATGAGACTGTACTTTGAAAAACTATGTATTGATTGCTTTGGGGTCCACATTGACTGTGTGGTCAGGAGTTACTTCCAGTATTGCTCAGGGGACCATGCCGTGCTGAGTATTGAACCTGGGCTTCCAGCACACAAAGCATATGGTCAACTCACTGAGGAAGCCCATGAGGGATTCACCTCCTAAACCTCTAGTTTTTATAAAACAAACCAATTACAATTGAAAGATAAGCATAAAAGTAGAAATAAAAAAAAAAGTGGGTATTTAAATTTACATTTCAAAATAGGGTACCAGCTAGAGGAGAGGTTAGTTCATAGCCTAAGGACTCATTTATACACATATACAAACCAGCATGTACGACATTCAAGCACATTTGTATACACAGACACTCACACACATATACAAGGCGAATACAGCAAAACCATAGCTTTTTCTTTTTTTCAGGTCACACCCGGCAGCACTCAGAGGTTACTTCTGGCTCTATGCTCAGAAATTGCTCCTGGTAGGTTCGGGGTTCCATACGGGATGCTGGGATTCAAACCACAATCCTTCTGTATGCAAGGCAAACGCCCTACCTCATGCTATCTCTCCGGCTCCAACAAAACAGTAGCTTTATGTTTGTGATAACTACGCAGATCTAGAGATAATTGAGGATTGGGATTTAAAAAATATTTCACAGCTTCTGATTCATTCTAAAATATGTATGCCTATCATATTTATTGCTTCACTTCGTCAAATCAATGAGATGTAATCAACCTAGGAATCATTCATAGATGAATGGATTATGAAGGTGTGATGTACACACAGAGTGGAATACTCTGAAGCTGGAAGGAGTGAAAAAGTCATGCAATTTCCTGCAATGTGGTTGGAACTGAAAGATATGTTGAGTGAAGTCAGCCAGAAAAAGAAAAACAGGACGATCTGGGCTGGAGGGATAGTATAGTGGGTAGTGTGCTTGCTGGAATATGGCTGACTTGGGTGCCATCCCCGGGGTCCCATATGGCCTCCTGAGTCGACCAGGTATCATTCCAAAATGCAGGACCAGGAGTAACGTTGAGTGTCACCAGCCCATAAACCAAAAAAGAAAAATATCAAAACGGGATCATCTCACTTATCTCTGTTGTTTGGAATAACTGGATGAGGAAATGTCATACAGTAAGTCTATCACCTTTGAACCCAGAGCTTCTGGAGAAGGACAGAGAAAAAAAAATAAATCAAGACTGGAAGGAAGAAGATGAGAAAGGAAAGAAAAGGAAAGGGGCAACATGAATCAGGAATTTGGTTATATTGGGGATGTGGTAGAATGGTCTGGCTCTACATCTGAAGCCCAGACACATGAAATCTAAGCTGAAACTACCCAACTTTATAATGTGCCTGCCAACGTGGCAGGTAGGGTGAAGGATATGGGAGAAGGGGTGTGTGTTATTAAGGCCTGCACAGCTCATAAGGAAAGCTAAGCTGACTTTGGCCTTGGGATCTAAGGTTAGCAGAAATATGGGATGCCTAGAGAGGGTAGGGTGTAAGGTGAACCTTTCCCCTAAGACCCTTTTACCTAAACTTTCTTTTGAGATGTTAATCCCACCTGGATGATCAGACCCTCCCACATCTGGGATGAAGTGTGCTGTTTCAATAATAAAAAAAGTTTGGGGCCAGAGAGATAGCACAGCAGTAGGGTGTTTGCCTTAGATGCAGAAAAATGGTGGTTCGAATCCCAGCATCCCATATGATTCCCTGAGCCTGCCAGGAGCAATTTCTGAGCATAGAGCCAGGAATAACCCCTGAGCACTGTTGGATGTGACCCCCCCAAAAAATTTAAAAATAATAAAGAAAAAGTGCTGGTTTTAGAAGCAAGGAGAGAGAGAGAGACAGAGAGAGACAGAGAGACAGAGACAGAGACAGAGATGGGATAAGCAGTATAGAGAGAGCTGGGCAAAAAACGAGCACATGGCAGAAAGACTCATGGCAGATAGGGCCATGGAATAAAAGCAAGCAGACTCAGATGAAACTTTAACTGACTGCTTGTGAATTATTTCTCCACCATTACCTGCATCATCAGACCCAACTGCCTCAGGGGTTAGAAACACGATGCCAGGGGAGGGACTGACCCAACATGTCGATCTTTATATTTTATATTTTAATTCAACAGTAGGGGTCCCTAAAAGGCTTCCCCAGAACTTCTGACTGACATCCCTTATTTGGTGGCTTTGATGAGGTGCGTGGTCCTGAACTCCCACCCATCTGGTAGAGAAACATTCCCAGATGAGACAGCCACATCTGTCTACCTACGTGTAGACTCAATTCATTCCACAGACCCTCCAGGCTCTGCAGAAAGGACGAAGTACAGCTCTGCAATCCCTGAGAAAAGAACATTATTCTGCATGAGAAAGTCATAGCACACCTTGGTTTAGTGCTCGGGGCTCCCGGGCCCCTCTTGACAACCCTTGGCCAGTGGGCCTAAGGAAAAAGGAGTCACAAGGCCATACTTCATGATGCCCAGGGACCTCTGGGCAGGTACCCAGCGATGCTTGGGGCATCATATGTCCACTGGGACACACCACAGTCAACACCAGAACTCCCAAATTCTCTCTCCTACCTTATAGACTTAGATCTTGAACCTACAGCCCCCCCCCCACATACACTTTGGCAGTTTTTTCTCCCCTGAAGCACTTCTTCAAGAAAATTTCCTTCAAAATCATTTCTCATTTTCCTGGGTAAAAAAATCATTCCAAAAGCACAGAAAACAACTGTACAAAGGCAATGGCTGATGAAACTGCTCTCTGGTGTGTGTGAACAGACCATGTATGTACAATATGTACATGTATGTATAGCTCAGGCAGCCTACATATGATGAAGCATTATTGAAAACCCTGAAATGGACCACAGCAATGCTCCCAAACTGCCATAAATGAGGCATGAGATGTTTAACCCATTTCAGGTGTCTCTAGGGTTAACACACAAGTATTTACTCATGCTGACACAATGCATGGTAACACAAACTTAATACAAATTCACTAATGTACACTTACACACAATTGCTAAGGCCCGCTTGACTATTACATACTTACTAACGCATAATTGCCAATGTACACTCAATGAAAACATTCTAGCGTGCATTTGCTAACGTACACTGCTAAAACAAACCTGCTAATTCATGCTTAACTAACAGTCTTGGCACTCAGTCTTGCATCTTGCCATTTTCACCGAGGTACAGTGTTGGTCGAGGCCTTTGGATCTGTCCTCCTATTGCCTTCTCATTAGATGCCTCTCGATTGGTTCCTTTGGTTTACATATTAAAAAGATGTTTCCCCATTGCCTCCTCATCTGACTTTTTCCCCTCCCCTTGGGGGTGGGCTTTGTTTACCCCCAATAAAGGCTATCAGGAATCCTTGAGGAGAAGCTGCCATCTAGGCTCATGGTTCCACCTGGTGGTGCCATTGGCTTGTGGGTGAACAGCTTGCGGTGTGAGTTTCTGGGCTGCCATTCCTTCCCAACTGTGTGTGGATTATTTCCTGCATTGGAATTGCTACTGGACCTGTGTCTCTTGTCCTACCTGGACTTAGGGCATGAGGATCCCTCTCCTTCTCTGGGGATTGTGCAGTGCTTCTCAATCATTTTCTGTCATGCCCACTTAGGAAGAAGAAAACATTTTTCACGTCCCCCCTGCACGACTGTAAATAGTATCTTTATTAAAAAAAAAAAAAAAACACTTTAACCTGTAAAATAAAAATCTATAAAATAATTTGAGCTGAATGTTTAATCAGAGGTGATGTCTGGATGAATGGCTACAATGAGCACGTTTTGCAATGCATAGCAGGGTTTGAAGCAGGACACAGAAACTCTCAGCTCCAGAGACATACAGAGACATAAACACGGGGCTTAGCTTGTTATGACAGTGTTTGCCGAGGTCAAAAGTGCCCCCCTTTATGGAGTCTCGTGCCCCAGAGGTGCGCCTCACTATTTGAGAAGCACTGGGATTGTGGAACTGTAGACATTATATTTATTCCTTTAGACATTATATTTTATATTAAAACAACAGTACAGTTCACCGGCTGGCCATAGTCAGGCCAGAGCACATGTCCTGTCTAAATGATGTCCCTTTCTCGGTTGACCTGTGCACACACCCAGCCCTGCCCAGTGGCCATGCTCATACCTATCCCCTGCACAGAAACAGACCTGGGGGCACTAAATAATTCCAAACTGTCCTGATGTGACAAACCTCCCCTCACACATGCGCCTGAGCCAAGCTGAAAGGTACAAGGGTCTGCCTGCTCCTGGTACTGGGGAACAAGGCTTAGCTGTTCAAAAAAAAAAGCTGCTCTAAGGTGAACCTGGCTAAAACTCTAAACAAAGGTGTTACCCCAACTTCTGCTTCCCAGTAACCTCTTCCTTTGAGATGTAAAAGCCCACGGATAGTTAGTTTTGTGTCTGGCTGGACCTTCTCCCTCCTGGTATTGGGAGTTGGTATGAATAAAGAGAGAGCAGTTCTGGCTTTTGCCCTGGGAGAGGGAGCACATGGCAGAGAGAGGCCATGGAGTGAAAAGTAGACTGGCTCCGATGAATCTTTTTCCTGATTTCTTGGTGTATTACCATATTTTCGTACCACTTTTTCCCAAAAAAAATATGGGGGAAATGTCTGTGTATCTTATAGAATGAATGCCACCTGAGTGCAGGGAGGAGAGCATCTACTCACAACTTGACATCCGTAGTGACGCCCTCTTTATTGTGCAGACATACCACACAGAACAAGCAATCGAGTTAACACACTTTCACCATCACATAGAGAGCTTACATTTAAGACTATCTGATTGCTTCTATGACTTTTTTTGGGGGGGGAGAGGGGCTGGCACATCTGGTGGTGCTTAGGGGTTACTACTGGCTCTGCGCTCAGAAGTTGCTCCTAGCTCGGGAGACTAACTGGGATGCTGAAGATTGAACCAGAGTCTGTCCTGGGTCAGTCGCATGCAAGGCAAATGCCCTACCTCTATGCTACCATTCCAGTCCCCACGACTTTTATTTCTTATATTTTAATGAAAAAGATTTAAAATTTTTTTGAAATTTTCTGATGTATAAAAAAGGGTTAGGTAAATGTGTTTAACCAGTTGTGGACCAGCGTATTGAAAATATACTTTGGCCTCGCAGGGTGGTTGTTCCCAACTGTTGTCTCCTGATGGCCCCTCTCATTGCCCCATTTCCTTTAGAATAATTTTTTTTCTTGTTTTCCTTGTCTAAAGAATCGTATGGCCAGGTGTATCTTTAGAGTGAAAAATACAGAATTTCTTCGCCACTACCCGGTTCTTCAGACCCGTCCACCTAAGGGGTTAGAAACACAGTGCCTGGGATGGAGCCAGCACCAATGTATTTTTATTTTTCAGACTGCCTCCTTCCCTGTCCCTCTCCTTCCTCCCATCTCACCTTCTATGTCTTCTGGAATGTTCTACACAAGGACCACTTCCTCTCCCTCCAGCAATAGCAGGGTGCAGGGCATTCAGGGTCAGACCAGGCTTACTCGGGGCACCATGACTGGCAACTCTTGGGGCTGGAGGTGCTTGCTCACAGCCATATTTTGAGGGCAGGGCTGAGCCCCGGTGGGCCCTAATCTTTCTCTCTGCTGGTGCAGCATGGCCCCAGGTAGCAGGGGCCACCTCCTCGCCAGGAGTCCTATGTGGACAGTACCAGGCAGATGGACACAGGCTGCAGTCTCCACCCTGACTGTGGGCTCCCCCCAACCTCACCACTGGCAGGTGGGACCATCCCCTTTCACCTTTGACCTCTGCCCCCCAGCCATAACCAAACCTTTAGACTAAGCCCTTCCCTCTTGGCAGTGCCAGAGACTTGCTCAGCCCCTCAGTGTCCTTCCGCCTGCAAACTCCACGACAGAAGCTGGCCCTGGCCCATTCCCCGGAAATTCCAGGTGACTAGGAGAAAAGTCATGATTTCAAGGCCTACTAGAGGCTGATCCAGTTGGGAGGATGAACTAGTTTCAACTGGTCCCAGAGTCACCACTAGCGGCCACTTTTCAAAGGCTGTTGGCTAGCTCCCCCTGGCACTTGCCTGGGTTTCAGCTTTTGGTATTCCCCACAGCACCCACTTGTCCACAAGGCTGTCCAAAAGACTGGGCCTCCTCTCCACAGCACAGGCTCTACACAGAGATGTAGAATTTTCCACCCACCCCAGGCACACAGGCTCTACTCTGGTGAGTCCTCACAAACCAGGCTCAGGTAATCCCACCATGACACACACTGGCCCCTTCCTCCAGGCAGCCTCCTCGCAGGCTCTTCACCCAGCCTTAAAAGCAAGCAGTTACCTAGTGTCCTGGGCCATGAGCCGTGTCTGCCAGGCCGTCTCAATGGGACGCATATAATCCTCACATGCTGTGGAATACTCTGGAATCCCTTTGCACCCTCTGCTGTGACCTCCAGGTTGTCTCATTAGGTCCTGAAACAATGCCTTCAGAGCACCTCTCTCTCCACTGACACCCTACCACCCTCCCCCCCCAAAAAAAACCATCCACCCAGTGTGGCTGATATCTGTGCTCTTCCCCAGTGCAGGTATAGAGAGGAGTTTAGTATCTAGGGCACAGAAAGAGCCCAAATCCCACTCACTAGTTTGCAAATGCAGGTGAGGCAGACCCTGTGGGAGGCCAGACTCTTGCCCTCTTTCATTTGCAGCTAGAAACAGAGCGTGAGGAAGAAAAACTACAGGCTTGGGCCTGGACTCAAAGCTAGGTTAGATGGCAGGGGGTACCTGTAAGGCTTGGCCGGGTGCAGGGCTGGCCGTGAGTCCAGACTCCAGTTCAGAGCCATGAACCGGAAGGAGATGCAGGGAACCCAAAGCAGGAGCACAAGTGTGCAGATGCTTTCTGTAAGCCCCAGCAAGAAAGCTTCCAGGGCTGAGCCGTGGGTGGCCTTCGGGTTTCCCCAGGGTTTATTGCGATTCCAGGCCAGTGCCCCGCTGGGCAAACACTTGCAGGTCTCAGGCCCCCAGCCTGGAGCTCACAGCGGCCTTCTGTGTCCTGGTACTTGGCAGAGTCTGCCCTGAGCTCAATGGAACTGAAGCTCTCAAAGAACTTCCTTCCGCCGCGAGACAAAGACATGGTATTGGCGACCAACACTGTGGCTCTGCGAACAGCCAAAGGAAAACACCAGCTCCATGGCTTCCCTTGAAAGGCACCGCCAAAGCAGCTGCTGCAACTTCCAGACTCAGGTGCCATCCCCAACAAGGCACTTGCCAAGGTTCACTCATTACCTCCAAGGCAGGCACCTGGAGCAGAAATCAAGCATGGAGGTGGGAGGGCAGAGCTGGGGGTGGGGGGAAGTAGGAATGTGGATTCCCTGGTGCCTTCTTCACAGAGCTTAACTCTGCTTCCACCCCACCAGCCTCCTCTCTACAAACCACGTTAGTGGCTTTGCCAAGCCTCCAGCCAGGTTGAAATCCAGAAGGTTCCACAGAGCTGAGACCCTGCTGGAGAGAGGAGACACTGGAAGAGCAGAGCAGAGGAGCCAAGAGAAATGCAAGGCACTATTGGGAAGGGCTGAATGAATGATGCAGAGAACAGATTCCTGTCCTAGGGCGCCAGGACAGACAGCTGTGAATTCAGCACAACTCCGGGGTGAGAACAAAGATCACACCATGAGGCGCGGGGAGCCTGGTAGAGGCTGAAAAGCAGCATGGGAACTCCCAATGGAAGAAGTGGGGGTATAATGGGACCAGACCTTCACTGATTATTCTCATAAATATGATGCAGATACAAATGCAAATACAGATGCAGCAATGCTGGAAATAGGAAATGGCAAAGCCCCTTACTCTTTGGATTTGTTTTGTTTTGTTTTGGGGGGAAGGCCACATCAGGCCGTGTTCAAGGACTACTCCTGGCTCTGTGCTCAGAAATCACTCTTGGCAAATTTGGAAACAACCCAGATGCCCCACAACAGATGAGTGGCTAAAGGAACTGTGGTACATGTGCACAAAGGAATACTATGCAGTCGTCAGGAAAATGAAGTCATGAAATTTTCCTACACATGGATGGACAGGGAAACTATTATGCTGAGTGAAATTGGAGGGAGAGAGATAGACACAGAATAGTATCACTCATCTGTGGGATTTAAGAAAAATAAAAGGTAGTATTGTAATAATACCCAGAGACAATAGAGATGAGGGCTGGAAGAACCGGCACATGATATGAAGCTCACCACAAAGAGTGGTGAGTGCAGTTAGAGAAATAACAACATTAACAACTATTATGACAATGGTAGTGAATGACAGAAGTAGAATGTCTGTCTTAAAGACAGGCAGGGAGTGGGGGAAGAGGGAGATAGTGGGCACTGGTGGTGGGAAGGTCGCACTGGTGAAGGAGGTATGTTCTTTATGACTGAAACCCAACTACAAGCATGTTTATAGTCATGGTGCATAAATAAATATATTATTTACGGGCCGGGAGAGAGAGCACAGCGGCGTTTGCCTTGCAAGCAGCCGATCCAGGACCAAAGGTGGTTGGTTCAAATCCCAGTGTCCCATATGGTCCCCCAAGCCTGCCAGGAGCTATTTCTGAGCAGACAGCCAGGAGTAACCCCTGAGCAATACCGGGTGTGGCCCAAAAACCAAAAAAAAAAAAAAAAAAAAGATATTATTTACAAAAAAAGAAATCACTCTTGATAGGCTCTGGGAACTATATGGGATGCCGGGTATCGAACCTGAGTTGGCCGTATGCAAGACAAATGCCCTCCCTGCTGTGCTATCACTCTGGCCCTACTATCTGCTCCTTCTATTGAGCAAAACTCACAACCACAAGTACAAAATGAGCATGGAACCAGATCAAGTGTTTGCACCCCATTTCTCATATACTGTTGCCATGCCTCACTTTGGAGTGTGCAAACACATCACAGGAAATGCCCAGAAAGCCAGAACGGTCCCCCAAGATGGCAGCCCTTTCTCATGTGTTCCTGTTTCCTCCATAGAATCCCAACTCATCCTGAATAAAAACCATGGAGAGCCCCTCTCTACTGTGTGTGGGGATCCTCTGGGATCCCTCAGCCCTATAAAGAGCTCCCCCCACCCCAGGGCCCGGAGAGATAGCACAGCAGTGTTTGCTTGCAAGTAGTCGATCCAGGACCAAAGGTGGTTGGTTCGAATCCCGGTGTCCCATAGGGTCCCCCGTGCCTGCCAGGAGCTATTTCTGAGCAGACAGCCAGGAGTAACCCCTGAGCACCGCCGGGTGTGGCCCAAAAACCAAAAAATAAAGAGCTCCCCAGGGCATGGTTGGGAAGGTCCTGGGGTCCCAGAACTGCTGGCCTGATTGTCTGTCAGGCTATGGCAGGAGTATTCCCTATATCCCACAGCATAGCTGAGGCCCCAAATCAATAAAGACATCACACATGTCTACTGGGCCATCTCATTTTCTCAGAGACAGAAGCAGCTGATTACCTTGGGGGATGATTGGCAAAACCTCAAGGGGCACCAGAGAAGCCTTTCAGAGGGCAAAGGGCTTGGGAGGGGAAGAGGGTGCACTATGCTAGACCTGAATCTGATGCACATGACACGTCACGAACTGAAAAAGAAGGCAAGGCAGGAGTCATGCTGTCTGTACCTGGGTTCAAAGTATCATCCCTGATAGGCATGTGTTCTCCACACACATCCCCTGCCCCAGAAACCCCCACAAATGCCCCATACTGAGCCCCAGGACTAGGCAGGAGGAGAGAAGCAGGCTTTGGTGAGGAACAGAGCCGAGGCGGGTGTGGTGAACAACTCCAAGATGGGCACCATGAAAACACAAAGTGGGTGTAGGGGGCATAGAATATAGTGGAGAGGGGCCAGACCTGCAGGGCTGGGGCAGGCATTCTGCTCTCAGCAGCACCGACAGTACCTGCAGTGAAAGGAGAATAAGGAGGAACAGGGGCTGGGAACTGGGTCATAATGAAATTGGGAGATGGAAGATGGCTCCAATTACCCAGCTAAAACCTGATTAGACTGGATCCCTGGAGGAAGTGGAGGGGGTATTTGCTGTTTCTGGTAGCTGAGAGAAGGGGGATCTGGCCCTCGCTGAAGGGGGGTGAGGAGCAGATGAACTGGGGGATACTCTCCAGACTACTGAAGAGTAAGGCCTGAGATTTAGGGTGCTTCTATTTCTCCAGGTGTCTATTTCTCCAGGTGTCAGAATCTGGGGACCAGGGTACCGCTGGCTGTTCGTGACTTCCAACCAATCCTCAAAATGCCCTAGAATTCAGAGATACCAGCTGAGAGGGAACCAAGGTTCCAGGCTTCTATTTCTCCAGGTGTCAGAATCTGGGGACCAGGGTACCGCTGGCTGTTCGTGACTTCCAACCAATCCTCAAAATGCCCTAGAATTCAGAGATACCAGCTGAGAGGGAACCAAGGTTGGGGTACTCAGCCTGGAAAAAGGGACACCCTTCGATTCTGGGTGGGCCCTTGTTAGGTTACACCTTATTTTACCTTAAAAAAAAAAAAAAAAAGATCATCCTTGGTTCCTTTGTATGTTTGTTTACAACTTGAATTGACCCCAAAACAGAGATTGTCTTCCTTGTAAACCTGGGTGGGACTGGCTCAGGATATCCTGAGCTATCTGTCCTTACTCTACCCATACCGTCCCACCCAGGGGTTGTCTCTGAGCTCAATAAAAATGGCAGTTCTGGCTCTCCATCCGAGGTAGAAGACTGCCAGACTACACGTGTTTCACCATTAGCCTGGTTTGGATTATTTCGGGGTTGGAGATAGGGTCCTTGGGATGATTTTACAGGCCTTGATACACTCCCAAAACTCTGAAAGATCCTCAGGTTAGTAAGAAGAAAATGAAAAGAACCCTACAGAAATTCTGGTGTCCACACTGCCCATCAACAGAGCCTCATCCCTCTGATCACTTGGGTCCCCCTCTGGCATAGACTGAAGTGGACAGAACAGTCATCAGGCCACCAGGGACTGAGACCTGCACAGATCCCGAGGCTTCCTCAGAGAGCTCTACCTTGTGTGTGTGTGGGGGGTAGGGGGAACAGGCAAGTAGGACTCTCACCCAAGAGACTTAGTGCATTTGCCCTTAGAGCCTGCACACCCCGGGCGATTCTCCATACACGGGGACCAGCCCTGCAGAAAAACTGGCTAAGATGAACATTTAAAAATACCCATGGGATAGGGTGGGTATATATAGAGAGCGGAGCCAGGCACCTCAGCCCACACAGAACGCAAATATATGCCTTTAGAGCTCCATGGTGCAACTTAAATAGAGGCCTGCATTACGAGTGCCGCCAAATAATAGAAATTAGTGCTCAGAGCAAGGATGACATCACCCAGCTCAAGCTCCAGAGAACAAAGGTTTTCCCAGCCCTTCTTGCTCTCCAGCATTTCCAACAATGGGGCTCTCAACCTAGTGGGTCAAAAAGGGAAGGAGTTTTGTCATTATTTATGCAGTTGGCCTATGCTCACAACTAACCCCACTGGCTTGCAAAAGGGAGGGGAGGCCACTTACAGAAATGCCTGCAGTGGTTAAAACAAAAAAATGATCCCATCCAGGAAAGGTCAGAGGAAAAAAGAAGAAAATAACCCGCAGAGGAATGAAAACACATGACTGTAAGACTTAAGATCATGCTAGGAAGGATCCAGGCAGAGACAAAAAGTCCGTGCAGATTCTTGGCATCACTGGTAAGTTGAGAAGCACAGTTATAACATTTGACAAATCCAAGAAGCAAAGCAGGAAGGGTTGCTGCGGGTCTGAGAACCAGCCTCTGCATGGCTGATCCCAAAGCTGGTGTTTGCCAGGAAGAGCTGTGGTCTTGGAGCTGACCCTTCAGGAAGAAACAGGGTTGACAGGGTCCTGGTAACCCTGAAATTTCCCTTCCTTCGACTTCTACTTTCCTCAAGCTGCCTTCCATTACTTTTCTACCACTTGTCAAGAATGACTGACGCTGTCTATCATCTCTGCACCGTGAGCCATGTTGTCATACTCTTGCTTCACCCCTCTACTGAGAGAAAGCCAGTCATTTTAGACATGTTCTGAGGCTGTGACACACACAACAGCAGTTGGTGGGATCAGGTTCTGACAGACTATTGGCTTCAAGGACTATCTCTTCTCTGCTGCTTAGGAAAAGGACATCACTGAATGGGTAGCATGGATGTCCCAGTGCAAATAAAACGTCCTTCTGATGTGCTCAAACAAGAGAACAGAGTTCAAAGGACTCCAGCAGACCACCAGAGCCCATGTTGGGCAAAATTCGCCAGGCTTACATGGAAAAATAAGCTGGTTGCAGCTTCACCTACCAGACCTCCACCCATCAGGAAATCAGCCTTCACATCAACTCCCCACTCTCCCTTAAAGGAAGGCATTGCAAGCCTCCTAATAAAGGATGGTCTGCACCCAGCTGGAATCTTTACTTTTTTTTGTAAACACCATGGTTACAAGGTTGTTTATAATACAGTTCTCTATGCACAGATAAAGTTGTTAATAACTGAGCTACAGTCAAACATTTACCAGTGCATATTTCTGGATGGATATTTTAATGTGCATCTAATTCTTTTTTTTTTTTTTTTTTTTTTGTGGTTTTTGGGTCACACCCGGCAGTGCTCAGGGGTTATTCCTGGCTCCAGGCTCAGAAATTGCTCCTGGCAGGCACGGGGGACCATATGGGCACCGGGATTTGAACTGATGACCTCCTGCATGAAAGGTAAACGCCTTACCTCCATGCTATCTCTCTGGCCCTAATGTGCATCTAATTCTAAGGCCAGTCCCATAGCTGTGCTTTCTTCCTCTCTACTTCATTCCTCCCCAACACAGCGATTATTTTATGTGTAATCCTGGATGGGACTGGCTCAGGATAGCCTGAGCTATCTGCCCTTACACTGTCCTTACTGCCCCACCTTGGGGTGGTCTCTGGGCTCAATAAAAATGGCAGTTCTGGCAGGCAGTTGGCTCTCTATATGAGGTAGAAGACTGCCAGACTGCACATGTTTCACCCTCAGCCTGGTCTGGATTATTTCATGTGTGACCCCAATGCAGACTCCTTCACCTGGGTTTGGAGATACAGTGCGTGAGGTGATTTTACAGGCCAGGAAGGCAGAGGTTGGTGTTTTTCCAAGAGTTCGGGGACAGCTGTGGGGAGCCATGCTAGGCAGGGACAGAGACAGAACTGGAGAATGTCTTGACTCCATGCAGGGGTTCTGGGTTGGGCCCTTGGGGGCTCTGGGGAAGTTGCATGTGAACTTGTAGGCTTAATGGCAAGAGCTTTGGGGCCTACCAGTTACCCTATTCTCAGAGCACCCCAACATTGGGCAGACACAGAGTGGGGCACAGGCTAGAGTTGGTAAGCACTGCACAGAAAGGCCATAGGCAATGGGGAGAGAGTCAGAGCCCAACTGAAAGGTCTGAGTCCTTCAGTCACTCCTGAATGTGAGGTACAGCCTGGCTACAACTTCAGGGTGCATTCAGGGAGATGGCAGCCCCCTTCAGGCTGGTACACCTCAAGAAGAGATTTCAGAGACCAGAGTGATAGCACAGCAGTAGGGTGTTTGCCTTGCATGCAGCCAACCCAAAATGGACCTAGGTTCGATCCCTGGCATCCCATATGGTGCCCTGAGCCTGCCAGGCATGATTTCTGAGAACAGAGCCAGGGGTATCCTCTAAGTGTCACTGGTTGTGGCCCCAATATCAAAACCAAAAAAAAAAAAAAAAACAAGAGATTGCGAGGACCCACAAAACAGTGAGTACCCTGGTAGCGTGCACGTCCTCGGGGCTTCCTGTGGGCATGTGCTTAGTAGACAGTCTGTGGATGCATGACCCAATCAGTAGCAGGGAAGAACCCAAAAGGCCACGGATTTTCCACTATAGGACAGTAAACACATTCTCTGGGTGCTTGCATAGCCCCTTCTCCAAAGCGCTTCAGAAAACAAGGTTCCTGAAAGGGAATCATCTTCCAGGGAGACTGAACCCAAAGTTCCTCCTTCTCTGAACTTCCATCCATGAGACCTCTGAGACTCAGACACAAAGGATAGGGAGATGGAGGCCTCAGGGGTTCAGGGACCACCACCGAGTTCCAGCTCATAGCCCCACACCCATCCCTCAGAGGGGCTGCTATTGGATCAGTGCAAAGTTACGAACCTTTGACCCAGGCTATCATGCCACCAGGTGTGGGGCCCACCCCTCAGCATGGCAGGACCCTAGCTCCTTGCTTTTCTCCCTTTCTCAGGGCTCCCTGGGACCACTACGACCATATCCCAGCTCCAGCCTCCTTGCAAAAGGTGGCTGGAGGAAGAGAGAATCTCTGGCAAGTTCTCCTCAGGGCTCAAGGGACCCTATGGGATGCCAGGGATGGAACTGGCAAAGCAAATATCCTCACTGTTTTACTCTGGAACCCAAGCCCCATTTCTCTCTGAACCCCTACCTGATGACAGAGTTCCTCATCCCTGACCCTAGTTTTGAGACCAACCTTAAGCCTCACTGTCCCTTCTCCCTGCTAGCAGAGGCCTCCTATCTGGAACTCCTCCCTGCAGCACCCTGCTGCTCTCAGATCCCCCTGTGATGCTTTTCCTAAACCACCTGGCAGACAGAATCCCCCTCCCTCCCACACACACAGACAACTATTCTGGGGAGCCCTGTAGAACCTTCGCTCTGGAGATTCTCCTTGAGGCAGAAGACTCTGAGACGCTGCTCCAGAGTTGGAGGACAGTACAAAGAGGACTGCCATTCCCCCCTAACCAGAGGTCACTCACAGGTTGACTCTAGGCCATCCCTCCTCCCTCTCTGGTCGAGAGAAAAAAGGTTGCTTTTATGACCATTCTATTGCTCCCAAATATTTATTTATTTATTTATTTATTTATTTATTTAATTTTGGTTTTTGGGTCACACCCGGCAGTGCTCAGGTTACTCCTGACTCTACGCTCAGAAATCGCTCCTGGCAGGCTCAGGGGACCATATGGGATGCTGGGATTCTAAACACTGTCCTTCTGCGTGCAAGGCAAACACCCTACCTCCATGCTATCTCTCTGGCCCCTCAAATATTCTTTTTTTAATATATTTTTTATTTAAGTAACATGATCATATTTGGGTTACAGTCATAACCAGAACACCCCCCTTCACCAGTGTAACATTACCCCCTCTCCCCTTCCCATCCCCTGCCTGTATTCGAGACAGGCATTCTACTACAGTTATTTGTTTTTAAGTTCAGTAAGTTGTATTTTTTTTTCCTTAAAGGACCCTCAAATATTCTTAATCCCCAATATTTATGTTGAACTTCTCCCTGATGCCTCACATCTCTATTGCCGATTTCTGATGTCCTGGGCCCTGCCACACTGCAGGCATCCTGGCTCCTCTGCTCCTATATAAGCATTTTTTGGAAGGGAATAAAGGGCATCTGGCCATCAGCCTGAGACCTGTTCTTGCCCAGTCACCAGCTTGGGGTTTGGGGGAGCATCTTGGGTCCCTGAATGCACCAGGAGGAGGGAAGTTAACCCTTGCAGGCCAGGCCAACAGGGTTGGCACATGATGCAACCAAATCTCCCTCTGTCTGGGCGGCAGTTACGACCCAGAAAGGGGTCTGTCAGAGACTCTCCTGGGTGCCAGGGGACCTGAGTCTGTGCTCCTGAACCTGCCCACAGCTCTTTCCATCTGAGCCCATGTTGTGGCAGGACATGCTTGCATGTGTGACACCCTGAGTTTGATCCCCAATAATGCACAGCGCCTCAGTACTTCTGAAAAGGGCAGATGGACTGTGAAGGGCCTGACCACTCCAGTTCTGCTCTGTGTGGACACACATGAGCCCCTCTCAAGCCTGTCCTGAGCCACATGAGCCAACCAATGTTCCAGCCTCACACCTCAATGAGCCAGACCCCAAGCACGTCCAGGCCTATTTGATCCTCCTTGGACATCTGTTCCTGTTCACCTTTGCTCTGCAGGTCCACGAAGGATACGTAAGCACCACGGCTGCCACCTCGCTCCTTCTGGGCTCTGAGTGGGGGGGCACTGGTTTTCCTCCGGGAAGACCAATGGAAAGCCAACGGACACCAACAGGGCTTCCAGGTAAATGGGAAGTGGGAAGATGGCGTGCAAGTAGTTTGTGGGGTGCGTTAGTGTGTGGGATGAGTGGAGAAGGTGTGTGGAGACGGTGTGTGTTGTGTGGAGAATGGTCTGTGGTTGTGCCATGAATGGAGAAAATGTGTGGAGATTGCAGTGTGGAGAACATGTGGTGTGTGGATTGTGCGGTGTGTGATGCGGAGTGTATGGTGTGAAGTGGGGAGTGTGTGGTGTGTGCTGTGGATTATGGGGTGTGGAGACTGGGTGGTGTGTGTGGTGGGCTGTGTGTAGTGTGGAGTTGTGGAGAGTGTGGTGTGGTATGTGGATTGTGTGGTATGTGTGGTGTGTAGATTGTGTGGTGAGTGATGTAGTATGGAGTGTGGAACATGTGATGTGTGAATTGTGTGGTATGTGTGGTGTATGGTGTATGGTGCGTGGATTGTGTGGCGTGTGATTTTTGGCATGGATTATGTGGTGCGTAGATAGTGTGGGGTGAGTGGTGTGGCCTGTGAAGCCCGGACAATCTCTCCACCTCGCTGCTGGTGGCTGAGAGACTCCTTCCTGCCTTCAGGTGCTAACGTGCTGGCATCTTCACTGAACAAACCAGAAGCTGTGTTCATCTCATCCCCAGCGTCCCTGCAGGGAACCTGGAGGCGTCTCAGAGGTTTTAGGCAGAGCAACTCCCCAGGAGAAGAGCTCAGTGACTCTTGCACAGCAGGGCTTTGCCCACCACACCACACGAACGCGTGCCACACACACACACACACACACACACACACACACACACACACACACACACGCGTCAGATTATGCCCAGAGGCATGAAGAAGGAGCTAAATATAGCTGAGGGCTGAGCCTCAAGAACCAAAGCAGCAGGAAGAGGCCACCTGCTTGTCCCCAAGGCCCAAGTCCTCAGTTCCCAAAGCTGCAGGTAGAGTCTGGGGGTGCTCCTGGGGTCACCTTTCATGGTCTATCCTGCCTAGACCCTGCAGGGGCTCCTCAGGAGCCAGGCGGCTGCATTATGTAAGGAGACACTAATTTAAACCCCCAAGTCCCCAGCTTCCGGAGTAGGGATCGCGCTGAGTCCCAGCTGCTGGGAAACCTAAGAGTTAATTAAGCCCCCAAAGAGGACACCTCCCCAATCCTGTCTGCTCACAGGCTGCTGCTGGGTGTGGCTCCAGCGAGGGGATAATTTGGCTTCAGACAAGAGCATTTATTTCAGAAGATTTCCTTCAGCTGAGGGTGAAGTCTGGGACATGCGGGATCTGGGAGTTGGTTTTGTTTTCATGGGCACATGGAGGGTTCTTACCCCAGCTCTGGTGATGAAGATGCCAGATGGGGCATAACTTCTGCCTCAGCTGGCAGAGACCCCCATTCCCACAACTCCCTCCTGTACCCCTGCAGCGCCCCTGGGTTTCAGGGCACCCCCCCCAAACAAAAACAGGTGCGGCACTGATCTGCCATAGCCTAAGTAGGAAGCTATTGGGGAACCCAAGGCCCCGTTTCTCTCGGATCCCCAAACTTGCAACATGCACATGGGGGCAAAATACATCCCACCATCCCTTCGGGGACCCCTTTTCCCAAAACCAGGTGTGGGACATCATTAGTCGTCTACATGTAGAAATGCTTCACGATTAAGAGAAAACACAAAGTCCCAGAGCAAAAGCAGCTCCCCACTAGCCTCTAAACCCCAGGCTTAGTGTCCCCAAGAAGGGTTACAGGATTGGGGGGGGGGGTCTAGACCCCTCTGGGTTCCTTCCCAGGAACTTGGCTTGAATCCAGGCACCACAAGCATTTCCTGCGAATGACTCACAGGTTCCTGGGAAGATGGCTCTTTCCAGCCCATAGGGAGTTGGTTCCAAAATATCAAGGTGTAAAAGGAAGACCTCAAACGAACCCCTCTGTCCATCAGTCATGCATAAACAAGCCCTCTGCCCCTCTCCATTATTCCCCACTTCCAATCCGACATCCGCAGCATCTTCGCCTTCTAAGACACATACCCGCTGCCTGCCAGGAGGCTGAAGTCTTCTTACCTTCCAGTCCCAGGAAGATTCTGAATGGACAACCTCATGCTCCCAGGAAACAGGCTTCCCCACATGCTCCTAGATCCTGGCCCCAAACCTCCCACCAGGTGGGAGGATTGGCACGGAGCCCCCACAGCAGCCCGGAGAGTTGTACCCCCCTCCAGGCCCCTGCCACGTTACAATATTCAGGAAGCTCCTGTCTGCCGGGCCTGAACACCATGATTATCTGAAACATGTAAATATAGATGGGCAAGACCCGCCCAGACCCAGGGGAGCTCAGAGGATGGTGCACCCCAGCACAAGCCTGGCCCTTTCACCTTGTGTGCACTATGTGCCCAGACCCAACCTGGGGGGAGCTGAATTCCAGCCCAAATCCCACCAGGGGCAGAACCTGCCCACCTTGGCCCCGCCTACTTTGATCTTGCTGACCCTTGACCTTAATCTTTCTCAGTGACCTTGATCTGAAGGCACTAAGAAGGCTGTTCAGAATCACATTCGGGACCCCCGCTAGGAGAAGGGGCTTCATGAACCCTTGAGCTTCAAGAATAAAACTACCACAGGGGACCCCTCTACTTTGGGTTCAGAGGGGCCAGATGGACCCAAGGCCTGTCTCACAGGGCTCCCCTCTGCCCCAGGCTCTATTCAAAACCAACAAAAAATTCGGAGCATCGCAAATCATTCCCTCAGGAGGAACAGTGGATTGGGTCCTTCTTCAGCCAGGAAGTTCATACCTAGGGTTGAAAATGAAATTTCACTTCACTCCCAGTGTTAGGTTACACCTGATTTTACCCAAAACAAAGATCATCCCTGGTTCCTTTGCATGATTTTTTACAACTTGATATCACCCAAAACAAAGATTAGTCTTATATGTAAACCTTGGCAGGACAGGCTCAGGATAGCCTGAGCTATCTGCCCTTACTATGTCCTTACTGCCCCACCTGGGGGTGGTCTCTGGACTCAATAAAAATAGCAGTCTGGAAGGCAGCTGGGCAGAGATATGAGGTAGAAGACTGCAAAACTACATGGGTTTCATACTCAGCCTGGTTTGGATTATTTCAGCACAAACCTGATTTAGACTCATTTACTTGGTCTTGGAGATACACCACGTGGGGTGATTTTACATCCAAAGATCCGATTTTTTTTTTTATTCTGATACATGGCCAAAGAATTCCCAACCAATACACAATGCCCTCTGGTAGAAGAAAAAACAAGCTTCAGTCCTGAATGGTCAGAACACAGACTGTCTCTCTCCTTGGGCAAAATGGGGTCCTTGGTTCCCAGGGCAGGTACATCCAGAGTCAAACCTAATATCTTTAGCATTTTGGACAATAGCAGCAAAACTTGAGCCCACTCTAAGGAGACTGAACAAGGAGCAACCTTGTTCATGCCTTTCAACCTCCTGTCCCCCATCCACAAAGACCCAGAAGAGACATATCTGGAGGCAGATATGGGTGAGGCTGAGTTGGACAAAGCCTGAGACCAAACCTGGTCTAGAGTCTCCATACAAAGTTGGCAGTGAGGACAGGAGGCTAGAGGAGTTTGGACCAGGTTGCCAAGAGGTTGGGTTGCAGAGCTGCACTCGGGGAAATGATATTTAGGGTTCCAGATACTTTTGCAGCTGCCAGGACCCAAGTCAGGCCTGGGTGTGTCTGTGCATGGGGAGAAACAACCGTGCTCAATTCTCTTCAAATGACAGTGCTCCTCTCTTGTGCTCCTTTGAGTTCCCCTTCCTAAAAGCATTAATGACACCTCTCCCCCTTCAACTGCCATGCTCAACCTGGCCTCTGCTTCCCCCACTGGTCCCTCATTCCCTGTCTTATAGAGTTTGTCCCCACCTAAGAAGGAACCTACAGTTAAGTAGGATAGATTTTCTCCTGCGTGTTAAGCCAAGGAAGATGACCCACAAGGCAGCAAACATTTGTCAATGATAGAGACAGAGGTGTGTGACAGTCTTGTGACTCCTCACAGGCATGCTCCTGTGAACAAGTTTGCATGAATCAAACTGAAATTCACCCTGTACAAAGGCTGCAGTGAAAGAGAGAACAAATGAGTGAGCAAGTGAGCAAACCAGCTGGCATTGGTGAGGCATCATGTGCAAAGAAAGGACACACCCTCAGGTGTGTCTTTTAGCAAGTTTTTTTAGCAAGACACCCTCAGGTGTCTCTTTTAGCTAACACAGCCAGAAGGAATGGAGTGGATTGGCTCTGGAGCCCAGCGCTGGAGTTCCCCAATCACACATGAATCCCAGGCACTAGGTACTCTGTAAGCCCCCTCATTGACCTCACAATTATTAGGAAGCTCCCTAATAATCCTGTCATGTGTCCTCCTGAAGTCCATCTCTGCAGATGACTCAGTCACTCAACATGCCATTCCACACATCCAGCCTTCCAGTTACCCCCTGTGAAATGAGTCTGCTCACTCCCTCCACTCCCTCAGACCCCAGCCCCACTGCACTGGGTCCCTCCTCCACTTCCTGTTATTCTGCAATTTCCCACCATCTTTGGGATGAGATACATGTTTTTCTCCACAGAGCTTCCAGGCCCAAGATATGACCCCTTCCACTGGCCTTTGGGTTCAACTACATACCCTACCTACCTACCCCTGGGGGGTCTGAATGCACAGTTCTTTCTGTTGGGTCCCCACCTTATATCTCACCCCATGCTGCTCATCAAAAGAGGGTCCATTTACTGCCCCTCAGGTAAGGATAGTGCTCTGCAGGGCTGGTTTGATGGTGAGCATGTGGGAGGTCCTGAGTTTAACCCACTGGTGCCATCAGGTATGGCCCTGGTGCCCTCCAAAATATTGGGCCCCAACTGCATTGCACCATCCAGTTAAATCAAAACACTGGGCTCAGCTGGCCAAGTAGTCACTGGTCATGGCCTCGGATCCCCAGATGTAACTGGAAGGTCTGCTTTAGATTTAGAAAGGAAGACTGCTTCCATGCTAGAGAGATGGTTCAAAAGCTGGAGCACAGACTGTATGGAGATCTAGGCTCCACCCCCAACATCATACATGGTCCCCAACAAAAAAACAACCAACCAATAAAGGTAAAACAAACAGACATAACAGAGCTGATTCCTGTAACTGTGCCCTGTGCGTGGGGGAAGAATGTCTATGATGCCACTTAGGGTTCAACTTAGGAGGCCTGGAGGAATTCCATATGTGTCATGAAGGTGCTGAGTGAGAAATGGAAGAGAGAGGGGAGAATTTCTGGGACTCCACAAGGACTCAAAGGAAGAGGAGGAGGGTGAAGCCCTATAGCTCTGCAACTGTGAGTATCAATCAGTATGTAACAACATGGCCAGCCCTGTGCCATTTGCCCCCATAGCGACTGCCCAGGCAGTATCCCCAGTGGAAGGCAGCAGTGCTCTGAGGGTCCCCACATCCATCCTAGAAGTTCCAGATGTTAGGAGATTAAAGCCTGAAACCCAGGAGCAAACAGAAGCTCATGGTGGAGAGCATTGAGCACACAGCAGACTTGGTAGGGGTTGGACCCCACCCCCCCAGGTGTCAGCTCAGAGGGACCACATGGGTCTTGGAACCATGGCCAGGTGTCCACCCTGCTGGATACTGGGAGTTGATAGAATCCAACAAAGCCACATAACAAGTTCAGACCCAAAAGAAACCAAGGCAGGGAGGAAGAGGATGAGAAAGGGAAATTATGTGGGAACAAGTTTCAGTTACACTAGGGATGTAGGAGAGCAGTGTAGCTATAATGTAGTCTACAGCACAGACTCAGCAACACTAAAAGCCCATGACCTGGGCTGTAACCACTAAACTTGCTAATGTACCTCTCAAGGTAGCAGGTAGGGGACATGGGCTGGTCTGCAGCGTGGGAGTAATGGTGGAGGAAAGTTGACTGGGAAGAATGGGTATTGAAATATTATAGACCTACAACTCAATTATCAATAACTTTGGTAAATCACATTTCTGTAATGCAAGAAAAATTATCAAAAAAAAGGAAAATTCAGCTCAACTATGGGCAAGAGAACACCATTACCTCCAACTTGACCCTGTGTAAGAAAATAAAGTGATTCCTCCTGGAGAGAGAATCTAGTCAGAATGAAGATATGTCAAGAGGCAAGGAAGACTGAACAGCAAGCTAAGGCCCACAGAACTGGAGGCCAGTGAAGAGGGCTCTGGCATGTGGAAATGCGCCAACTTCATGCTCTGCCTTCTGTTTGAGAATTTAAAACACAACTGCATCTGAGACACACAAGGTAACACACAGATGTGTCACATGTTTGACCATAATGGTGCTCAGGAAGTATGTGGGAATAATGGTGGATCACTGCTACATCCCTCGTGATAACAAAACCTGATACTTAGGAAGGCATCAAGTTTATAAAGGCCCTAGTTGCCAAAGAGAGGGTTTTCTTAAAAGCTGTCTGCCATTACAGGAACTTTTTCAAAATGACCTGTACCCTGCTGAGAGGGAAGCGTGAATAAAGGACACCTGTAAGAAAAGATGCTTGAAAAAATAACTTGTACTCACAGGCATTAGGGCCCTGGAAAAAACCTTGGTTGCCAATCCACGAGGCATTCCGGAAATAAAGGATGTAGCATAAATATTAGTTGAGACATACACCTTCAGCTGACATTCTAAGATTACTCAGATTTAATATTTACTTAGATTCAAACATTCTTTATCTAATAATTATTACTCACTTTTCTTAGAGCCTCTCTTAAAAATTACTCAGATATATAAACACACCTTAGGAGAAACATTTGCGTCGATGCAAGTATTTTTATTTAGTCTTACAGAACAATTACTCACCTTCAAATCTAGCTTTGCTTTTAGCCTACGTGCAGCTATAGTAAGAGTTAACATTTCAGGCCCCAGTTCAGTGTGCATAAAACCAAAACAATTCTCAACTGAACTTGCTACTGAGAAACTACTGAGAACAAGAAGCAGCCTCAACTCCACCAGAAATATGCCTTGAACAAATTGTCCCTGTGCCCTTTTTGGTAAATTAGCCTTATGATCTGTCAAAAAAATTGAGTATAAATATTCCACTTTGAATACACGGAACAGAGATTGAACCCAACTTGACTCCTGGGCTTCTGTTACCCATTCACCAACCCCAATACACACCTTTCAAGGGACCCCAGATTTCTTTGTGTCAAGACCAATCGATCTGTGACAGATCACACCACAGAAACACATGTAGAGGACCAAAAGTAGCAAATGGAAGATTCAAATGACCAACTTGGTTGCCTTTTCTCTTAGGTCTTGAAAAGGCATGAATTCACCTGAAGTTATTACTGGATGGAGACAGTCCCACCTTTCTAACGTAGATTATTTTTTAATTGCGACCAATGCGAATTATAAGTCTTTCACAGTTGTATTTCAGGCACATAGTGACAGTGAATTAGGGCCATTCCCATCACCAGTGTTGACCTTCCTCTGCCATAGTTCCCAGCATGCTTCCACCACTCTTCCCAGCATGCCTCCCATCCCTCCACCCTCAGCCCCATGGACTATCAGTGTAACAGGTCCCTTTTATGAATAGCTTGTTGTAGTTTGGAGCTCTTTTTAAATTTTGTTTGTTTGCTTTTGCTTTTGTTTTTTGGGGGGACCACAACCGGTGACTTTCAGGGGTTACTCCTAGCTCTATGCTCAGAAATTGTTCCTGGCTTGGAGGACCATATGGGACACCAGGGGATCGAACCACGGTCCATCCTATGTTAGCATGTGCAAGGCAAACACCCTACTGCTTGTGCCACCACTCTGGCCCCTAGTTTGGATTTCTTAATTCTATTGTTAATGACACTGGCTTGGGTATTTAGGTATGACCATTTTTATTTCCACTCTATGCTCTTGAGACCACTTGGCTCCTGGGTCCCATCCCTTTTATTTCTTTTCTCAGTTTGTAGAAAGGCATGCAAATGTGAGGCAGAAAAAGATGATTCATGTTCTACGGTTCTGTAAAAAAAAAAAAAAAAAAAAAGGTTATGTTAGCATGTGCAAGGCAAACACCCTACTGCTATGCAATTATTCTGGTCCCTAATATAGATCTTATCTCAAACAGCCACAACACAGAGACAAGAGTGCAAGGTATATTGGGGTCAGAGCAATAGCGCAGTGGTAGGGCCTTGCACACGGCTGAAAAACTAAATAAAATTAAAATAAAATAAAATAAAATAAAATAATAAAATAAAATAAAATAAAATAAATAAAATAAAATAAAATAAAATAGTTTTACAAATATTGTAAAAGAATTTCAATCACCTTTGGTCCTGGATCGGCTGCTTGCAAGGCAAACGCAGCTGTGCTCAGTTTGATCCTCAGCATCCTATATGGTCCCCCAAGCCAGAAGCGATTTCTGAGCACAGAGCCATAAGTATCCCCTGAGTGTCCCAGGTGTGGCCCAAAAAACAAAAATAAATAAATAAATAAATAAATAAATAAATAAATAAATAAATAAATGAAAAAGGGCCCGGAGAAATAGCACAGCAGTGTTTGCCTTGCAAGCAGCCAATCCAGGACCAAAGGTAATTGGTTCGAATCCCGGTGTCCCATATGGTCCCCCGTGCCTGCCAGGAGCTATTTCTGAGCAGACAGCCAGGAGTAACCCCTGCCGGGTGTGGCCCAAAAACCAAAAAAAAAAAAAAAAAAAGAAAAAAAAGAAAAAAGAGTGCAAGGTATAGATGAGCCAAGTTTTTCTTACATAGAAATTAAATGAAGTTTCTACCAATCTGGAATATCCCCTGAGGGTCAACGGGTATGGCCGAAAAACCAAAAAAATAAAATAAAATAAGATAGTTTTACAAATATTGTAACAGAATTTCAAAACTTATTTTAATTAAAGAAACAATATGACATGAATCAGATTCAGTAGGGGCTGGAGAGAAGCTCAATAAATTGAGCACATACTTAGCATGCTCAAGGCCCCAGTTGGCTTCCTGGCACTGCATCATTCTCTACTCATCTCGCAAAGCAACTCCTGAGCACAAAGCTAGGAGTAGCCCCTGAGGACCACTAGGTGTGGCCCTCCAAAACCCAGAATAATATTTATTCATGGAAAGAATAAGGCATGAAGGAGGAACAAAGGACCATAAGCAGCATGTTATGCCAAAACAAGAAGTTCAAAATGGCAGGTGCAGATCTGACAATATGGGCCTCATTGAGGGGACAGGTCACCCAGTCAAAGGGACAGACTTGTGCACTGACTAAGAGGTTAACTCAGACACCTGGGGGAGCACTCCAGGCCTAGAGCACCTGCCACCCCAGTGTGGAGCCCCGTGTCCAGTCCCCGTGTCAAATCTAAACCTCAGTACATGAGATTTGTACATTTACATTTTAGAAAAGTGGTTCATAGAAAGCAAAATGTGAAAAGCCTGAAGAACATACTATTTTGTACTGACTTGAAGGACAAAATGAAATGGCCCACAAAGCTCTGGGGAAAATTTAAGGTCATCCCACTTAGTGCCAGGCAGAGGTTCTTTGGGCTATCATACATAACTACTCAGCTCTGCACATTCATTCACTGCTTAGAATATATTTAAGAGACATAGAGACAGATTCATAAAAATGTTTACACAAGGAGTTTGTCAGCTACTTTATCTACAACGGGCCCCAATACCAAACTCCTTCAAGAGAGCAGATGGAATAGGGACATTTGTACTTAATATGGATACTGTGGCTTGTGCCAAGTATTATGAATATTTGAATGTATTAACATCACATTATTACATTACTATGAACACAAAATGATGCTATGTACTACATACTACAATGTATATTAGTAGTATGAAGCTCAACCGTAAGAAAGAAGAAATGATAAAGATAGAGCTGGAACTACAAAATCTAAGAAAGATGTTTGTTTTGTTTG
Organism: Suncus etruscus; assembly: GCF_024139225.1. NCBI lineage: Eukaryota > Metazoa > Chordata > Mammalia > Eulipotyphla > Soricidae > Suncus > Suncus etruscus. Next base: position 6,532,817 of record NC_064854.1, read on the forward strand.
GGGGTGCACACCTGGAAGTGTTCAGGGTTTACATACTCCTCGCTTGTGCACTCAAGAACCATTCCTGGTAGTGTGCAGAGGGACCACATAGGATTCTGGGGATTGAACCCTGGGTTGGCCACATGCAAGGAAAATGTATTATCTGCCGTACTATTGCTCAGCCTCCAAAGAAGATATTTTTAAAAGTTAAAAGCTATGAATCTACAATGATAATTCAAATATGAGATTTTTGCTGACTGAGGGGCCAGACGATAGCACAGTGTTTGCCTTACACATGGCTGATCTAGGTTTGATCTTCAGAATCCTGTATGGTTCCCTGAGCATTGTCTCGAGTGACTTCTGAACACAGAGCCAGGAGTAATGCCTGAGTGCCACCAGAGTGGCTGGAAAATGAGGAAGAAAAAGAAGGAGGAGGAGGAGGAGGAGGAGGAGGAGGAGGAGAAGAAGAAGAAGAAGAAGAAGAAGAAGAAGAAGAAGAAGAAGAAGAAGAAGAAGAAGAAGAAGAAGAAGAAGAGAGAAAGAAAGAAAGAAAGAAAGAAAGAAAGAAAGAAAGAAAGAAAGAAAGAAAGAAAGAAGAAAGAAAGAAAGAAAAGAAAGAAGAAAGAAAGAAAGAAAGAAAGAAAGAAAGAAAGAAAGAAAGAAAGAAAGAAAGAAAGAAAGAAAGAAAGAAAGAAAGAAAGAAAGAAAGAAAGAAAGAAAGAAAGAAAGAAAGAAAGAAAGAACAGAGATAGAAAGAAAGAAATGTTGTATCTTATCTCGTCCGCATTCTCAGAATATAGATCCTTAAAACATCTAAGGATTAGATGTTCCCACAAACAAAAGACCCCATGAGTCACTCAAGGGAGGAAGGAAAGCATCCCTCCTGCCTTATCCCAGTCACCCAATTCTCCATTCTCTCCCCTTGGGTACCCCACCCCCACTTCTGAGGCCCCTGCAGGCTCTCAGAGTCTCTGCCTGTCAGCAACCAGCACATATGTGTTGGATTTTTTTGCCCAGATATTTTGGGATCACTTCCTTGAGGAGAAATTACTGGTTGAAAGGGTAATTATTTTGCTAAATAAAGCCAAATTCCCTTCCATAAAATGTAGATGGTGAGGTGTTTTTTTTCTTTCTTTCTTTCATTTATTTATTTCTGTTGGCTTGAGTAGAAGGGACACACCTGGTGGTGCTCACAGGATTTACTCCTGATTTTGTGTTCAGTGATCATCCTGGTGGTGCTCATGGGAACATCTGGGGTGCTGGGAATCAATCCTGGGCCAGCTGTGTGCAAGGCAAGCACTTTATCCACTGTTCTCTCTTTGACCCTAGATGACTAGTTTCTCATGACAGATCATAACAAAAGTGCTTTAATTTTTATTTGTTTGGTTTTTTTTGTTTGTTGGAGGGGTTCATGCTCAGCAATGGTCAGGGGCTACTCCTAGCTCTGAGCTCAGGAATCATTGCTGACAAGCTTGGGGGACGCTATGGGATTCTGGGGATCAAACCCAGTCAGCCTCATGCAAAGCAAGCATCCTTTCTGCTCTGCTATCTACTCTGGCCCCAATGATATAAATTCGTAAAAATAAAAAGTTCCTATATATGCGTTTTACATTAATTCATATACAATGGCAGGTCATGCTGGTGACCAAGAACAGAAATAACAGTTTGTGATGTACTATCTGTGTCAGTGGTTGGGTTCATTTTCATTCCTGATTTGGCTCCCCAAAGCCCTTAAGACACTCTGCAGTCTCAGTAGACTCAATAAAGCACACAGAGAAAAATAAATATGGAGGCACTAACAGGAGGGAATTGGCCCAGATGAATGTCTTGGGAGACTGCAGAAAAGCACTGTTCCTTCTGTCAGCTGAGATGTGAGCCCCGGAAGCCCAGACAAGCCCAGACCTATTACCCCGATCCCTGACAGTAAGAATGACGCTACAACACGGTGTCCTCCTGTCCCTAGGAGCCTCCCACTGGGAGACAAATCTTTAGAAGATCAATGAATGCTTTGAAAAGCAGCTCTGGATAGTCTCCCTGCTACTCAGCATGCATTTCCTAAAGAACCAAAGTCAGCAGTACTGTGATGTGTCTGTATTAGTCCTGGAGTCCAGGGGAGACAACATAGTGTCCCCAAGGTGACCAGCCACTCTGGGTTTGCACAGCAAAGCTGGTCCCTGCACAGTCATCTCCACCTGCCAGTGCCAACTGTTAGGACCACTGGCAGAATGGAGTGGAAATAAAACTTCCCTAGCTTGGGCACATTTGATAACAGCGACATCTTTCTCTAATAGGAAAATTGACTTCCAACTGTCTTTTCAAAGCCCACTTCTGACCCCACAGGAGCAATTATCACCATGCAAAAGACAGAGAAGCGCTTTGCAGGCAGAGAACTTTGCATCTTTCTTTCTATCAGCCTTATGGACATGTAGAGCTATAGAAGCCTGGACTTAGGGGCCAGAGTGGTGGCACAAGTGGTAGGGTATTTGCCTTGCACGCGGCTGACCTAGGACAGACTGCGATTCAATCTTTGGCATCCCATATGGTCCCCCAAACCAAGAGTGATTTCTGACTGCATAGCCAGAGTAACCCCTGAGCATCACTGAGTTTGGCTCAAAAAAAAAAAAAAAACAGCAACAAGAAAAAAGCATGGACTTAAATCTTCTTAGAATCCAAGCATCACTGTGCTGATCCATTGAAAGTCCATTCATGATTTTGAGCTAATATTCTACTGAAAGTTGTTTTTTTTTTTTTTTGGTTGGTTGGTTGGTTGGTTGGTTGGTTGGTTGGTTGGTTGGTTGGTTGGTTGGTTGGTTGGTAGGTTGGTTGGTTGAGTGGGTGGATGAGTAGGTGGGTAGGTGGTTTTTGGTTCACACCAGTGGTAATCAGGAATCACTCCTAGCTGAGTGCTCAGAAATCACTCCTGGCAAGCTCGGGGGACCATACGGGATGCCAGGAATCAAACCTTGGTTTATCCTGGGTTAGCAACATGCAAGGCAAATGCCCTGCTGCTGTGCTATCTCTCTGCCCCCCCCCCCGGTTGCTTCTTAATTTCCTGTATATTCCATAGCAAAAAAAAAACCAAATATTTCTCAGAATCATATCTTATTTTAAAAATCAAGAAACTCACCACATTTTTCTATGGATTACTATTCTGTGCCTAGGTATTTGTCTTATTCTTCTTTGTGTTATTTTAGTTATGGGGTCACACCTGGAGGCTGTCTAGGTCTCCTCTCAGCTCTGTGCTTGGGGGTCATTCTGGGGGGGTACTAGAGACAAGTACAGTGATTCGTCCTTATACAGAACCTGTGTCTTGCTGCTTGAGTTTTCTTGAGCATATTTCTCATTCTTTGGAAGTTGATCTTTATGTTCATTGGCCAAAAGAAATTCCCACTCACCCCCCCCCATTCCTTTTATTCTATTTTTATGTCATAAAAAGAAAAGTTGTGCTGGGTTAGAAATGACTCTTCTACCTACTGACAAATTTACCTTTTGACCTTCAGGAAAGTCAAGAGACAGAAAATAGCATTTGGCCTTCAGCACTGCCAACCTTGGAAAGCTTCCACAATTAGCGAATGTGCAATGAATATATCTAAAATAAGACAAGTGAGTCAAATAAAAGGTAATTTGGGGAAGCACATCCTCCCTGCAAACAAACTTGGTGAAACACATCTTGAGGGCTCTGTTTCAGAGTTTTAACTTGTGAAAGTGAATGCCGATCTGGTGTTTCTGAGACATTGCAGGAAAGGAAAGGCAGTTTGGGGGCTCAGTAATCCTTCCCCACAGCAGGTACCTCTGTGCGTAACTGAGCTGGGAACTAATGGAAAGTCCCCCATCCTACCCCCAAATCAGCCCACTTATACTGGCCTCTGAGTTCTTTTTTTTTTTTTTTTTTTTTTTTTTTTTTTTTTTTTTTTTTTGGTTTTTGGGCCACACCCGGTAACGCTCAGGGGTTACTCCTGGCTATGCGCTCAGAAGTCGCTCCTGGCTTGGGGGACCATATGGGACGCCGGGGGATCGAACCGCGGTCCGTCTCCTAGGCTAGCGCAGGTAAGGCAGGCACCTTACCTCCAGCGCCACCGCCCGGCCCCGGCCTCTGAGTTCTTGATAGCAAGCATCATTTCTTTTTTTTCTGGCAGGTTCAGGGGACTATATATGGGATGCCAGGATCAAATCCAGGTAGGCCTGGTTGGCCATGTGCAAGGCAAATGACCTACCGTTATGCTATTGCTCTGGCCTTGTGTTTCTTTTTTCTTCTGTTTTTTTTTTTTTTTGGGGGGGGGTTCACACCAGGGCTGGACTCAGGGGTTACTCCTGGCTCTGTGCTCAGATATCGTTCCTGGCAGACTCGGAGGACCGTATGGGATGCTGCGGATCGAACCTAGGTCCATCCTGGGTCGTAGTGTGCAAGGCAAATGCCCTACCACGAGTGCTCAGCCCCCTACAAGCAGCATTTCTAAGTGTGAGTCTAACAGAGGATGGATTCTTGTAGGTAGGGAGACAGAGAATCTCCTTTACCCCCCCAAAAATAATAGAAACTCAACACCGATATCCAGATATTCCTCATATGCTACACGCTTCACCATCAATTGCCCAGTCCCGCCTCTAAATTATGAGGTCTCGTTTGTCCTAAAGCAGCAAGCAAGTAGGGTCCTGGCGTGCAGTTACTCTTTAGTTAGTTGTCTTTGCTTCATTCACAAATGCAACGGGGTGTGATGGGAAAATCCCCAAATGCCTGCTTCAAACAATCTTTTCAGAAAAATAAAAATGCTTCCATCTCTTGGCTGGGATTTCCTTAACGATCCAGCATGTTTTGGTCTCACTATGACCATAATACCTTTTCTTTTAACAATGTCATCAATGGATTATTTGCTTTTCAATCTGTTTCTATTAAGATTTATCTCTTATTCACCTTTTTTCTTAAAAAAAATACACACACACATACACACACAGAAAAAGACAAATTTTGGGAATGGAGCGATAGTACAGCAGGAAGAACATTTGCCTTGCATGTGGCTGACCCAAGTTCAAACACTGGCATCCCATATGCTCCCTTGAGCCTGCCAGGAGTAATTTTTCAATGCAGAGGCAGAAGTAACCCCTGAGCACTACTGATATGGATCAAAAAACAAAACAAAACAAAACAATGCAAAAAGTCAAACCATGGTAAGGAAACTGTAGCTGGCGCACACAGTCTGGGCCAACAAAAATTTGAATGTTATCTCCTCCAAAGGTCCATAATATGAACCTGGAAGTAGGAATGAAAACCAAGGTTTTGGATCCACATTGCATGTCCTTCATCTCAACATGGGTGTTTCCAACCTTAGGAATGGAGAGGGGTGTTCCTTCCATCTGGTGTCTGAGGAAGTAAGCCCCCTTACAGGAAGATACTGACACAGTCAAGGGGTCTCCCCAAGAGTTACACAGCGCTCCTCTTGCTTGGCATACACTGAACCACACCAGCATCTTTCATTTTAGGATCCAAACTAGTCCTTCATTCCTGTCAAAGGCCTGGACAGTGACTGGTGCCATCAATAGAAGCAAAGGACAGAGGCCAGTTTCAGTACCAAGGTCAGCATAAGTCTGAGCCTGGGGCTTGAGACTAAACCTCTAAGATCAAATCTTCCCATGCCCAATCCCCCAGTCACCTCAAAAGATAGTCCAGCTCAGCCAGTCCCTTGCCCTATCCTGCTTGCCAAGGTATCATTAGCAAGTCTTAAAGAACATTGCTGAAGACACCAACCCCTTTTCCTTCTGTCCAAATCCTTGTTCCTGCCCCAGTTCCACTGTTTCTTTGGGAAAAAGTTCCACACATGCCTGCTCCATATACAATTCCCAAGAGGCAGCTAGACCACCCCATTCCTCTTTGCTCAGAGATCACTTCTGCTGGGATTTGGGGGATTATGTGAGACATATGACTAAATGAGGTATATGATCATATAAGGTATATATCAGGAATCAAATCCAGGTCAGCGGCAGTCAAGGCAAGTGACTTACCATATTTTTTGTACCATAAGATGAACTTTCTCCCACCCAAAAAGTGGGTCTTATAGAATGAATGCCACCTAAGTACAGGGAAGGAGAACATCTAAAAACTGTGGTCCGGTGTATCTTATAGAGCAAAAAATATGGTAACCCCTATGGTGTCTCTGCTGCCACTTGCAATGAATATTGATTTGGAACTATTGTACCCCCAACCAGTACACACACACACACACACACACACACACACACACATTCCCCAGACAGACTGCAGTGGGCTTGCTTTCTTGTCATATCTCTACCCCTCACTCTCGGGCTCTGGGAAGTCAGGGTTCATGTTCGAAAGTTCCCCATGGTAACTCCCCAAGGTGCTCTTCAGAGCATGCAGTAAACACGAGCAGATGGGGCAAGGACAGAAGGGATGTTCTGGAACTTTCTTGGCACAGTTGAATCTATGAAAGTCACCACAAGAGCTACAAAACTAGTGCAGCAGGTAAGGAACCTTGGCTTTCAGCTAGGGACCTGGATTTAATCCCTGGCATGCCCAGAAGATCCCATGATCCTTGACGAGAGTGATGCCTGAGCACAGAGGCAGGAATCAACTCAGGGCATGGCCGGATGTGGTCAACACCCTCTCAAAAAAAGGAAGTTGGCAGAAACATTGAGTTTTGAGACCCACCTGCTTCCTCAAGGCAGGGCAGGAAGGGCAGGGCAGCATCCAGCATTGAGTTCACAGCTGCCAGCCAGCAGGTCAGGTCTAAGGGCAGCCTCATGGCTATGCTCACACATGCCAACATGCCAAGCTGTGACTGGGAAGGGCCAGTGATGATCCTTGCCCTCTCCTCTGGCACACTTAAAAGCATATTCTTTGTGGCTTTTCGTTTGTTTGTTTTATTTTGGGGGAGGCCACACTAGTGGCACTCAGGGGTTACTCCTGGCTCTGTGCTCAGAAATTGCTCCTAGCAAGCCCAGGGGATCAAACCTGGGTCCATTCCATGTTTGTGACATGCAAAGCAAGCACCCTACTGCTGTGCTATCATTTTGGCCCAAAAGTAAATGTTTTTAGCTAAAGGACCCAGGACGGCAGCAACAGCTTCTGCGCACTGGCCCTGAACTAATGCTGTGGGGATCCAAGCAGAGCCAACCCTCATTTTCAGCTATTGCTGCTGCTGATCCCCAGTTGGTCTGCGCCTCCTCTGAGGAGAAAGAGGAATCCAGTGGGTCCATCCGTTCAATCCAACACACACCTTCTAAATTTTGTATTTAATTACCAGTGAAGATGGAAGCTAATCTCTGTGCTCCTGGAGCCTGGACTCGGTACTTGTAGCAAGTACCTTAAAACATGGGCAAAAGTTGGCCAAACTGGGGACCAGAGAGATAGCACAGCGGTAGGGTGTTTGCCTTGCATGCAACCAACCCGGGAGGGACCAGGTTCAATTCCCGGCATCCCATATGGTCCCCCAGCCTGCTAGGATGATTTCTGAGTGTAGAGCCAAGAGTAACCCCTGAGTGCTGTGGAGTGTAACCCAGAAATCAATCAATCAATCATCAATAAAGTTTAAAAATATATTGGCCAAACTGCAAGCCTCCAGGAAATCAAGGTGCTTCAAAGACCCTTCAGAACAGAGTTGGCTCAGTACTAACTACTTGCTACATGGCATGTTAAGGCCACTTCAAGGAGCAGAGAAATCAGGAGTCAAGTGAATTCTCAGGGATGGGGGCAGTCCAGGTGAGGCAGCAGATGGTTTCAGTGGCACTGACTCTCTGAGGCTGCAGGAGAAAGGCTGGTACATGCACCCCAATGAATGCTCACAGCCTCCACCCCCTCTGACTCAGGAATCCCGCTTCTAGGAATGAAGCCTAAAGAAAGAACCAACCAGCTGTGCAACACAGGATAGTCCTCTGAGGCACGGCACAGAACGGGGTCACAGACAGGCACAGAAGGTGAAGCAACCATTACACCAGGGCTCCTGCTTGATGGGTCCATGTGTTTTGAGCAAACTGTTCCCTCTGGGGCAACATGAAAGCATTATAACAGGGGCCTCAGGTACACAGATGTGTGTGTGTGTGTGTGTGTGTGTGTGTGTGTGTGTGTGTGTGTGTGTGTGTGTGTGTGTGTGTGTGAAAAGTAGATTAGGGCATATTAGCTTAATAGATACTATGTACTGGGTCTGGAGAGATAGCACAGTAAGACATTTGCCTTGTAAGCAGCTGATCCAAGATGGACGGTGGTTTGATTCAGCATCCCATATGGTCCCCCTAGCCTACCAGGAGCGATTTCTGAGTACAGAGCCAGGAATAACCCCTGAGTGTTGCCGGGTGTGACCCAAACACCAAAAAAAAAAAAAAAAAAAAAAAAAAAACATGTACTGAGAGACCCTGATAGAAGCAAGATGTGTACTTGATAAATAGCTCATGGAAATATAAAATCTGGAACCACAGCTTTGGGGCCTGAAGGAAAAGGGACACCACCCAGAATGGAATTGGAGAGTGATGTCTCTCTTGCTCAATGCTTTTCTGTGCCATCTGAGATTCCAATTATGAATACCACTTTCTTTCAAAGCAGAAATTATGAAGAGACATTAGACTAACAAACAAATCACCAAATTCAGGTATCACCCCAACTTTTCAAATCTAAGAAGGCAGAACAAGAAGCCCCAAGGAGTACTCTTTGCCCATGCATGCCCAGACCATTCATGAAAGACAGACTCCATCATGCCACCCTCTCTCCATGGTCAGAGGTCTGGGCACTGCAAAGGGAGTCCCCCACCCCCAGCTCCGACAGATGCGTGTCATCGTCTGCCTCCTGAGTGACCCAGAGCAGTTTTCCTGGGAGGAAGTGGGGCCCCTTCGGTTCAATTGACTGTGAGCAAAGTAATGAATTAGACAGGGCTGGGGCATTATTGCTGCATAATTGAAACATACTTAAGGAGGCCTTGCAAACCACCAGGTCAGAATCAATCGCTCCCTCAAGGCGGTGAGTCATCTTGACAAGATAATTACATATTATACTCACATACATGGACACACTTCTCTCTTTTTGTCTACCCATCCAGCTCTTCTCTCCCTACCTCTGCTCCCCTTCCCCTTCCTTCTTCCCTCCTCCCTCCCTCTCTTCCTTCCTTTTTCCCTTTCCTTTCTTCCTCCCTCTCTTTCTTCCTTCCATCTTTGCTCCTTGCTCCCTCCCTTCTTCCTACCCTTGTTTCTCCATCCTTCCTCCCTTCCTGTTTCTCTTCCTTCCTTCTTCTTTCTTCCCCCTTTCCCTTCTTCTCTCCTCCTCCCTTATTTCTTCCATGTCTTCCCTTCTTCTATTCTTCCACCCTTCTTCTTTCCTTCTGTAAGGACCAAGATTCTCCCCCTAAGTCCATGATGAGAAACTCTAGACTAAGACAAGCCCACACCCTAGTAAAGTGTACTACTTTTCCACTCCTAGCTGAAGGCAGAGAGTTAACTCAGAAATAAAACCAAAATTGGTGCCCTCCAAGAATAAGAAAGTAGGGGTTGAGTGAGCTTGAAAAAAGGATCCCTTAACAACTAAAAATCTAAATCAGAGTATCCCCTCGACAACCAGATTCTGTATTAGAATATTACTTATGGCCAAGGCTTGAATAAGAGACCACCCCACCCCGACAATCAGGAATATCCCTAGACAACCAAAGAAATCAGGGATTAAGATATTTATACCGGCCCGGAGAGATAGCACAGAGGCGTTTGCCTTGCAAGCAGCTGATCCAGGACCAAAGGTGGTTGATTCGAATCCCGGTGTCCCATATGGTCCCCCGTGCCTGCCAGGAGCTATTTCTGAGCAGATAGCCAGGAGTGACCCCTGAGCATTGCCAGGCGTGGCCCAAAAACCAAAAAAAAAAAAAGAGATATTTATACAATGAAATGATTATACTGTTACTGCTTGTGATTTCTATATAAGCTGCTTTGCTATATAAGATTTGACTCGTATTCTTTGCCAAGACTCCCCTAGTGGGATGGTTTATTTGGTTAACTTAATAAACTCCCTTTTGCACCTTGCATTATTGGAGGTAATCTTTGACTCTCAGCACCAACATGGGTGTCAATTGAACCCAAACACTTCCTTCCTTTCTTCCCTTTATTTCCTTCTCTCCTTACTTCCTTTCTCCTTCCTTCTTCCCTTTCTTCCTCCCTCCCTCCTCCCATCCTTCCTTCCCCCTCCTTCCCTTCCTTCCTCCCTTCCAACCTTCCTTCCCTCCTTCCTTACTTCCCTCCCTCCTTCCTTCTTTCCTTCCCTCCCTCCCTTTCTTCCTCCCTTCCTTAATTCCTTTCTTCCTTCCTTCCCTCTCTCCCTTCCTTCCTCCATCCTTCCTCACAGCTCACTCTTCATACAACAGCCACAGCATACAGAGTCTGGACGCATTTGCTTGAAGAGAGAAGTACTCAGAGGCACAGAACTTTTCTCAGAAGCAGGGAGCCAACAGGCAGGTTCAGGGGTCTGCCATGTCTCCCATCTACCTTGGTCTTCCCTCTTGCCCTGGTGAGTTGCTCTGGAGTGAGAGGCAGATGCCAATCACCTCTCACTGCTGAGTCACATAGCTCACTTGCCCCTGACTACACTTGCTTGGCTGTAAAATGGGTGGACAAGAGTCAGGACCAGACTAAAAGATGGAGGCCAGGTTCAAGATGATAGTGAGTGCTGTGGCCAAAAAAGCATGCCACGCTCCCAGGCCACTGGAGACCAGGCACTGGAGCGCAGGCTCTCGCCATGTCTAGTTACAGGAACCAGCAAGACCATTAAAGGGATGCAAAAAACTTGGAGCCAACACAGAACAGTGAATTCACATCAAGGACCCAGGTATTGTGAAATGGTGGATTGTGCATTCCACAATCCCCATAGAGAGAGAGGGATCCCCAAGCCCCAAGTCCTGGTAGGACATGAGACACAGGTCCGGCAGCAACTCTGATGCAGGAAATAATCCACACATGCTTGGGAAGGAATAGCAGGCCAGAGACTCACACCGCAAGCTGTTCACCCACAAGCAAGTCACTCCACCATGTGGAATGATGAGCCAACATGGCAGCTCCTCCTCCAGTTCTCCAGAGTAGTCTTTACTGTGAAAAACCACCCCCCTCAATGGAGGGGAAAGAGCCAGACGAGGAGGCAATGGGGAGACATGTTTTAAACATGTAAACCAGGGGCTGGCGAGGTGGCACTAGAGGTAAGGTGTCTGCCTTGCAAGCGCTAGCCAAGGAAGGACTGCAGTTCGATCCCCCGGTGTCCCATATGGTCCCCCAAGCCAGGAGCGACTTCTGAGCACTTAGCCAGGAGTAACCCCTGAGCATCAAATGGGTGTGACCCGAAAAACCAAAAAAAAAAAAAAAAAAAAAAACCAAAAAGCATGTAAACCAAAGGAACCAATCAAGAGACATCTAATTAGAAGGCAATATGAGGACCAATCCAAAGGCCTCTACTAACAAGATAACAAGATATGACCCACTAACTTGATGGACAAAGTCAATGGCAAAGAAGCCAGTGTATGAAGCAGCGGCAGGAACATCCAGGACATAGAGCTGGCAGGAGCAGTACCTTCTGTGGAGGTCGAGTCAAGGTGGTTGGCAGGACAAATGTGTGGGACACCCCGGAACACACCTCAGCCTCCTGGATGGGGCTCAGGACTTTATGGTCACTATATCAAGATCATCTCTGTCACCCCAATGTTTCTCATACCCTCTGTCCACTGTTCCAGCCACCAGAGAGGCTGCATTCCTGAGGACACCTGCAGACACTTGTCACAAATGTGGGGACTGGTGCTGGTATGGCATACATGACCCCTCTTTTACTACACACAGAGACAGAGGGGAGCCAGCATGCAAGGTTCAACACTCATGGCTGGCTGGGTCATTCTGTTCTCCTCTGAAGCTTGACTGCACTTAGCCAATGTTTTCCAAGTCCATTTTCTTTTTTTTTTTGAAAATTTTCTTGAGAAGGATGAAGCTCAGTGGTAGAGCATATGTGTCACCTGCAGGGTCCCTGGAAATCCCTCCCTCAAACACGGTTTGTTACAGACAAGCTTATGCCAGCTCATCCTCAGGGTCTTCTGCATAGGACTCTGGGTCACCCCGAATGGTGCTACCTGCTCCTCTGGGATGAAAAAGTCCCCACCATCCTGGGGCTAATTTTATTCTGTTAGTTTTTGTTGTTTTGGGGGGGTTGTTTGGTTTTGTTTATTTGTTTTTTGTTTGGGGATTACATTCAGTGGCACTCAGGGGTAAGTTACTTCCTGGCTCTTTGCTCAGAAATTGCTCCGGGCAGACATGGGGGTGGGCATATGAAATGCCAGGATTCGAACCACCATCCATCCTAGATCAGCTATGTGCAAGGCAAACACCCTACCGCCCTACAGCTGTGCTATCTTTCCAGCCCCAGTTGTTGTTGTTTTGGGGCCACACTCAGCAGCACTCAGGGGTTAGTGCTGGTTCTACACTCAGAAATTACTCCTGGAAGGCTCAGAAGACCCTATAGGATGCCATGGATCAAACCTGGGTTGGTCACATGCAAGGCAAAGGCCCTCCCCACTGTGCTATCACTCTGGCCCTATAAGGACTAATATTTTCACATGAATTCCAATGACAAGGAAAGGCGGTGTATGTCTGCTACACAGAGCCACCTCGAGCTGTGGTCCTGCTTCATAGCTGTTAATGTAGTCAGCAGCTAAGTCCTAGACAGGCCTGTGCAGACATGGCACCTTCCCACCCTGGCAAAGGGGTTAGACTGCTCACCCAGGACATGTCTGTGCTCAGAGAAAATTAGAAAAGGGTGGCTCTGAAGCAGAAGCATTGAGGCTTTGCCTATGAAAGACCAGATCACAGGCTGGAGATTTCATAGTCAAATAATTGGGGCCAGAGCGGTGGCATGAGTCATAAGGTGTCTGTCTGCCTTGCACAGGCACTAACCTAGGATGGACCATGGTTCAATCCCCTGCATCCTATATGGTCCCCCCAAATCAGGAGTGATTTCTGAGCACATAGCCAGGAGTAACCCCTGAGCATTACCAGGTGTGGCTGAAAACAAAAAAACACAAAATGATCAATGGTCAAGGCTCACTTTACAGTGGGAAAACAACCACACAGACTTCTATAGGAACTAGCCAGGTGGGTGCAGAAAAATTCTATTTGCATGGGTTGAGAGATGTATCAGAGGACTGGAGCACATGTTTGAGATGTTGGAACCCCAAATTCCAACCCACAGTCCCCAAGCACCCAGGTCTCATCCAAAAGCAGAACCCAAATTAAAGCATCATTTTTTTAATTTAGAAATCAAAAACACAAAAGCAAACACAAAATGCGGCTTCTCCCCTGCTGTTCTCTATTCCTATCTCTGCCCCCATGTCAGCTGTAAGATAAGCTCATGCAAGAAGCATCTTTGCTCCTGTATCCATACACCACCACCCCCAAATCAGGCTAGGCCGCTGCCCCAGGGTACAAAGGAGGAAACTGAGTCAAAACAAGCCAAGAGAGATCTGATCTAGGGCTGCCTCTACTCTATGAGATCCTTGAGAGTGAAATGAAGCCAATGTCCCTTGGCCTAGAACATTCCAGCACTGCCTCAGATTCCTCTCAGGACAGCAAATCAGAATCCACTGTCCATACTAAACAGGAAATGCCGTGAAGGCAGGATTCGGGGAGTCAAAGGAACTGTCAGATTTAGCTCTGGCAAAGAAGCTTGAGAGCAAACATTCCCCAATCATTCACACCTTGGAGTAGACCTGGGAACTTCTTTTATTTTGAAATTTTCAAGTGCTAATTAAGTAAGGGGTCTATTAGCTAATGTGTTAAATCCCTCAATTTCCACAGAAGCCCTTTCTATGTACCCGAAATAATGGGCCTTTGTGCTAACTGACATCACCTTGGACATACTCAAGGAGTCTGAGTGTTGGGGGAATAAGTTGTGAGGATGTGGGGGTCTCATTATTAAAATCAAGTAGGGTGTCAGCCAGTCTCTAGGAATGCCACCTCCAGGTACGGGCATGCAGGGAACCAAAGCCAGAATTCAGCGAAGAAGGCAGTGGTCTTGCATATGGCTGACCTTGCTTTAATTCCCAGCACCACATAGGGTTCCCCGAGCCTTGCCAGGAGTGATCCCTGAGCACCACCAGGTATGGTCCCCAAAACAAACGACAAACAACAAAAGAGAGAGAATTGGGGCTGGAATGGTGGCGCAAAGCGGTAAGGTGTCTGCCTTGCACGTGCTAGCTTAGGTCCGAGGTTCGATCTCCTAGTGTCCTATATGGTCCCCCAACCCAGGAGTGATTTCTGAGCACATAGCCAGGAGTAACCCGAGTGTCACCAGGTGTGGCCCGAGAGAGAGAGAGAGAGAGAGAGAGAGAGAGAGAGAGAGAGAGAGAGAGAGGAAGAGGGAGGGAGGAGAGGAGAGGGAGAGAGAGAGAGAGAGAGAGAGAGAGAGAGAGAGAGGAGAGGAGAGAGAGGAGAGGAGAGGAGAGGAGAGGAGAGGAGAGGAGAGGAGAGGAGAGAGGAGAGAGAGGAGAGGAGAGAAGGAGAGGAAGAAGAGAGAAGAGAAAGAAGAGAAGAGAAGAGAAGAAAGAGAAGAGAAGAGAAGAGAGAGAAGAGAAGAGAAGAGAAGAGAAGAGAAGAGAAGAGATAACGGAGAGAAAGAGTGAGAGAGGAGAAAGGAAAGGAACAAGAACTGAAAAAGGAAAGGAAAGGAAAAAAAAGAAATGAAATGAAATGAAATGCAATGCAATGAAAAAGAACGAGCCCTGAATCCATAAAATAGGTAAGCCAGAACCAAGGAGATGCTCAAGAGCTGAGGACATGCTTTGCATAAGGGAGCCCTGGGTTCCCTCCCTGGCACCACATGGCCCTGGGAGGTCTCTGAGGAGGGACCACTTAGCACACCAAACAGGAAGCAGCCCCGGAGTGCAAATGAGCATGACTTCCAATCCCAAATAGAAAGCTATGTGGCTGAGCTAAGCCTCCCTTTTGCAGGAAGGTTTGGACCCCCAGTGCTCCTCTGTCATGGTGGGGGGTCGGGTCTTACAGGTCCTTCGAGGCAGAAGCAGCTTCACTCCACTCCTCCCACTCTCCCTCATACAGTCCTGGAAAAACATCACCTAGGAAATCTGTCAGGGACAGGCTAGGGGCTGACAGTGAAAATGGGGTGCAGGTGTACCCAGAGGTTTCTCTGGGTCAGCCCCAGAGTTTAGAGTGCATAAAAGTAGATAACAGCAGCAAAGCTGGGGCTTCTGCCCCACACAGGGTCCTCCCAGAGCTCTCACCCCAGCTCTAGACATCAACTCAAAGAACACAGACACTTATCTGCAGAGAGGGTCACCCTCCCACATTGCTTGGATTGGGCAGCAGAGCCCAGTAAGAAACTGGAAGCTCTGCTCCAGGACAATCTGGCTGAACCAGCTCAAGCCTTTAAGGAAATGGGGGGGGGGCAAGGAGGGGAGTCCGTAGGGATCTCTACAGAACTACCAATGTTCCAGAATAGCTGGAGCCAACCTGAGAAAAGAGAATGGAGACACTGCACTGTCTGACTGCAAACTATATGGCAAAAAGGCAGTAATGCAAACAGTGTGGTGCTAAAACAAAAACAAGGACACAGGCGAACAGAACTGAACGAAGAGTCTGTACTTCAACTGTTACACATGTGGACAGTTCAGTACAACAAAGGAGATGAGACAATACCATGAAAAAATGAAAATATCTTTAATAAATGGACAGCCGCAGTGAAAGAGAGAAATGGAATCCATATCTCACAGAATCCACACCCTTTCCTCAAATGGATGAGATAGACCAATGTAGGACTTGAAACCATGAACACTTGGGCTAAGAACACTCCAGGATATTAGCTTCCAGGATGCCATTGGGAAATAAACCTCAATGGCAAGAGACACAGAGGGAAAAGAAGCAAATGGGCGCACAACAAACTGAAAGGCTTCAGCAGAGAAAGAAGCTTGTGCCAAAACAAAGACATTGAGTGGAACAGGAGGAAATGTTCACAGCACAAAGTTCATACTTCAAACCAAGAGCAAATATATGCACTGTAAAAGGAGCTCACAAAATTCAGCACCCACAAGACAAACAAACAGCCTATGGAAAGCCGGGGAAAAGAGCTGAACAGACACTTTTCGGAGAAGACACGCAGTTTGCCAAGAGACACGTGACAAAACACTTGATCACACTGAGAACTAGTGTAATGCAAAGAACACAACCTCACACCTGTGCCCACAGCATCAGCCACAAAAGTCAGAAGCAACCAGTACAGATAAGCAAGGGTGTGCAGGTGTCAAAGGATAAACCTGCGCACTGATGGTGAGAAGGTCAATTCTTCTGGTCCTGGATGCCCGTAGGATTTTGCCCATTACTAAGTGGGTTTTGAGTCAAGAGATAGTTAAAGCTGAGAGAAAAAAAAAAAAAGTGGATGGGACCTAGACCAGGACCTAGACCCTGGATTGGACTCAGGAGCCAAGTGGTCTTAGGAGCATTGAGTAGAAATAAAAAATGGCCAGATCTAAAAACCCAAACCAAAGTCAAGGGCAATAGAATTAAGAGACCCAAACTACAACAAGCTAGACACAAAAGGGACCTGTTACACTAGCAGTTCTAAGGGCTAAGGATGGAGGTATGGGAGGCTTGCTGGGAACTGTGTGGAGGGAGGTCAACACTGATTGTGGAAATGGCACTAATTCACTGTCACTATGTAGCTGAAATACAACTGTGAAAGACATAATTCACAATTTAAACCAAAGAGAGATAGTTAAATATGTACCACTGGACCCCATTCTATTCCTATGCATCAACTCAAAGAACACAGACATTCATCTGCAGAGAGGGTCACCCTCCCACATTGCTTCTATTGAGAAGCAGAGCCCAGCAAGCTAAATGAGGTATCCAGTGTGATTGGGGTGGTATGGAAACACACCTTAGAGGAGGCATAAATTATGGACCCCTAAAATAAATGATCTTGTAAACCAATGATAAAGCGATTGATTCTATAAACCCCTCCTTCCTGGGGCCCTGCCTGAACCAACCTTTCTCCACTTGTTCAGTCTCACCCCAACCTGGGGTAGAGTAGGGGCTCTGTCAACCATCCTCAGAGCCCCATAACCATCCAGTATCATTTCCTATGCAAATAGAGAAACATCTGGGGGACCATCCAAAGAGATGCTTTTGAGGATGATCACAGAATCAGAAGAATTGTTTCTCCCACTTCACATAGGTGTGTTCATCCAGATCCATTTCTGGTTTATTTGTTGTTGTTGTTGTTGTTGTTGTTCTTTTGCTTTGTTTGGTTTTGGGGCACATCAGGCATCACTCAGGGGTTACTTCTGGCTCTGCATTCAGAAATCACTCTTGGAAGACTCAGAGGACCATATGGGATATCAGGAATTGAACCACAGTCTGTCTTGGGTTGGCCGCATCCAAGGCAAATGCCCTGCCCTGTGCTATCTTTCTGGCCCCACCAGTTCCATTTCTGGATAGAGCTGGAGGTTCCATTGGAATATGGCCCTTTGGGGTGGCTGAAGTTATGGGGTGCATGGAAGCTGTAATTGGGGGACACAGCTTCATTTGTCTCTGGATAGGCCCCAAAGGAGGCAGGTGCCAGAAAACCAGTGCAGGACCCTTGGACAATGTACCTGTAGTGGCCCTGAGAAATTGATCTGGTCAGAATGGGAGCACAGGCACTGTTGCAGCCTGGACACACCAAACCCAGATTTCCACACTGTAAATTTTCTCCCAGTAGCAATCCCCAGGGAACTGACACAAGGATCTGGCAATGCAAACACCAAGATGAGGGGTCCTGTACCATGGGCTTTCTGGGGCCAGATGCAGCAGCTAGTATTTGCTGAGAAAGCTGGATTGGAGCCCCTCCAGGCTGCAATGGTATTCACTACAATAAATGGGGTCCAGAGCATTAAAGCTTCGGGATGGAATTGTTCCACCCTGTGGAAAGCACGATCCCCCAGAACTTTCCTGAAGGCCATGTCCCGTGAGCCCAGAACTGCTGTCAAGAGAAAAACATCGGGCCAGAGAGGCTGAGTCAGGGCTTGTCAGGTGGCCCAGCTTCTGCAGCATGGATGGAGAGGGAGGATGGGTCTCCTGGAGCGACACAGGAGAGGGAGGGAAGGGAGAGATGGAGAAAGCAACAAATCACCGCTAAAAGTCTTGCTGAGTGAAAAATGCACAAATGCAGCAGCAGCAGGAAGAACAGGAGGCCACAAAAGGGAATATAAGAGAAGAGAGAGGTGAGAGGGAGAGAAGAGAAAGAAAGGATGAAGAGAGAGAAAGGATGGAAAGAAGAGAGGGGTACAGAGGGGGTAGAGAGAAAGAGAGAGGAGAGTGTGTGTGTATGAGAGAGGGAGAGAGAGAGAGAGAGAGAGAGAGAGAGAGAGAGAGAGAGAGAGAGAGAGAGAGACTGGACTAGAAAAAAAGAGCTCTAGAGATTTGGAGTCCTGAGACCCAAAGGCAAAGATCTTATGGGTAAAACGACTAGGGTCCAGGGATCCCCTCCACTGACAGCCCTTTCCCCCTTGGCAGCATCACCCAGTTTCCCTGGGGCCTCTAAGCCTTTCCCTGCTTCACTTCCAGGAGCTGATGCATGCCCAAGCAGGAGGAATCCTGCTGGCCCAATCACAGGCTCCATCCTCCCTCTCTGGCCAGTGATTGGTAGGGCTGGGCACTGACTCCATCTCTGGCACCCTGAGTGAGCTTCCGGCCAACCGCAGTTCTGCACCTTCCCCAGGAACCTCCTTTTGCAGAATTTGCTAAACTCTAAGGAGGTGATACCATTTGGAGCTGCCAAGAACCATCCCAAGAACACAGCTGCCAGAGCAGGAGGAGAGGAGAGGAAAGGAGGGGAGGGGAGGGGATGGGGGGAGGAGGAAGAGGGGGAGAGAGATAGAGAGGGTGAGGGGAGAAGAGAAAAATGGAAAGGAGAGGGGTGGGGAAGAGAGAAAGAGAAGAGAGAGAAGGGGACTTCCAAGCATATATAGAAAACTGCGCCCACAGGGTACAGGCCTCAGGAGTATAGGGCACCCAATGGGCATCTCCTGTGGCACCCCCCACATTCTGTTGGAAATCTAGTCTCACTGCCTACTTGCTCCTCTCCAACCAGCCCTGCCTGGTTCTGTTTGGGGGAGCCTAGCAACAAGATGCTGGGATGCAGCCTTGGGGTTTGGGGGGCAGATGTACCCAGGTCTCGGCCACTTTGGCCAAGATGAGGGAGGTCAAAACAGAGACAGGAAGGAGGCCTGACAGTGGTGGAATATAGTGACAAAACTCAATAAAATAAATGTTTTGCCTAGAATATTACACCCAGCCAGATTCATTTTCGTGTCTGAAGGAAGAATACATAGCATCACAGAGAAACAACCGCTCAGAAACTTTACAGACTCAAAACCAGCTTCGAAGGATACACTGAAAGGTCTACTTTAAGACAAAACAGACCAAGAGACAGACCAAAGTCCTACATAAAGATGACATTAAATTCCATGACAATTATGGCTCTCAATGTCAATGAACTAAATGCAACCAGTTAAGAGACACAGAGTGGCGGGGCCAGAGAGGTGGCGCTAGACGTAAGGTGTCTGCCTTACAAGCGCTAGCCAAGGAAGGACCGCGGTTCGATCCCCCAGCGTCCCATATGGTCCCCCCACCCAAGCCAGGGGCAATTTCTGAGCGCTTAGCCAGGAGTAACCCCTGAGCATCAAACGGGTGTGGCCCGAAAAACCAAAAAAAAAAAAAAAAAAAAGAGAGAGACACAGAGTGGCAAAATGGATCATAAAGTTGAATCCAATGTTCTTTTGCCCACAAGAAACACATCTGAATAGTCAGAACAAACATAGACTCAAAATCAAAAGTTAGAGGACAATCATTCAAGCAAACAGTTCCCTTAAAAAATCTGGAGTGGCCATATTAATATCAGATGTCACAAACTTTAGACTTAGAAAAGTTTTAAGGGACAAAGATGAACATTTCATAGGAAGGAGGCCTAAGAGGCGGGGACAGAGGGGACCGGAAGGCCACTTTGGAGTTTGATGCTATGTTCAACTTCCCATAGAGTGGCCTTGTAGGTAGTTTCATGCAATAAGAATGAGCCACCAGGGCAGAGTTTGGGTCTGAGCCGACACAGGGACCAGGGCCTGGCAACCAGGCTCCAGCTCTGGCTCTGGACCCAGAGGCTCCCCCGAGTCCATCCGCAGGGCCAGGGGAGAAGAGAGGCAGCCCCCAGAGCAGCTCAGCATCTGGCTTAGGGGTAAATGAAGGGGCAAAGGCTGGGGTGGGGTGTAGCTGGAGATATGGAAGGGGCAGAAAGAACCCAGGGTGGTAGAGTTGGTGACAAAGTCCAGTGTGGACAGCTTGGGGTCCCATCAGCCCACACCAAAAGATAGAGTTGGCTCCCTAGCAGTAGTTTTGGTGGATCTTGGGGTCCATGGAAGGCTGCGTGGGGTTCGTACCACTGGGGTGTGCTGGATTCCTCTTCACAGCTTCCTTTGAGCTTAGAGTGATTCCAACATGGAAGTTCTGTGAAATAGTTTGTTCAAGGCATCAACAGCAAAACTTGTACCTCCTGTCCCCCTTGCTCCTCACCTTGGCTGACACTGGCTGTCCCCCAGTGCAGCCTGTGGAGAACCTTCCAGAACATGCCCAAGGCAACATGGCAGGAGTGAGGAGCCCGGAAGTGGGGCTCATTTCTGTCTCCGGAAGAGGGAGGGTTGGGATGCCCAGCACAGGGCATTGCTGCCAGCCCAGCTGTTGCCTAAATGGTGGCCTTGTCCCACCAGCACAAAGCTCCTTTGCCCAGAGCTGGGAGGGAGATTGGGCCAGGGGGACACCACAGCTGAGGGGAGGGGACTCCCCTGAAGGGGTCCTTTCTTGCCCTGAGCCCAGGGCCCAGCCAGCAGCCGGGGGGTCCCCACGTGCCCAGCGAGTGTGGATAAAATCTGGGAGGAAACAGGGTCCCGGCCAGGCTCCTGGAACCCTGATTCATGTGCTCATAGGGGTGAAACACACACCGCTCACTTAGTCTCTCACATGGTCTAAATGGGCAAGATAGGAGGAGGGGCAGCAGGTGGGACCCTGAAAATGAGGGATAGATGCAGGGGTGGGTCAAACAGTTGATCGATGACAAGTGACAGATCCAAATTAACAGGTGACTGAGAGAAAACATAGATTGGGTTCCCTCATCATCATTTAGTACCTGCCTATGCATCCAGTCACTGTGTTGCCCTTCCTCCAACAGTCCCCCAACACAGCCCCATCCCCTCTACCCCCACCCAAAGCAGAGAATCACCCACCATCATCTGGGCTAACTTAGGCAGGGCTCCTGCCCAGACCACACAGACTTCTGGAAGGAAGCAGAGAATCTCCATGCATCATCCCAACTCAATTTAAATCCTGAGCTGGTTGGGGGCCGGGTATTTGCCTTGCATGCCACTAAAACAGGATAGACCCAGATTCGGTCCCCGGCATCCCATATGGTCCCCCAAGCCTGCTTGGTGTGATTTCTGAACACAGAGCCAGGAGTAAGCCCTGAGCACTGCCAGGTGTGGTCCCAAAACAAAAAAATCCTGAGCTGGTGATTATGAAGCTCTAGCTATATTGTTAGGTCACACCTTGTTTTACCCGAAACAAAGATCATCCCTGGTTTCTTTGTATATGTTTGTTTGCAACTTGGTTTTACAAGTTTGCAAACCTGGACTGGACTGGCTCAGGAGAGCCTGTGCAATTTGCCCTTACTATGTCCTTTCTGCCCCACCCGGTGGTGTCTCTGGACTCAATAAAAATGGCAGTGGCAGGCATCTTGCTGGAGATATGAGGTAGAAGACTGTCAGACTACATGGTTTTCACCCTCAGCCTGGTCTGGATTATTTCATGCATGACCTGTCATTGCAAAACCGAGCACCAATGACCACTCTTGTAGCCATCACGAGGGCATCACAGGGTAGAACAGATACACAGACATTTGACCATCCATCCCAGGGAGACCTTCTCTGCACTCTTGGTGGGCATTCACGTGACCATGGACCAATGGCTATGCCCATCAATCCAATGTCTGCCTATTATGGCCTCTCCAAATCCAGAGTCTGATATCCCACATAATTGCAACACCTGATTGTCCCCCATCTTTCAGGGAACATTTCACCCTTTTTTTTTTTTTTTTTTTTTTTGGTTTTTGGGCCACACCCTGTGACGCTCAGGGGGTACTCCTGGCTATGCGCTCAGAAGTTGCTTCTGGCTTGGGGGACCATATGGGACGCCGGGGGATCGAACCGCGGTCCGTCCTAGGCTAGCGCAGGTAAGGCAGGCACCTTACCTTTAGCGCCACCGCCCGGCCCCTGGAACATTTCACCCTGGCAGCCAGACTAGTATAGAGGTGGAACACTTGTCTGCGTCGATGGGCTCATACACCCAATCTATGACTGGGCCTTTGAACCAGTTGCATGGACACACCTCGCCTGTTTCAGCTAAAGGATACACACCCTCTAATGAGGGGCTGGATGAGACTCACAGGAGGAGTTCAGCCAATAGAGAGGGTGGGCAGACAGACAGTAGGCAGGGCAGACACTGCAGGAGGGCCTGGAAGTGGGTGAGGCAATTCGTGGGCGGGCAAGTGGGCAGGACTTGTGACTTCTGCAGACATGAGAAGGAAGGCAGAGCTCTTTCTAGGTTGGATCTCCTGTGGTTGTGTCACTCTGCTTCCCTGCCCTCTGAAGGCCCTGCCAGGGTCCAATGCAAGGAGAAATAAAAGACCAGTGATGAGTCGTGCCTGTGTCTAACAGACCTTCACTGTAGTCACTGATTACCCACCAGTCGCCTCTGAGGCCACTGACCCTGTCAATCTTACTCCCTGGATGTGTTATGGTTGGGGAGGAGAGTGGGGAGATATGGCAGGTATCAAACCCAGAGCCTCAGATATTCAAGACAATTTGTTCTGCGAGCTCCTGGATACAGACACTGAAATAAAGAACAGATGGAAACCATGTCCAAGCCGAGCTCACACGTCTGCGCCCAACCTTTCATTTCCAAAGGAAAGAACCCAAAACAGCCCAGCCTTCCCCCAGCATCTTGCTATATGCGACTTCCCAGGGCCGTCCCACATCCCATCCCACGCAACTGCTGTGGGCTGGGCTGTAACAGACTTTGCATTCCAATCACCACAATCAGGACCAAGGCTCTCAGAGTCCAGGTGGGAGCCCTCAGCAGCCTCCAACCTTTGTTTGGTATCTGTATTTGTGGGGGTAGTAATGATCTGAAATAAACTGAACCCCACATTTCCAGAGGGGACTGGGGATGCTGAACAAGGCCAATGTCAGTGGGTATTCCAGGGAAGGCCTTCAGGGAACTAAGTCAAGGAAAGCAGAGGCCGGAGTGGTGGCGCAGACAGTAGGGTATTTGCCTTGCATGCGATAACCTAGGGCAGACCGTGGTTCAATCCCTGAATGTCCCATATGGTCCCCTAAACCTGCCAGGAGCGATTTCTGAGTGCATAGCCAGGAGTAACCCCTGAGCATCACCAGGTGTGGCCCAAAAACCAAAACCAAACAAACAAAAAGCAGTGATGGAGCCCACAACTGGGACCAGGCACCAGGACACCATGGGGACCAGGAACCATAGGAGCTCTGAAGTGTCACAGGTAGGAGTCAGCTGGGCTGTCTGTATCCTCAAGGACATCTGATCTCATGCAGCCAGTTCCTGACCAATAGACCTGCCAACGTTTAAAGCCCATATTTCATTTTAAAGTCTAGATTTCCAGCATCTCTCTTAAGTAGACTGACCTGAGGTTTGAAGAGATAGCATAACAGGAGGGAGCTTGCCTTGCATGCAGCTGATCTGGGTTTGGTCCCTGGCACCTCTTAGGGTTCCCTAAACCCTACCAAGAGTAATCTCTGAGTGCAAAGCCAGGATAAAGCCTTGAGAACCACTGGAATCGAACCCAAACAAAATAACAACAGCAATTGCAAGTGAACCTGTCTTTTCCAGGCCTGCCCTCCAATGCATCCGTGGTAGACTACACCCTGGGGACAAGGCAATGTGTTGGGGTGAACAGTCATTACACTCGCCAGTTCAACCAGGGCCCATCTCAAACCCTCTAATCCCTTTGGTCAATCCAAACTTTCTTTGGGGGGGGGGGGTTATAGCAGTTAAGGTCACATCTGGTGGTTCTCAGTGATGCTTATGACTCTGCTTGGGGGTAGCTACTGGTAATATTCAGGGGATCATATGGGAGGGATCCCACCAGGATAGACAGCTGGGGAGGAAATGCCCCTTGCCCTATATCCTATCTCCCCTGCCCCTCATCTTTGAACTTTTCTCATTTTCTTCGATGCTGGAAGTGATCATCTGTATGGAGATGCCCTGGAATATTCCTACCAGCCTCCTCCCACCCACCCCCCACGCCATGTCCCTATGCACAGGCTTATCCCTCCCTTGCAGAGTTGGCTTTTCTTCAAAAGCTCCCCCCAAAGACTCATCATAACAAACCAATAAAAGTAAGAACATACACTGGGGGACAGGATAGGCAGGGGTGAGGCCTTGTGTCTAACATGTGCCTGGTTTGGTTTGCATAGGGTTTGGTTCTCTATGCACCTCTGGGTGTGGCCCTGGATATTGGATCCCCCTGTGGATCCTGAACTGCCTGGGAGATGAACACCCATACAAAGAGTGTTCCAGGGATCCCCCCACAGAGAGAATTCCAAAAGATTTCCCTTGAGTCAGAAGTCCCTTGAGTCAGAGGTGGGGAAGGACAACACAAAGAGGGGCACTATCTCCCCATAATCAGAGGCCATTCAGAGGCTGATTCCTGGCCACCCCTCCCTCAACAAGAGCTCTGGTTGAGAGAGTTAAGGTCACTTTTATGACCTGTCGTGTTGCTCCCAAACACGCCTAATCCCCAGTATGCATGTTTAACTTCTTTCTGGTACCTCGTGTCCCTGGTTGCCCATCTCTGGTGCTGTGGGTCCTGCCACCTTGCACATATCTCTTGCCCTATATAGGCATTGTTAGAATGGAATACAGTGTCTCTGGACATCAGCCTGAGACTTGTTCCTACCTTGCCTGGTCATCAGCTAGAAGGTTTCATCTTTGGCGCCAGAAACATGCCCATACATCTTGTCTCATGCCCACCACTGTTCACTCCCCAAAACACAAGGCCAGTGTCCTGGGACATCCCTGTCACAGCAAGCAATAGTCTGGGACCTATACTTCCTAAGCACCCAGGATCGCTTCAGCCATACTCAGGCCAAGCTTCCACCTTCCAAACCACACCAAGTTCCCCAATTGCTTGTTTTCTTTTGAAAGCATCCAGCTTTTTATTTTTAATAAACTCAAGGAAGTTGACAAGGTAATTACTGCATAGTTCTGGGGCTAATTAAGCCACGTCGACACCCCGCAGGGACCAGAAATCCCAGAACCCAGGGCTTGGAGGAAGAGAACATTCGAGGAAAGAATCTAGAAAGAAGCAGCACAGGCAGAAAGTAGCCACTCTGTATCCCTCACCACGTTGAGGTGGCGTAGACCAGAGACCCAAGGGACTCAGGAACCGTCTCTCAGGGGAGGGGCTCCTGGAAAAGGCTGAGCCATTGGGGTTGTCTCAAGTGGGAGCTATTGTCATCTGCTGAGAGGTCAGGGGTTTTCCCTTGCTTTGCAGCACACAGGTGGTCAGGAGGGACCCCTCACCACTGTCCACCCAGAATCATGCCCCAAACTCTCCTGCAAAGAACCTAATGACTGTCCCCTGTGACCCTGATCCAATCTGGGGGCCCTGGAGAGAGAAAGAGGAGCTGAATAAGTAGGGAGCCAGGAGACATAGAATGTGCCAGGACTCAGAGAGCACTTGAGAGAAGGCCTGGGCAAGGGTAGGGGGTGCGGAGCTGGTCCAGGAGGGTATAGAGAGACAGACAATGCCCAGGCCAGAGCAAAGGGCCTGCTCGCCCTTTAAGACTTGCTCCAAAGAAGCTACTGCTGGGGCCTAGGCATGTCAGAAGACTGACAAAGAGAGAACCTTGATAAGAGGATGTAGGCTGGAGAGGAAGAGGAGGAGAAGGAGGAAGAAAAAGGAGGAAAAAAAGGAGGAGAGTAAGCAGAATAGGAGGGTTAGAAGGAGAAGAGAAGGAGAAGCAAGATGATAAGGGAGGAGGAGGAAGAGGGAAAGGAGGAAGAAGATGAGGAGGAAGAGAAGGGAGGAGAAGGAGGAAGAGGAGGAGAAAGGAAAAACAGAAGAAAATGAAGAGGAGAAAGAGGAAAAGGAGCAGGAGGAAGAGAAATCAGAAGAAAAGGAAAGAGAAGTCAGAGTAGGAAGAGTAGGAAGAAGAGGAAAAGGAGGAGATGGAGGAGGAAGAGAAAGAAGAGAAGGAAGAGGAGAAGGAGGAAGAGGATAAGAGTCCTAGAGCAAACATACAACACCAACCTGCACCCCTGGCCCAGCTGGCCCCAAAAGGGGTCATCCACTCACAATGTCCTGCATACAGAGGCCCATCCCACAGCTCTTTCTTTGTACACAGTGCTGAGATAGAGCAGAGATGCTATGGTGGTACATGGGCATGGAGCACCCAGGTGCGTGTGCATGTGTGTGTGCGTGCGCGCGCGCGCGCGCGTGTGTGTGTGTGTGTGTGTGTGTGTAACAGGGGTATTACCAAGCTTCTAGGTTTCAGCGGAGGCCACAGACTTAGACAACCTCTACTGAGGACTCCTCTACTGAGGCCCTGATTTCTCTCCCAGCATCCCAAGCAGTGGCTCCAAGCTCTGAGCACTCAAGTGGGGCCCTATTCCATGTGCAGGGCCCACAGAGAGCTCCATAGCAGAACCTCCTCCTCGCAGGCAACAACAGTCCTTGAGCCTCATCTCTGTGGCTGCCCCTGTGGGTAGTTCTGCTGCCACCTGCTCTTCCTATATGGTCTCTGTGGTGCACCACAGTAGGGTGGGGGGGGCACCTGAGCCCCAGGCGAGCATCATGTGCAAACCATGTGAGGGTATGTGGGCACATCCAGCTACAGTGGGTGTGACTCCCCGTGGGCATGTCTGCAAACTCCATCATTGGACCAGTGCCATGGCTGAGGTGGCACCCACTAGATATGTCAGCCCAAGGGGGACACGCTAATAAGAATAAATGTAGGTGACCTAAATTTCCTGCTGGCTGGACCCCGTCCTGGCTCCCACCCCCACCCCACCGCACGTATGCGTGGATGGTGCAGATGGACAGATTTGGAGCCTGGCACCTCAGCTCTGTGATGCTTTTCTTGCAGCTCTGCGTAACAGGAGCAAGCCAGGTGAGACAGGAGGAAGAGATCTGAGGTTTGGCCCGAATGGACCGGCCAAGGCCGTCCTGATCATCTGTTTGCTTAGATCGTTTCCCAGGACCTTGAAATGCAACATAAAGGAAAGAGCCCAGAGGAACCCTCAGTAACTTCACAACCTCCGGGAGTGAGAGAAACAGGACCACTGCGCCACTGGCCATTGGCTCCAACTGCTGCATTTCTTCGAAGCCCAGGAAAGGGGTGAGGAGCCTGTGGGGGGCAGAGGGAAGCTGCAACCCCACTTTACTTTCTGGAGATGAGGCTAATCATGGTACTAGCAGGATCTGTGTCCAGGAGGAACCCTTCAGAGCAGTGGGCGTGGCAGATATGAGGGCAGGAGCATGGGCAAAAGGCGGGACTTTTCAACTGAGTGGACAACACAGGTTTGGGTGCAAATGACCCCCCACAAAGATCCTTTGACAGAGGGTCCAGGCAAGTAGAGACAGAAGAAGGCAGAAGAGACACCCACCTGATCTAAAGCCCTTTAGAATAAGTGAAGAATTAACATCTTCCCATTCTGGAAGAAGTGAACCTCCCATCAGGAGAGGCATGCAAGCCAGGCCAGCCAGTTATAGGCTCAAGCTTTCAAGATGGGTCGCTTCCATCTTGAGGATTCCCCTTCCTTTTCCTCCCAAAACTATTCTAAGACAACCAGTAGAGATTTAACCCATTTTCAACCAGTTGTCCCTGTAAACTCAACAATCCTTGGAGCTCAGAGAAGAATTCCCACCCCAGGGTGTGTGTGTGGCGGGGGGAGGGGGTTGTTCTGCTTCCTGGGGTGGAGGGGGGGTGAGTGGAGAGGATCCAAACCCTTTCCCCACCTCCATGGTGAACCCTCCCCTGCTCCGGCCAAACCCGTCCCCAATCTCAGCAGCCCCCCCATTCACAGCCAGCCAAAAGGCCAAATCCGACCGAATTTCCACTGTGCTTCCTTTGACTGCCAGGGAGACAAAAGGAGCTGGGCCGCTTCTTTGGCGACGACCCACTCAACTTCCATAATTGGAACAATCATGGACGCGCATCTCCCAACACGGAGAAGGCAGCACATCCTGGAGCGCTGACGACTTAATCCGGGATTTCTAATAAAAGGATTAATTAAAGCCTTAAGGGTCGCTGGCGCTGCTGAAACTCTAAGAAAATGAACCATCCCTCCGCTCCAAGAACGCACAATTCCTCTGTCTATCTGTCTGTCTGTCTGTCTGCCTGTCTCTCTCCTCCTCTCCCTGGCACCTTGGAGCCACAGAAGGGACCCTGGGAGATTCTCTGGGCAGAGCCCATCACAGATCATTCTGTACCCCGAGACTGAGATACAACACTGCCTTGGTGAACCCACAAAGTGAAGGCACCAAAGTCTGCACAAAGATCAGCTCACCCCAAGGGTGCCATGATTCCAGCTGAGTGTCCCCGAATGGGGTGGGGACGCA
Organism: Suncus etruscus; assembly: GCF_024139225.1. Classification (NCBI taxonomy): domain Eukaryota; kingdom Metazoa; phylum Chordata; class Mammalia; order Eulipotyphla; family Soricidae; genus Suncus; species Suncus etruscus. Next base: position 6,561,486 of record NC_064854.1, read on the forward strand.
AACATTGAGACCAGGTGATGCGCGCAGTAGAGGAAACAACTTAGAGTCCCCAACCCTGCTGCCCAAACCTGGCTAAGACAAGAAAAGCAGCCTCCTGTCTCTGGGCACCCCCAAGCCCAGCTTCTACTACTCCATTTCGGTGCCTCACGTTTTCAGAGTTCTCCCTGTGAAGTGAAAATTGCCTTCTGGTGGAGAAAGGTTTTTAATGATCACTTTGCTTCCTGCGTCTCCATGGCGACAGGGCCCCGCGCAACTCAGCCCCAGCCCCCCTCGGGCGTTAGGAGGCCTTTCTTCCTTCTCTGAAAAAGTGATCCATCAAGCCCCACAGACGCCTTTGTGATCGGACTGATCACCTCCACAGCGGACGTCGCCTTGGGGTGGGGTGCGGTGCGGTGGGCGGGGGGGGGGGATGCCCAGGGTACCAGCTCATCATTCCCGGGAACCAGGCTCATGCCTGGCACCGGCCCCTGCATCCTTACTGCATGCAGAGCGCGCACCTGTCCGGGGTGGGGGCTTCAGCCGCGTGCCCAGGTGCGCCCTGCCCAGCCCAAGCCGGTGCCAGCTCCAACCCTCGGAGCCTTGGCACAGGGACCTCAGCCAGGCTGGGCCCGCCAGGGCTGGGCGCAGGAGACCTCGGAGCCAGAACTGGGCAGGGCGGCGGCATCCAAGAGTTCTCTCTCTCTCTTCCCCTCCATGGCTGATCAGCAGCGCCCAAGAAGAGGCCCAAGGTGGCCCAGCCTTACCCCCAGCCAGCGTGCCAAGGGGCCCATCCCAAGCGCCTCCATTGCGCAGGGGAAATCGCTCCTTCCCGGACAAAGAGAGCTTCCCGGCTGCGCCCTAGCCTGGCAGGGGAAACCTGAGCCTCCGATCTGAAGCGTCGGGGTCCCCCTGGGGCTCCCCCAAAGGCGCAAGGGGCGCGGGGAGCCCTGGGCGCGCGCCTTGCGCCCTGCGCGCCCTGTGCGCCCTGCCCTGCCCGCCTCCCTCTCAAAACCGTTACCTGGGTTCTCCCCGGCGGCATCCGCAGCGGAGGTGGCCGAGGGGTCCCCGAGGACGCTGGGGTCACTCTGGGAGCGGCCCCGAGACACGAGGCAGCCACTCCCGTCCTCCGACGCGGCCATGGGCCCAGCGCCGCAGGGGCCAGCTGGAAGGCGCCCGGGGAAGGAGCGTCCACGGCGGCCAAGGTCACGGCGAGGGAGGCGGCGGGGGTGTCTTGGATAAGGGCAAAATCCTGAAGGGCTGGGAAGGACCGGCAAGGGGCCGGAGGGGCTCTCCGGAGCCGGGGGTTCAGCGCCCCCGAAGACAATAGCCTAGCCTAGCCTGGTGGGGTTCCCACCAGCCGCATCCCGGCGCGCGCGCTGGCTGGCTGGCTAGGCCTGGCTGGCTTTGTTATGTATTCGTGTTTATTCCCATTCTTAGGTCTCTATTCCAGGGTGGGGGGTAAAAAGAAAAAAAGAATTGCAAAAAAAAGAAAAATAAAAAAGTTGAACCAAGAAATTAAAAAAAAAAACTTTTTCTTTGCCCTGTGTTTATTGGGAGGGGGGTTCTGGGGAGGTGCTATCCAAGAAATTCTGGGGGGTGTTCTTCCCGCCCCCCACCCCACCCCCCACCCCCCTGGGGGTTAAGAAAAAGAAAGACAAAAACAGGGGAAAATAAGAATCTTTCTTCCGCTCTTGCAAATTGCTTTCATCTGAAAGCTGTTCTTGGGAGCATCTGTTGGAAAACATGAGGATTCTCCCATCAGGCCGCGCGCGCGAGGGGCATGACGTCACGAAGGGGGAGTGTGATGGAGTTCTCAGGGCTGGGGCGGGCTGGGGAGAGGGTCCAGGCACCTGGGCTCTGGGAGGAGAGGTCGGATCCCCAGCAAGGAGCCGCCCACCTCGGCCCCAGGGCTTCTCCCAGGGCCCTGCTGCTCTGCCTCCATCCAGAGCTGGCACTGGAGCTGAGGCCTGAGCTTCCGCAAGATTGGGGAGCCGGCTTCTGGCCTTCCCCGGCTCCACAGAGCTACCTTTGGGGACTTCCTTGGGCACCACTCTGGGTGAGGGTCTGGGGGTGCTGGTGCATGCCAAGGAGGCTTCCCCAGAGCCCTGGAGGAAGTCTGGCTATGCTGGGAGGTACCCGCCCTGCCCACCCCTGGGGCTGCCACTTCCAGAGGTGTCTTTCAAGGTGTTAATGAGCTGTTCTTGGGTCTGGCCCCTAGAGGCACCTCCTGCTCCCCAGCTCAGGCAGAGCCTGGATGAAAAGCCTAGAAGGCCAGTTCACTTTGGGATCCAGGTGAGGGCGACCAGGAGGACAGGATCTCCATCCTGTAGCCAGTGGGGGCGAAGGAAGTGGGGCTCCCCACCTCGACCAGCCAAGATGCCAGCAGAGCAACCCCACTGAAAAGAACCAGGAAGCAGAAGGGGATGTCACCAATTAGCGATAGCCACGGGGCAGAGGCAGGGATGTTTCTGGAGCTGCTGCTGCTTCTGGCAAGGCTGGTTTGCACCAACAACAGAGCAGGGACGAGGGTGCCCAGGTCCTGGATGGCTCCCCGGCCCTCTGCAGGACCAAGGACGCACCCCAAGATGGAAGTTAGGGGAGCTCAGCTCAGCGGCAACTCTGGGATAGTGACAGTCCCTTGTCTGTTCACTTACCCATGTGCTCCGCACTCACACTCAAACATTCATTTATTCAGTCATTCATTCTTTCCATAGTCAGTCATTCATGTATTTATTTAGTCACATACATTCAACTTATTCATTCACTCGTTCACATCTCATTCAAGCACCCTCTCATCTACTCACTCATACATTCATCCTTTTACTTATGCAAACATTTATTCACTCATTTAAAATATATATGTGTGTATATATATATATATGTGTGTGTATATAAAATATATATATGGGGGCCACACCTGACGGTGCTCAGGGGTTCCTCCTGGCTCTGCACTCAGAAATCACTCCTGGCAGGCTTGGGGACCATAGGATCTCAGAAATTAAACCATCCCGGTTTGCAAGGCAAATGCTCTGCTGCTGTGCTATCGCTCTGGCCCTCATTATTATTTGGGGGGGTTGGGTTTTTTTGAGGGATCACACCCAGTGGTGCTCAGGTACTCCTGGCTCTGCACTCAGAAGAAATCATTCCTGGCAGGCTTGGGGGACCATATGGGACGCCAAAGATTGAACCCAGGTTGACCTCAGTTTGACTGCAGGCAAGGCAAACGTCCTACCACCGTGCTATATCACTCTGGCCCTCGTTATTATATTTAACATTCATCTAATCACTAAATCCTTTACATTCTCTGACTCACTTTAACTCACTCATTTACTCAGATGCTTGTTTCCTTATTCACTCACTTTTTCAGTCGCCCATACATTCATTCATTGGTACACTTGCTCTATCACTCACACACTCCGTCTTGCTGAGACTCATTCCCTCACACGCTTATTCGTGTACTTGTTCACTCTTATCCTCACTTGTGCATTCCGTCACACACTCACTCACATTCTCCCTTGCTCAGCAGTGTGCCTTTTCCCACATACTCCTCAGTCACTCACATTCACTCAAGCACACATGCAAACACTCACTCGTTTGCTCATTCCCACACTCCGTCACTGACTGAACAGTCACTCAATCTTTCCCTCATTGACTCATTCATTCATTCATTCACACACACACACACACACACACACACACACACACACACACACACTCAAAGGCAGAGATCCTGACTGCACTGACTCTGTGCCAGGCACCCGGGCACCTAGCAATGAAAAAATGCAGAAACCCACTGAGGGTCTTCCAGGATGGGAAGAGCTGAAAATGTCCTAACAACGATCAGATGACTCCCCACCCAAGCCCTCAGTTTGATGTCACACACAAAGGGGAATAAAAACTGTGAGTGTCACAGATAACCATGGTCCGCTCTGCCTTCCCCTCATGCCTAGGCCTCTTACGGTCTGCCCTGTGGTCGCCGGTCACCAGACCCATAGGCAGCCTTGCCAGTAGCAGCAGCAGTGGCCTTACTGCCTTGCCCAGCTGGACCCCAGGTCTCTCTCTAGAGCCCTGCACAGCTCCACACACTGCCCTGTGGGTGTGAGATGACTGAACGTTGAGCAGAATCTGTTGCTGCAGCTGCAGCACATGGGGTGGGACAGCAGAGCACAGTGAGGCCCAGTAGCTGAGCCAAGGTTCCAGGGGTAGACAGATATCACTGTAGGGAGGCAAGGGGGAAGAAGAGGCCTACCACTGCCTGGAGTAGCCCTGGATCCCCAGTACCCCAGGCAAAAGTGCAGGGTCAGATGTTAGGTAACCTTATTTTACCCAAAACAAAAATTATCGAGGGCCAGAGAGATAGAACAGTGGTAGGGCGTTTGTCTTGTAAGTGGCTGACTCAGGACCAACAGTAGTTCAATTTCGATTTCCTTTCCAACATCCCATAAGCCCCCCCCCCCCCATGCTTGCTGGGAGTGATTTCTGAGCACAGATTCAGGAGTAATCCCTGAGCGGAGCGCAGCTGGGTGTGACCCAAGAACAAACAAAACAAAACAAAGATCACCCCTGATTTCTTTGCATGTTTGTTTACAACTTGGTTTCATCCAAAACATATCTTATATGTAAACCTGGATGGGACAAGCTCAGGATAGCCTGAGCTATCTGCCCTCACTTTGTCCTTACTGCCCCACCCGGGGGGTGGTCTCTGTATTCCATAAAAACAGTTGTGGTAGACATCTTGTTGGAGATACAAGGTAGAAGACTGCCAGACTATGTGTTTCACCCTCAGCCTGGTCTGGATTATTTTATACGTGATCCAGATTCAGACTGATTCACCTAGGGTTGGAAATAACAGCGCAAGGGGTGATTTTGCAGTCAGGCACCAAGGGAACACACACAAACACACACATACTCACATATACACATAGACTCATACATACAAACATACCTACATCCACACTCACATACATACATACTTGTAACCCTGCCTCCAACTTCCTGTTTCTCTAACCTTCTTTTGATTTTTTTTGCTTTTTGGCCCACACCAGGTGACACTCAGGAGTTACTCCTAGCTATGCACTCAGAAATCGCTCCTGGCTTGGGGGAATGTAACTCCACCCTGGATTTAGGTGTAGCTACCTGAGACCCGCCCATTTCTGGGAGGAGTCTTGGGAAGTGGATATTACCTTAACTTTACCTGCAAGACCCCGCCCATTTCCTGGGAGGGGTCTTGGAAAGGGTAGATAAGGCTTTGACCAGAGAGGATTAGGGCTTTTGCCCCTTTTGCCAGCATGGAGAGGTATGAGGAAAAGACATGGCCAGACAAGTTAAGACGCAGGGCAAGCTAAGGATAACATGCATAAATGGTTGAAATTGACCACACGTGTGGTGGATAGGGTATGAATAAAACTGATACTTCCTAATGCCTGTCTATGGATGAGTCTGATTCCGCCGTTCACCTAAACCTGGGACCCATCAGCTGAATGAGGGTTGAGGAGCCACATGGCCTGGGATGGCAGAGAAAGGTCCCTCCATTCGTCCCATCACCATCCAGCTCCATCATTAATTATTTAATTCTACAGGGGACCATACAGGACGAGGGGAGATCAAACTGTGGTCCATCCTAGGTTAGCCACATTCAAGGCAAACACTCTACTGTTTTCACCACTACTCCAGTCACACCCTAACCTTCTTTTGAGATGTTAATCCCACCTGGATGAACAGACCGCCCATACCTGGGATGGGATGGGCTGTTTAAGAATAAAAGATTCTGGCTTGGGGGGAAGAAAAGGAGATACATGGAGAAAAAGTAAAGGGAAAGAGGTGCAGCAGAAAGCTCAGCAGAGAAGCAGATGTGAGGAAAAGCATATGGCAGGGAAAAGCCTGAGAAATAAAGCAAGCTGACTCCCCAATGAAACTTGAAGTGACTGCTTGTGAATTCTTTCTCTGCCACTACTACCCTTCTTCATCTGAACTGTCCACATGAGAGGTTAGAAACGCAGTGCCTGGGGCAGCCTCACCCAAGACACGGACTATATGTTTTATATGTTTTAATCAACATACATTGTCACATATACTCCACATATACACATTCATACATGCTTGTATACACATACTTACATACTTACATGCATACATATATCCACTCACACACACACTTTGCAAATCACGGTGCCCCATTGGAACTATGCTGGTCTGGGCCAGTCATGAGTTTTTCCCTGACTCTGCGTGCTCGCTAGTACATGGCATTTCCATCGGAAGAGGCAGTCTAACTAATTTTCATTAGAAATATCTGATGGTGGTGGTGGTGGTGGTGGTGGTGAGGGATGGAGCCTGGTGGGACAGAAGTTTTTCTAGGAAGGTCAGTAGGAAAGACAGGCGTCTGGAGTTTTGGTCTCCAGAGGGTGACCAGGCACTGCAGGTAGAGGTGAGTTTCCCTGACATAGCAGGTAGTAGGGGAGGGACCCGGAGGCCAGCAGAACATGGGTTTTGGACCAGGACCTGTGCCCCTTCTGGGAGACAGCATGACTGTCTTGGCCCTGGAGAAAATATCAAGGAGTTTGACAGGATTTTTCCTGCTTCATCTTGTGGTGTCTGGGGTCCATCAGGATTGAGCCCCAAAACCCACCCTTTGATCTCTCTGATATCAGAGGGTTACTTTTTTTTTTTTTTTTTTGGTTTTTGGGCCACACCCGGCGGTGCTCAGGGGTTCCTCCTGGCTGTCTGCTCAGAAATAGCTCCTGGCAGGCACAGGAGACCATATGGGACACCGGGATTCGAACCAACCACCTTTGGGCCTGGATCGGCTGCTTGCAAGGCAAACGCCACTGTGCTATCTCTCCGGGCCCAGAGGGTTCCTTTTTTGGTAATGAATGTTGAAATGTGGGTAACAGCATCCCCTTTCCTTGGGGGGATTCAGGGGAGGTGTCTGTGTCCAACACATCCTCTGGTGTCTGATAACTTTCCTTGAGGAGCACCACTCCTACTCGGCTGCTCCATGGCATCTGTCCAGGGAGTACTGGCCCCTGCCCCCAAATCATCAGCCTCTAAGGGCCAGTGAGCAGCACCCTGCTGGGGACAAAGCTAGGTGAGTCCTACTGATCTCTCCCGAATGGGATATGGAGGCAGGAATAGACACTCATCCATAGAATGAGTGAATGAATGAGTAAGTGAATAAATATATGGAAGAGTGAATAAATGAATGAATGAGTGAATAAATACATGAAAGAGCAAAAATGAGTGAATGAACGGGTGAATGAATGAATGAGTGGGTGAACGAATGAGTGATTAAATATATGAAATAGTGAATGACTGGGTGAATGAGTGGGTGAATAAAAGAATGAATAAAATATAAGAGTGAATGAATGAGTGAGTGAACAAATAAATGAGTGAATAAGTGAATGAGTGAGTGAGCAAATGAGTGAATGAATAGACATAGCTGCAGATGAGGGCAGGCAGCAGGCCTGTAGGATTGGGCAGCTCATCCTCCCCAAAGCAGGAGTCACCCACGGGCTTTAGTAGGCCGGGGAGCCCCCTTGACTCTGAAGCACCATCAGGAACCCGCGGACCGTCCTCCCCAGCAGACACACAAGAAACCAGCCAACTGGCCACTCAACAAACTGCTCAGAGCCGCCTGGCCTCCCAGTCCTGCCCTCAGGACCCACAGAGGAGGGACAAAGGCCCCAAGGAACCGAGGCCGGTGATTTGATGGGGAGCTGCCCCCTCTGTTGGCCATAGGAGGAACTGGGCAACTGAAGAACTGAGGAACCTGGACCTCCCAGGATCCTGAGTTTTCTAGCCCCATAGATGTGCTGGATGCCCATGTACCCAGTTGGGGTCCTTTCTAAACGCTCCTCCTAAATCCAGTTCCTGCTCCCATCGCATCTACTCCTGAAAGTGGGTGCAGCCAGCTGGCCTGGGAAGGGTGCAGATGTCAACAGCTCCCCACCCTATGATATCCATCCACCTGTATCCCAGATTCCTTCTGAGCAGGAGTGACCCCCGGGCTGAGGGGCTCTTGCTCTAGTTCTGCGTGGCTCGTAACAGTCAGGGAGGTTGTCTGGGAGGCCAAAGTGGGATTTAAGTGCAAGCAGTGCATAGCATGTAGATAAGGCCCAGGATTGATTGATCTTCAGCAAGGTTCAGGCCCTGAGCACCCAAAGCTACTGAGAGGAGGTCTCAGAGAAGGGGAATATGGGCACCTGGGGGTGTCGGGGAGGATCAGTCCACAGGGAGGTTCCCCAGATACACTGTCACCTATTTCCAATAGTCAGTACTTGTAAAAGGAGGTCACTTGCATCAGACTAGCATCTGCCCGCCTCCCTCTGACTCCCATACTCCTGAGCTCCAGTGTCAGTAACATGTCCCCGCCCCCACCCCATAGCACAGCTGGTGGCTTCGGGACATCCCACAGTGCAGATTCCTGTCACCACCCCCTGGCACAGAAAAGCCAAGTGGCAGATGCAACATTTCAGTCTGAGCTTTGCATAGGACCAGCCAGGTGTAGGAATCCAGACAAGTGAATGGGCAGCATTTCCAGCACATCCCAGTTTAGAAGCCAACAACCCACTGGGACAAGCTTGCAGATAATGGCAGGCAGACATGGATGGGTCTGTAGAACCACTCAGAACATGGGGTCCGAAGGGTTCCTATTTGGACTGCAATGGGGGTGATGGGTGAAGCATTCAGGCACCAGGCCCCCCCAACGCCCTTTTACATAAACTTTCTTTTGAGATGTTAATCCCACCTGGATGATCAGACTGGTCCATACCTGACATGGGGCAGGCTGCTTTAAATAAAGAATAAAAATGTCTGGAGAGGGGAGAAGAGAAACAGCAAGGAAAGAGAGAGTGGGGCAACAAAAATGCTTAGCAGAAAAAGCAGAGGGGAGGAAAAGCATATGTCGGACAGGACCATGGAATAAAAAGCAAGTTGACTCTGATGAAACTTTAGCTGATGGTGAATTATTTCTCCACTATTACACTTCATCTTCAGACATTTTTATTCTTTATTGAAAACAGCCTGCCCCATCCCAGGTGTAGGTGGGTCTGATCATCCAAGTGGGATTAACATCTCAAAAGAAAGCTTAGGTAAAAGGGTATTGGGGGAAGGGTTACACATAGGACTCCAAAAATCCTGCAGGGCAAGTGGGGGACAGACCACCCACTTCTAGTCTGGCAACTGCTGATTCAGTGCAAGGACTGACGGACAAATGTACCCCACATTTTAAGAAGCCACATCATGGGGTCCCTAGCTCCCTGGTTTGTCCCAAGACAATGTGAAAAGCCCAGGGGTCCATTCCTCCTGTGGCATACACGGACAACCTGGATTTCAGGAAATGAGGATGGGGCCATTAGCAGAAGCTTAGAGTGGGGTGAGTTTGTTCACCAAAAGCTGCACTCCCAGAAAATTTGGGGGGCCTGGCCCTTCCTCAGGAAAGCTACAAACCGACTGGATTCAGAGAGGCCTTCCCAATTCCAGTTGTAGTTTCCAGAAGGCAATTCTGAACAAGCACATGCAAAGGCCACTGGGGTGGGTGAAAGGCTCAGGACATGAGGTAGCTGGGGTGCTTTGGTGGGGGGTACAGGAGGTGAGGGAGGCCAAGCCCAAATATCACAGGGCCTCACTGACCTGGAGTTTAGCATGGCCCTTACCTGGAAGAAAAGGACATGTATCTCTGTAGGGAAGCCTCAGCTACAGCAGGAAGTAGCTCAGCTTCCCCACAGAATAGGACCAAGGTGAGCAAAGCAGACTAGGGAGGGTGGGTAGAGTTAAGGGGAAACTCCAGACCAGGGATATCAGAGGCATCATGGACAGGGAAAGCAACAAGGACTGGTGGACTCAGGAAGCTCAAACTCCCATCAAGAGAAATGGGGTGAAGTTTCTTCTGCGTGCTTTGCACAGAAGACAGGCCCTCCCATGAGGCGACAAAGTCTCTGAACATCTGTAGGAATGATCCCCTAAAAATAAATATTTAAAACAAACTCAATCCAAGTCACATAGCATGAGGCATGATCTCATGATGTACTGTGGTGTGAATCCTCCACGTTTTCAGGGTCTGTAAGGAACATGTCTGATAGCAACAGGTGGAAGAGATTTGCAAAGATGGGCTCCAAGGATCAGAGAGCACCCCAGAGCTGGAGAGAGGGCTGGGTCACCAGCCAAACCCGAAAGAAATGTCCCTGAGATGGGTCCTGCCATATCACAGACACACTGAGACTATAGGAATCCATGTTTTGATCTCACTCCAACTTCACTCTGGGGACTCCAAAGCCAGTGCATTGGGGAGGTGGAGGATAGTGAATATGAGGTGGTTGTGGACAGGACAGAGAAGCTCTGGGGGGGGGGGCAGCACAGAGCCCCACAGACACAGGAGGCAGATGGCTGAAGATTCAGCCCAAAGTCTTCAAGCAACGAACAGAACAAGTTTCAAAACTGACTTTCTGAAGGACTCAGAGCAAAAGCAGAGTTCAAGCTGCAATACCAGCACTCCAGGGTCAAACCAACAGGGACCCCCTCCCCAATTCAGTCTAAGTTACCCCCCCCCAAGGTCAGACCCACCAGAATATCTGCTCAGTCCCAGCACTCCTGGGTCAGATCCAACAGCATCTCTGCCCAGTACCAGCATTTCTGAGTCACGGAAGGAAACCACTATGTTCTAGAAAATTCCACGTAGAGTAAAGCTTTCCCCTTCGCTTTAAGCTGAAGCTCTGTGGAACAAACTCTGACATCAGACTGCTCCTGCTCTGTGGATGGACTGAGATGTCCACAGGCCAGTTCTGAAACAGGAAGGGCTGGACCAGCTCTCGCCAGCCTGGAGCAAGCCTTGTTGTGCCACAATGGGAAAGGGTTTTATAGAAGACATGCCAAGCACAGGAGTAAAATATTTCTCTAAGCGGCCGCACACTTGGTCGAGGGGAGCACTGGGAAATCCTTAGATCATGGGTGCATTTCCATGCCAGAAACCAGACTCCTTGGGTAAGGAGTTTAGCAGTGCCCCACCAAGACCCACAGTCTTGGAGAAAAGGCAAAGCCAAGGGTCCGGATAGAAACAGACATTCACACCATCCCATGGTAAGAAGGAGGCAACTCGGGCCAAACCTGCTTACAGTTGCAACTTTCCTTGGATCCAGAGAAACTGGGCTGAACCTCTGCCTAAGAGAGCCCAGACACTACTTTGGGGGAGCATCTTGTCACCCTTAATACCTGCGATGTCCTTATCCCCAAATCAGTACACAAATAAGATCAGAAAGACGACTCTCCTTCATGCTTCTGTTAGATTCCTGCTGCTTACAGACTCCATCAAGAGGAACACCCCATGGCCCTCAGGCCCCAAGTGTGGGGTGACCCTGTAGGCACCAGGTCCAGGGTCAAAGCACAATGGTGACATTTGGGAGCAAGAAAATTTCCAGAGAGCCCAGGGATCCAGGAGGCAGGGCGAGCGGCTGCACTTGTGCTGGGTTTGGTGGTTTTGTAGGTGCTTCTGTGGATTCCAGAGCCCCAATCCCCATACACTGGCAGAGAGAAGGTCCTGTTTTAGAGCCAGACAGGCTTTGGGGGTCCCCACTTCTGGTCAAAGCTCCTGCCTAGAGCTTCCCACCAAGATCATGGCAAACCCTCTGTTGGAGGGGCAGAAGTAAAGGAGGAGGGTCTGTTAGCTTACACCTTATTTTACCTAAAACCAAGATCGTCCCTGGTTGCTTTGTATATTTCTTTACAACTTGGATCTAGCCCAAAACAGAGATTGTCTTCCTTGTAAACCTGGGTGGGACTGGCTCAGGATATCCTGAGCTATCTGTACTTACACTGACCTTACTGTCCCACCCAAGGGTGGTCTCTGGATTCAATAAAAATGGCAGCTCTGGCAGGCAGCTGGCTCCCCATATGAGGTAGAAGACTCTCATATTACATGTGTTTTACCCTCAGCCCGGTTTGGATTCATTTCATGTGCGACCCACATACAGACTTGTTTACCTGGGGTTGGAGATACAGTGCGTGGGGTGATTTTACAGGGGTCACAGCAGGATTCAGTCCATAGGCAATGCTTCCAGACTTGGGGACCAACTTCCATCTCTAGAACCCCCAAATCCCCTGAGCTCTCTCAAACACAAGCCCGAGTACCACAGGCATTGCAACATGAACAGTTCAAACCAAACCCAAACCTTGAGAGTCCCTGGGAATTAACCAGAAGTTTTTTGTCCAAGATACTGCTGCCTGTCTATATTCACCCTAGACCCAAACTGAGCTTTCCCCTTCAGAGGAGTCTGGCAATATCTGGGGGACCAAGTTAATTAGTGACCTTGTGACCTTGAGAGGGGCAGAGCAGAAAACAGGAGTGGGAGCTAGGGTATATGCAACTTGGACCAGCACACCGGCCTGTGAGGCCCCCAAGATGGCAATGAGGCCAGACCTGTAGTCTGTGGCCTGGATAGGAGGAAGCCTGGAAGGGTCCACACACAGGTGGACGTGCCTGGCATCCCTCTGTTTCAGGGGTCACACCCTGGCCACCCAGACACCCAGACATCCCTCCAGCCTGGGGCTCTCTGGTACAGCCATTCTGTTCTCAAGAGCAAGGTTTTGGGTTTGAAGGGGAGACCAGAAAGGGGGCCTATCCTTGTATGCTCTTACGTCCCAGTCACTACCATCTAAAGAGGCTGTCAGGGGTCAAGCAGGGTCAAGCAAGACCTCCAGAGTGTCTGTTTGGGGATCCCAGCCCCATGATGGATCCCAGAACTGAGGCCAGAGAAACAAGCTATTGATTTGGCATCTGCCTCCCCACCCATTTCACCTCCAACCCTGAAAGTCCCAACTTTTCATTGGCCACTCCGTGACATCAGGGATCAGGCCTTGCCCTTCCAAAGACTTTCCCAAGCAGCAGTCGGAGAGACAGGACAGAAATTAAGACCTTTGCCTTGCCCCAAACCAAGCCCAGTTCAATCCCAGAATCCCGACACCCCAGAGAAGTGCTCCCAGAGCACAGAGCCAGAAGTAAGACCCAGAAACTGCTGGTGTGGCCCAGAAACAAACAGAACCAAAGTTCAAAACAAAATAAGCTACACTCTCTGGAGGCGAAAGTCGTCCTGGCTCAGTGTCTGATTCATTCCTGAGTGAAAACCAGGGTCTCAAACAAACACCCAGCTCCCTTCCAAAGACTTGGGCCCACCCACAGAGCTGCTTCTGGAAGCAGCCTTCCACCCAGGAAGGGGATGGCATGGGCATCCTGAACTTCCACACTGGAAATAAGTGGGTCACATGCCAAGGTACCCTCAGAATGCCAACCTGGTGAGCTTCTCACACTCAGCCCATCTCCAAGCAGGATGGGCATTTGGACCAAGTTGGATCCAACTTTCAGTGTTCACTGCCTTACCACCCACCATTTATCTGAGAGACTTGGGGATAAGATGTGTGTCGGGGGATCCTTTCCACACCCCAGTGAATTCAACTCCCCAAACCAGCCAGGCCTTCCCCTGCCAACTTCCCCTCCTCCAATGGCCTGCTCCTCCCTCCGGCCAAGTACATACAGGCCCTAAAAACAGAGATGCATCTAGGAGAGCAGGTGGAGCCTCCCCCCATCTCCCCCATATCCTTGGGGCACAGCAGAGGATGCCCCAAACATGCTGAAGACCTTATCCACACGCTGCTGTCTGATACAGTCAGTGCCCAGCCTCCTGAAGCCTCTGTGTCCCCATGCCTGCTTCTCCCTACTCAGGCCCTTCTCACCCCAGTGGGTTTCCCTGCCAGAACTCAAGTCTCTCTCCTAGGACCTCGAGTCCTGCTTCTCAGTGGCCCCCCAAAAGCTCAGTGCCAGAGACTCACTCCGTGTCTCTTTCTGACCCACTGACTACAGAGCCAGCATCGTGTTTGGAAAAAGTGGGTCAGCAGTGACCAGCCCTCCCGGCCTCTGCAGGAGCCACAGAACTATTTTAAACCTGCCTGGCAGCAGGGACGAGGGCCACAGGAGGGCACCAACATTTGAGAGGGTCCAGCACTGGCCAGCCTGAAGCATCCTTCCCCCCAGCCTCGGGGGAGGGGGCAATGTTTAACTGGGCTTCGAAGGCCTCCAAGGTCTGGGGCGCTTCTGGAAATTGGCCCAACGCTGGTTTCTCTCTCTCTCTCTCTCTCTCTCCTCTCTCCTCCTCCTCTCTCTCTCTCTCCTCTCTTCTCTCTCTCTCTTCTCTCTCTCTCTCTCTCTCTCTCTCTCTCTCTCTCTCTCTCTCTCTCTCTCTCTCTCTCTCTCTCTCTCTCTCTGCTGTACCCCAGTTTACCTCTGAATCAGGCCTGCTGGAGTGTCATTAAAAGGATCCAGCAGTCCAGCTCTAGTCTTGTGGGCTCTGTGTGGGTCCCAACACCAGCCCCCTCACCAGCAGTGACACAGGCAACTTCAGGCTCCATAGTGTGCTTTGGGGTGGGGGGGACCTTCTTTTGGAGCCTGTGAGCCCCCTGGCTGTGGAGGGGGGGTGCAATGCTATCCTGGGCATTCTGAAATGGCTCTGGGAAGTCCCCATCTTCTTCCCACTAGCTCTCCAAAATTGTGACAAGCAAAACAAGAGTAGGAAGCACTTTGCAGAAGGGGGTCCCAGTTTCCAGGCAGTCCAAGCCTGTATTACCCACTGGAGACACTGGTAGAAAAAAAATCCGCAGAGGGCTGAGAGCACAGGCCAGGCTGGGTTCCCCCCCCCCATCCCAGAAACTGTGCCCCAAAAGTGAGAATACCCACCTTGATGCCTTTCACCTCCCTAGCAACCAGGTGTCCTGAAGGGTGCTGATCAGCTGGTGGCAGGTGGACCCCTTCTCCATCCTCCCCCAATCCAGGGTCCAAGTGGCTATCCAAGTGAGAAGCACCACGAGAGACCCCAGCCCCTCTCCAGGGGTCCAAGGAGAGAAGGAAGCGAGACAGTAGTTCAGCAGAGGTGGGGTCCGAACGCCCAAGGGACCCCAAGTTTGGAGACAGTGCGCCCACCTTGACTGCAGGGTCAGTGGGACAGAGTCTCCTCAGTGGCCAGAGCAGGGCGCACAGACTTGGAGACCTTCCCTTGGCGCACCCCCTCATTCACCCTTACCTTGCGCCAGGCCTGTGGCAGCAGAGGCGTTCCGGGTCCCCAAAACTCGCAGCAGGGAGCGCACGGGCTCCGGCCAGCGGGCGTGTCCCCACCGGCTCCGGCCGCGCATCCCTTCCCGGGCGGCCGCTGCGTCCAGGGCGCTGGACTGCGAGGGGCAGGGCCAGGGCTGCGAGGGGCCGGGCCGGGGCGGTCCTCCAGCAAACCCGGCCCCTCCATGGGCGGGGCCCCCTGGGTGACCTTGACCTACAGAAAAGGCTGGGTCTCAGCTGGCAGGGAAAGGAAAGGAGTGAGGCTGGAAGAAGGGGAACCTATTCCAGCGCCTCTCTCATTTATGGGGGCCAGCCAGGGAGAACAGGGACCCCTGCAATAGACTGGGGGAATGGAGGTGCCCCTGGATTGGAGGCAGAACCTGTGAGGTGTGTTTGTGGCTAAGAAGCACTTTCCAACACCCCCTGTGTAGCTGTCCCTGAAAAGGAGGGTGTCTCCCTCTTTCCAAGGCTCTCCCATTCACACCCCTAAGTCTCTGGGGGCGCAAATTTGTGATGTCCAACCCAAGCAGGTGACCCAGGGTGATGGGGTAGTTAATGAGCTCCAAAGCTAATGAGCCATAAGCCTGGCATAGCCAGTTTAGCCCCCTGAAAATTTTGGGGGTTCTCATTTCAGCCCAAGAGTATACTGTTCTTGTTCCCCTGTCTCCTTATTCTTCTGTTCCGCTCCATCTCTCACCTTGTCTCCCTGTCTCATTGTCCTGTCCCCATATCCCCTACTCTCCCTGTCTCCCTGTCCCCCATGTCTGCCTGTCCCTCTCCTCCTGTCCATCTGTCTCCCTCTCCCCTTGTCTCCCTGTCTCTCTGTCCCTCCACTCTAAAGAGGTAAAGCTTTGCCAAGGTGCCCACCTGTCTCCCCAGACATGCCAGCTCACCCTACCTGTCCCCATCCCCCAGGCCCCCCTTTCTGCTTACCCTTCTCCATCAGGGAAACAGGCTGACTGGGGGCTATGACCTCATTTCTGCTTCATCTCAGCCTCTTCCTGTCTGGCCTGAGCCCTCACAGAGCCATTGTCAGACCCATCTCCAGCCCTGACTCCACTTTTTCTATTTTCTTTTTTTTTTTAATTGTTATTGTGGTCAAAGTGAATCACAAATCTTTCACAGTAATATTTAAGGCACATGGTGACAATGAGTGAGGGGCATTCCCACCCCCAGTGTTGTCCTCCCTCCATCCCTGTTCCCAGCATGCATCCCACATCTCCCTCCTTTACCCCCTGTTCCCCACTTGTATACCTTGTTGTAGATTGGGTATCGATTCTGTTGTTGTTGACTTTGGATTTGGTATTCAAGTCTGATCATTTTTTTATTTCCACCAAAAGAACATACGACTGTCTGTTCATGGTACCAGATTGTCTGGTCTTGGTACCATCCATTTTCCCCCTCAAATTATGAGACTGATTAAGGTGATTCCAGTAATATGATTCTATTGGAAATATAAGAAAAGATATGGAAGGATAAAAGAAAAAAAGGAGAGCAAACAACAAAGAGAAAAGCTAGGAGGAGTCCATCTAGGTGTTATAAATATCCATTTAGAAGAAGAAAGGGAAAAAAAGAGAAAAGGGTAACAAAACAAAATGAAACAAAAATACCAAAAAAAAACAAAAAACAAAACAAAAACAAGAAACAATAGTGGAGTAACAATAATAGTACAAAAAGAATTTTAAAAGAATAGACCAAAAACCAAAACCATCATCAGCTATGAATAAACAAAAAACAAATCAGCAACTTCTTGAAAAGGGGTTGTTTCTTCTTCTTCCTCCTCCTCTTCTTCTTCTTCTTCTCCTCATCCTCCTCCTCTTCTCCTCCTTCTCCTCCTTCTCCTCTTCCTCCTCCTCTTCTTCTTCTCCTCCTCCTCTTCCTCCACCTCTTCTCCTCCTCTTCCTCCTCCTCCTTCTCCTCCTCCTCTTCCTCTTCCTCCTCCTCCTTCTCCTCCTCCTCCTCCTTCTTCTTCTTCATCTTCTTCTTCTTCTTCTGCTTCTTCTTCTTCTTCTTCTTCTTCTTCTTCTTCTTCTTCTTCTTCTTCTTCTTCTTCTTCTTCTTCTTCTTCTTGCATAGGCACAGTAAATATTGGGGGAATTAGAACAGGAATTCCCTTGGCCTAGAGATACAGGGTTTTTACACCCTTGAAGCATACTGCCATGAGAACAGTTACAGGCTCCATATTCACTCATTTATACACCCCAAGCAAAGTCTTTTTATGGTGCCAGAAAACTTTCCACTTAGATGTAGGTGATGGCATTCTGCTTCATAGGATGAAGGCTAGGAGAGAGTTTTTCTTTATGGTTCTAGGAGTTCTGTTCCATCACTGTTGTAATCAGTCTTCTGTAATTAGAGGCTTAGTCTAGGAACTTTCTTATTGGTCCTTCGATTGGTTCTGTCCAGACCATGTTTGTCAAAGTCAGTCTTCTGTAGATAGCCATTTTGGTTTTTGCTTAAGGCAAAGGATGACATGTCTCCTGATTGCATCATACCGTTAGGTGATGAGATAGAGCAGCCCTCTCTTAGTTCAAGTTGTTGCCATTTCCTCATGTCAGGATGTCATATTAAAACTGCTGCAAGTTGGTGCCGGGATGGCATTCCGAGTTTCCCCAGGAGGAGTTTGGTTCCTGGTGCTGTTGCTGGAACCTGTGTCGATTCCACATCTGGGATCTGGGGTTCTGGGTCTCACAGTCACTGTCCAATCACATGGAGTCTACGTTGGGTCCACATGACACATGTTCAGAGTGGGAGGAGACCCTGTATTATAAAACATATGGGTTCTTATCCCTAGAAGATAAGAGCTTATTTCTTGGGGCCGGAGAGATAGCATGGAGGTAAGGCATTTGCCTTTCATGCAGAAGGTCATCGGTTCGAATCCCAGCATCCCATATGGTCCCCCGAGCCTGTCAGGAGCGATTGCTGAGAGTGGAGCCAGAAGTAACTCCTGAGCACTGCCGGGTGTGTGACCCCCAAAGAACCAAAAAAAAAAAAAAAAAGAGAGAGAGAGAGCTTGTTTCTGTGCATTACATTTCCCTTTATTTAGAGTGCCCCATGCAAAAGGGGATGGTGACATATTTATTGCTGGTGGATTTTGGAAAGTATGAATGATACTCTGCACAATCTCTGTGCCCTGGTTTTGACCCGAGCAGAGAGAAAGAGAAAAAAGAGAAAAATATATATATATTTACATTTTAAAAGGCATTAAAGAAAAATGCTGCTTACGAGGCTAACTTACTTTTGGGAATAAACAGACTAGGAGATATTATTATAGAGGTATGAAACACATAAAGGAAATATAGGCTTCCCCATTGAGTCTTTTGAGATAGTCTTGTGGGGGGTAGAATCCAGGGCATTTTTTCATCACCATCGTGTCTTGTTGTTTTGTGAAATTATTTGTAGCCATGAGGGAAGTGTCCCTGGGCTGGGGTCTTTCTGGGGCTGAATTGGTAGCATTAGGAGGGTGAGAAGAAGGTCCATAAAGTATGAGTCAGTAGGTGTGTTGATTGTAATTTCTTGCCGAGGCATGTGATATGGGGTTGGGAGGGTGTCCTTTCGGTTTGGGAGCTTGGTGGTGGTTTATTGGAGCAGGAGGTTGGTCTTGGTACCTAATGGGTTAATAACTGAGGGTAAAGAGAGTTAAATAAGGAAGGATAATGGATCAGGATTAGGGGATGAAAAGATAGAAGGATTTCTGAAGGGGGGAGGAGGGATAATACCATATTTTCCAGCGTATAAGACGACTTTTTTTTTTGCATTGTGATTTCTTTTTGTAAATTAATTTTTATTTTGATCATAGTTGGTTTACATATTGTTGACAATATATTTTAGGTACATATTTACATAAATCAGGGGGGATTATCTTCCTATCGTCTCTCTGAAGAGGAAGACCCTCTAGAAGAAATTCGCTTTATTTTCATGCATATAAGACCTTACCCCTCGTTTACTACTATTCCCTACTTCAAACAAAAACCACGTAAAAGGAACTAGCTACTACCTGCCCCATCAGTTGTTAAGAGAGGGTAAAATAAGGGAGGCACCAGGACAAAACAGGTGCACAGACTACTATTATTATCCCTAGATACAGAGGGAAGACGACTTTTGAAACAAAAAAAGGTCAACCGAAAATCGGGGGGGTCATCTTATACGCCGAATATATCCTGAAAAATGTTTCAATATGCCCACTAAACAAAAATTGTCTGAAATATTGCCACAAAACGAATTTTCCAACTCGATCCTGTACCAATCACTGCCAGGCTGCTCGGACTGCCTCTCTAACTCCACCAATCCAAGCAGGCTTTTGATGCATTGCAAATTATGCAGTTTCTGGACCCAATTCTACACTGTCAAAAAGCCTGCTCAGATCGGCCAGAGTCAGAGTGGACGTCTATGACAGTAGAACCTTTGAACCTTTACTTGTTGTGATTGGCTCACTGTGTCCATACAGTTGCAGCACAAGAACGTTTCTGTCTGATATAGTGAATATAGGCCTAACACTATGTTTTAACTGCAAAATTAGGGGGGTTGTCTTAAATACCGGCGAAATATAGTATATAAGGGAGGGGCTATATACATTTTAGGCATGGTTTTGTTTACATTTTAGCTTTGGCAATCAGAGAGAGGTCCATTGTCTACAAACTCATGCCCACATAAAGACAGATATTAGTATTCTATTCTTAGATTGACCCTCATAGGTGCTTGGTCTGAGGCTCTTAAGATATGATTGATTTTTGGGGGGGCCACACCCGTTTTTGACACTCAGGGGTTACTCCTGGCTATGCGCTCAGAAATCACTCCTGGCTTGGGGGACCATATGGGACACCGGGGGATCGTAACCGCGGTCCATCCACTTGCAAGGCAGAACACCTAACCTGTAGCGCCACCTTCCCTGCCCCAAGATATGATTGATTTAAGAAAAGATAAATAGGGGCTGAAGAGATAGCATGGAGGTAAGGCTTTGCCTTTCATGCAGAAGGACGGTAGTTTAAATCCCGGCATCCCATATCGTCCCCCATGCCTGCCAGGGGCGATATTTGAGCATAGAGCCAGGAATAAACCCTGAGCGCCACTGGGTGTGACCCAAAAAAGAAACAAAAGAAAAAAAAGAAAAGATAAATAATTGGTTAAGATATGGTTTAGGAGAGAAAGGAGAGGGAAAACAAAAGATAAGAGAGAAGAGAAGAAGAATAAGTAAATATGGTAAAAATAAGTTAAAGAGGATTTAGCCAGTGCTAAATTGGAGGGTTTTCCCCTTTCAAGGCTCTTCATCACTGAGGGGGGTGGTCTTTGCTAAATAAAAATTTCAGGATTATATAGTGTCTGGAGCTTTTTAGAATAAGCACATTTTCGCATCTAGAGTGCTAAGTAATGTGATAGTGAGGACTGTAGGATGTGGTTACCCGATGTATTGTCCACTGCATCTTAAGTACAGAGGTACCTTTCTTAAGAAGCAACTGACAGCAAGAGCATTTTTTTTAACATATATTGAATTGATGAAGAATAAAGGAGAGGGGGAAGAAGAAGTAGAGGGAAGAAGAGAGAGAAGTTAGAGGGAAGAGAGAAAGAGAGAAAAATGGAAAGAAAAATAAAAAATAGGGGGCCGGAGAGATAGCACAGCAGTAAGGTGTTTGCCTGTGTATGCAGAAGGACGGTGGTTCAAATCCCAGCATCCATATGGTCCCCTAAGCCTGCCAGGAGCGATTTCTGAAGTGTAGAGCCAGGAGTAACCCCTGAGCGCTGCCGGGTATGACCCCAAAACCAAAATATTAATTAATTAATTAATTAATTAAAATTAAAAAAGGGAAGTAGAGATTTGCCAAAATGTGTTCAATGAATGGGACTTGTAGCATAAGTCTGTGGTGCACCATTGACTGTTCCAGGGGTCTGAATGATCATGTGCTTTGCTGACCCCACTTTTTTTTGAGAAGAGTGGGAAGGAAAGGAACAGGAGGCACTCTGTGTCAAGCGGCCTTTGCTCACTGCCCACCCGTCATGCTGGACCTTAGGGGACAGGACCCCAGGGGTGACAGGGCAGTCAGAGAACTGTGAGGGATCCCACTCAGTTCTGCTCGTGGAGTCAAGAGATCTCTGATAGGCGAGGGAAGGAGTGGAAATGCATAACCCAGCTCAGCGCATGAGTGGTGAATGTTGGATGGAACATTTTAGCATTGCTGGAACGTTCTAGAATCTCTGGAACAGCAGGAAACACAGTTCACTCTGACAAGCACAAGTGGGTCCCTCTGATGTGAATGAGAAGCAAGACTCCCAATATTTGTCCTAAAACTCTGTCCCTTCAGAGCTCAGACACTGACTGTGCCCGGGTACCCTGTTACTCATAGCATCCCACCCACACAGAAATCGGGTGCCAGGCCTCACGGGTGTGGGGGATCTGCAGGCTGCATAGTGGTCATCGTGTGCAATCAGGATTGGGGGTCTCCTTCTAGGGAAGCTGGGTCTAAGGAACTCCTCATTTGGAAGAGGAACAGTGAAAGGAAGGGACAGGAATCGCACTGAAACTCAATTGTACCAACCAAAACTCACGTGGAAAGCAATATGGGGGTGCAGAATCCTTAGGAGGGATTAGGAGTGGGATCTGAATGAGGGATGAAAGCAAGCTGGGCCTCTTTTGTGGGGAGGCAGCAATTCCTGCTCTAGGGTGCTGGTCCCCCCAAGACACCCGCCTCTGACCTGCCCTGTCCTCTCCCTGCAGGGCCTGCCCTCCCACGGTGCAGAAAGGCCCAACAGTGCTGGAAGCTGGAGGGACCAGGAGAGAAGGCAAGGGGTCTCTAGAAACTGTAAACGAGATTACCTGAGTTCCCCAAAAGCACAGTGCTCTGATGCCTCTTTCTCGAAGCTCCTAAATACTTTGGGGGCTTTTCCCTGGATCTTCGTTTCTTACTGGACACAGATGGACACAGCCCTAAGGCCAGCTCCACTGGGCTGGGGGTGTTGTCTCCAAATCCCAACTCCTGGGGACCCCATCATGGAGTCTGTCCCTGCAGTGGCTGAACAGATTCTTTGGGAGCAACTCAAGGTGCCCTAAACCCCTGACATAGCTGCTCAGAGCCCCAAACAACCATGCCACCCCCTACATGCCCCATAGCAGGGTGGCACTATACCCAGGATTGTGGAGGTGAAGGATTCCTGGGGATAGTACCAGCATGTGGCCGGGGTTTGGGCATTCAATTTTGGTGTCTACGCAGCTATTCAGGTCAGCACTGGTCAGCTCAGGGTCTTAAGGTGGGGCTCAGGAGAGTGTTGGGGATCAAGCTCATGGCTTTGTATGTGCCAGCAAAACCCCAACCTTCGGACAGTCTCCTGCTCCCTCACTGAACACACAGTTGTCTTTTCCACCAGATGGAATGGTTCCCACACACACCTGGGGGAGTCCTGTCCTGCCGCTCTGTACCTAACAACATATTGTTTCTTTTGTTCCTAATTTCTTTCTTTCTCTCTTTCTTTCTCTCTTTCTTTTTCTTTCTCTTCTTTTCTTTCTTTCTTTCTTTCTCTTCTTCTTCTTTCTTTCTTTTCTTTCTTTCTTTCTTCTTCTTTCTTTCTTTCTTTTCTTTCTTTCTTTTCTTTCTTTTTTCTTTCTTTCTTTCTTTCTTTCTCTTTCTTTTTCTTTCTTCTTCTTTCTTTCTCTTTTCCTTACTTTCTTCTTTCTTTCTTTCTTTTCTATCTTTCTTTCTTTCTTTTCTATCTTTCTTTCTTTCTTTCTTTCTTCTTTCTTTCTTTCTTTCTTTTTCTCTCTCTCTCTCTCTCTCTCTCTCTTTCTTTCTTTCTTTCTTTCTTTCTTTCTTTCTTTCTTTCTTTCTTTCTTTCTTCTGTCTGTCTTTCTTTCTTTCTTTTTTCTCTTTCTTTCTTTCTTTCTTTCTTTTTTCTTTTTCTTTCTTTCTTTTTCTTTTTTTTTTAATTTTTTTTTTTATTTTTGGGCCACACCCGGTAATGCTCAGGGGTTACTCCTGGCTATGTGCTCAGAAGTTGCTCCTGGCTTGGGGGACCATATGGGACACCGGGGGATTGAACCTCGGTCCGTCCAAGGCTAGCGCAGGCAAGGCAGGCACCTTACCTTTAGCGCCACCGCCCGGCCCCTTCTTTCTTTTTCTTTTTCTTTTTTTTTTGGGGGGGGGTTTGGGCCACACCCAGCATTGCTCAGGGGTTACTCCTAGCTGTCTGCTTAGAAATAGCTCCTGGCAGGCACGGGGGACCATATGGGACACCGGGATTCGAACCAACCACCTTTGGTCCTGGATCGGCTGCTTGCAAGGCAAACCTGCTGTGCTATCTCTCCGGGCCCACTTTCTTTCTTTCTTTCTTTCTTTCTTTCTTTCTTTCTTTCTTTCTTTCTTTTCTTTCTTTCTTTCCTTTCTTTCTTTCTTTCTTTCTTTCTTTCTTTTTTCTTTCTTTCTTTCTTTCTTTCTTTCTTTCTTTCTTTCTTTCTTTCTTTCTTTCTTTCTTTCTTTCTTTCTTTCTTTCTTTCTTTCTTTCTTTCTTTCTTTCTCTTTCTTTCTTTCTTTCTTTCTTTCTTTCTCTCTCTTTCTTTTTTCTTTCTTCTTTTTCCTTCCTTCCTCCTTCCTTCCTCCTTCCTTGCTCCTTCCTTCCTTCCTCCTTCCTTGCTCCTTCCTTCCTTCCTTCCTTCCTCCTTCCTTCCTCCTTCCTTGCTCCTTCCTTCCTTCCTCCTTCCTTGCTCCTTCCTTCCTTCCTTCCTTCCTCCCTCCCTCCCTCCCTCTCTCTCTTTCTTTCTTTCTTTCTTTCTTTCTTTCTTTCTTTCTTTCTTTCTTTCTTTCTTTCTTTCTTTCTTTCTTTCTTTCTTTCTTCCTTCCTTCCTCCCTCCCTCCCTCCCTCCCTCCCTCTCTCCCTCTCTCTCTCTCTCTCTCTCTCTCTCTTTCTTTCTTTCTTTCTTTCTTTCTTTCTTTCTTTCTTTCTTTCTTTCTTTCTTTCTTTCTTTCTTTCTTTCTTCTTTTTTCAGTTTTTGGGCCACACCCTGTGACACTCAGGGGTCACTCCTGGCTCTGTGCTCAGAAATCTTCTCCAGCTTGGGGGACCATATTGGATGCTGGGGAATCAAACCGAGGTCCGTTCACTATGTCAGCCAAGGCAAACATCTTTACTGCTGTGCCACCGCTTCATTCCCAGCTCCTAATTTCTTTTTTAAAAACTAATTAATATTTTAATGGAATCACTGTGAGATACATAGTTACAAAGTTGTTTATGATTGAGTTTCGGTCATACAATGTCCAACACCCTTACCCAGGGCACATTTCTGCTACCAATATCCCAACAATGTCCCCAGTTTTCCTCCCTGCTTTTATGGCAGCCATCTCTCTCTCTCTCCTCTCTCTCCATCTCTACTCCTCTCTCCTCTCTCTCTCTCTCTCTCTCTCTCTTCTCTCTCTCTTTCTCTCTCTCTTCCCCTTTCTTCCTCCCTCCCTCTCTTCTCTCTTCCTTTTCCCCCCTCTATTCTCTCTCTTCTTTCTCTCTCTCTCCTCTCTTTTCCAGAGGGATAGTTCATTGGGGGTGGGGGCCATTTGCCTTGCAAGAAGCAGACCCAGACACAGGTTCCATCCCTGGCATTCCTTATGGTTCTCCTGAGCACAACTAAGAGTGATTTCTCAGTGCAGAACCAGGAATTAGCCTTGAGAATCACCAGGTGTGGCCCATAAACAAAAATAAAATCAATCAAGAACATAAACATAAACAAAAACAAAAATATAATCCATGAAATAAGCTACAGAAGGGGGGAGGCTCTTGCCAACTTGGATTCAATCCCCAGCAGCTCATATGGTCCCCTCAAGCCGTGCAAGGAGTGATCCCTGAACACAGACTCAGGAATAAGCCCTGAGCACTGCCAGGTGTGCCCCCCACACCCCCAAAAGCAACAAGAAATAAGCATCATCCCAAAGATGGCTTGATATGGATCATGCAGGTCCAGGATCAGAGTTGAGGCAGAAAACAGAAGATTTTGGCAGCCAGGGGGGACTCTGGTGGCCCCAAGCATCACTGGGGGTGTCCCCCAAAGTAAGAGGCTGAGCGGAAGGAGGAACTGGCCTGTGATGGGTGTGGACTGGCCTAAGTGACCCTTTTTAGCCTAGGCCATGCCCCAGTGCAGGCAGGCAAGCAGCACCAGGGACTCGTCCCCATTTTCTCTCCAGAGCAATCTGTGGCTTTTTAATCAGAAGAAAACTCAACTTGAAGCCTGGTCAGAGCCAAGTGGAACCTCTGTGCAATTCTCCTGGCAGCCACAGGAGGGCTTCCAGCCGGCTCTGAGCCGCTGCCAGTCATTCCTGAAGTGGGGAGAGGGAGCTGAGAGAGGGAGCACTGTGCAGTGGAACTTCGGGGAGCACTGGGTGTCCTCACAGAGATGGAGGGTAGAACACTTTAGGACAGTGCAAAAGAAAAGGACGGTATGGTGGAGGAGGAGGAGAAGGAGGAAGAAGAGAATGAAGAGAAGGAGGAGGAGGAAGGGGAGAAGGAAGAAGAGGAAGAGGAGGAGGGAGAGAGGAAGAGGAGGAGGAGGAAGGGGAGAAGGAAGAAGAGGAGGAGGAGAAGGAGGAAGAGTAAGAGAAGGAGGAAGAAGAGGAGGAGGAGAAGGGGGAGCAAGAAGAGGAAGAGAAGGGGGGAAAGAAAGGAGGAATGGGTAGGGGAAGGATGTCGAAGAGGCAGGGAGGGCCTCATGCTCACAGACCCCCTGTAACCCCTGCAGCCATAGGGTGCTTTGGGGAGCTTCTCCCTGCCTGAACCAGGGTGAAGGGACCCAGGCCCTGAAGTGGGTCTGTCCCACCTGGGTGCCCCAGGCTAGTGAAAGACAGTGTGTGTGTGTGGGGGGGGGGGAGCACAGCTTTCCTTCCACTGCCCCTTCTAGGCCGACTATTGGGACACAGGATTGATCACCCACTGGTTTAGACTCCAAGTTCACCCCCCAGGTTTGGGAGCAGAAGAGCGTGGGACCATTTCCAGTCTCTCAGGTTGAATGTTCTTCTGAAATCATAGCTGAAAAGCGCTTACTTTGAGGAGGGGGCAGGATTTAGGTCTCAGAAACTTGCGTCCAGGCCTTGAGTTGAAGAAAATTCCTGCCCAGGTCAACTGACTTCTTCCAGAAACAATTTCCAGAGTGGCCCCTTGTGGCTGCTGGGGGGATGCACAGCCCCTTGATAATTTCCTCTACAATCTTGGTAACAAATGCTTTGGTCTTTTAGGGAGCAGGGGACAGGTTTGGAGGGCCAGACCCAATGATGCTCAGTGGTTGGGGGTCACTCCCAGCACAGGACTTGTAGGACCATTGGTGGTCTGGGGGGTGTGATCTGGTTCTCCTGTCTTAATCCCTTGTTTTTTTTCTCACGGTGTTAGAAAAATCCCATAACCCAGCCAGAGAGATAGCACAGTGGTAGAGCGTTTTACCTTGCAAGCAGCCGATCCAGGACGAACGATGATTCGAATCCCAGCATCCCATATGGTTCCCGGTGCCTATCAGGAATGATTTCTTAGCACAGAGCCAGGAGTAACCCTGAGAGTCAGCTGGGTTGTGATCCAAAAACCAAAAAGAAAAAAAATAGAAAAAAGAAAATCCCATAACCATGGTTGTAGATTCCATGAAAAGAACTGCAAGCCCGTTTGCTACTAAGAAAGGAGATGGGGGAACTGGGGGGAGGGGGCAGGGTGACCTGCTGGGATGTACATGCTCTGGTTCCAGAACCAGTGAATCCACTACCTGAACATTTACCCAAGAGAAACAAAGACACACCTAAGATGGCAGTGTTTGGTCAGATTCAGCATTTTTCATTACTGGACAGAGATCTCCACAATTCGAGTAGATAAAAGTCCAGGCCAACATAGATGTGATTAGGAACAAGGAATCATACAAACAACACACACACACACACACACACACACACACACACACACACACTCATGCACACACGTTCCCCCAACTGAGAATGCAAACATGACCCCAAGTTTAAGAAATAAGTTAAGATTAAAAAATGAATTTATCGAGGCTGGAGCTATAGCACAGCGGTACGGTGTTTGCCTTGCAGGCGGCCCACCCAGGGATAAGTCTCTGGTTCAATTCCTGGCAACCTATATGGTCCCCTTTGCATGCCTGGAAGGGGCAACTTCTGAGCATAGAGCCAGGAGTAACCCCTGGGCGCTGCTGGGTGTGACTCAAAAGCAAAAACAACAACAACAAAATGAATTTATAATTTAAAAAATCGAAATGGCCAGGGACTGAAGTGATAGCACAGTGGGCAGGTGCTTGTCTTGCTTGTGGCCAAACCTGGCTGGAAATTTGGCATTCCATATGGTTCCCAGAGTGTAAAGTGAACCCTTCCCCCAACTTTTTGTTTCCCTAACGTCTTCTTTTGGTATGCAAAAGCCCACCTGGATTACAGGGCCTTCCCCAACCTTGGTGGGTGGGGTTCTGGCTATTAAAGAAAGGGTCTGGCTTTGGGCTACAAAGAAAGCACACGGCATAGGCAGCACAGGGCAGTGAGGACACAAGGCAGATTGGCAGGACCTGGCAGAGAGAGGCCATGAAGCAAAGCAGATTAACTCTGATTAATTTTCTGACTGCTTGGTGTATTATTTCTCTGCCACTACCCCTGCTTCATCAGACCCGTGCACCTAAAGGGTTAGTGCCTTGGTGCCTGGGGAGGTCTCACACAGCCCGTGAAGAGGTCTCACACAGCTCGTGAATGTATTTTTACATTTTTTATTTGACACCCAAGAATGCCAGGAGTAATTTCTGAGCACAGAGCTAGGAGTAACGCCTGAGAGTCACCTCTGGTGTGGCCCCAAAACAAACAAATAAAAAGCAAATGGGGCAGGGGCTGGAGAGATGGTACAGTGTATGGGGTTCTTTCCTTGCATGCAGTCAGGACAGGTTTGATTCCTGATACCCTGAGTCCTACCAGGAGTGATCCCTGAGCACCTTGGGTGTGTCCCAGAAACAAAAAATTAAGCAAGTTTCTTATTTAGATCTTAGTCATTATTCCCCTTAAAGATATCTCAGATACACAGTGAAGCTGAATCCACCTACAGCAGTCATTGACCCTCCCCTGCTATGTTATCTCTAGGACTCCTCTCTTCCTCTCCCTCTCCCTCTTTCTCTGTCCCTCTATCTCTCTGTCTCTGTCTCTCTCTGTCTCTGTCTCTCTCTGTCTCTCTGTCTCTCTCTCTGTCTCTGTCTCTCTCTCTGTCTCTGTCTCTCTCTCTCTCTCTCTCTCTCTCTCTCTCTCTCTCTCTCTCTCCCTCCCTCCCTCTCATACACACACACATACACACTCAACAAATTCGGGTCTTTGGGCTACCTCGACCTACAGCATCATTGCTATCATTGGCCATATATTATTATTATTGCTTTCATTTGTTTCTTTATATCCAATTTCTGAGAGTTTGCCCTTCATCTTATGTTGAATCTCTCAACATCACACACCCCAGTTTCATCCAAGTGACAGCAAACTGCAGGGGTTCCTCTTTTCTAAGAGCTGAGAAGAATTCACTGTGTATATATGCACCGCAGGTTTTGGATTCATTCATCTGTTGTTGATGCTGTTTCCAGAATTTGGGTGTTAGGAATAGTGTGGCAGTGAATGTGAGTGTGAAAATGTCTTTGGGATTTTTTTTCCGGATTTTTGGGTCACACCCAGCAGCTCTCAGGGGTTACTTCTGGCTCTAAGCTCAGAAGTCGCTCCTGGCAGGCTCAGGGGACCATGTGGGATGCTGGGATTCGAACCACTGTCCTTCTGCATGCAAGGCAAACACCCTACCTCCATGCTATCTCTCGGGCCCCTGGGGTTAATTTTTTGTATACTTCAGGTAGATACTTGGAGATGGAGTAACCAGATTAGATGATCGTAGATCACCGGATCCCTTAATTCTTCATTATTTGATTAGTCTCTATATAGTTTTTCATCAAAGATGAACTAGAAAATATTCCCAATAACACCAAGGGAAGATTCCTGTCCTCATATTCCAGCCAATACTGCTTATTGTATTCTTTGATATAAGCATTATTTTATGTGAAGTTAAACCACTTTTAGTCCATGTACTGTATTTTCCGGCATATAAGACGACTTTTGAAACAAAAAAAAGTCAACCGAAAATTGGGGGTCGTCTTAAATGCCGAGTATATCCGAAAAATGCTTCAATATGCCGCTAAATGAAAATTGTCTGAATATTGCCACAAAAAGAATTTTCCAACTCGATCCTGCACCAATCACTGCAAGGCTGCTTGGACACCTCTCTGACTCAGCCAATCCAAGCAGGCTTTTGATGCATGCAAATTATACAGTGTTCTGGACCCAAATCTACACTGTCAAAAGCCTGCTCAGATGGGCCAGAGTCAGAGAGGAAGTCTATGACAGTAGAACCTTTGAACATTTGCTTGTTGTGATTGGCTCACTGTGGTACCTACAGTTGCAGCACAGGAACGTTCTGTCTGATACAGCGAATATAGGCCTAAACCTATGTTTTAACTGCAAAATTAGGGGGTCGTCTTATACGCTCAGTCGTCTTTTACATTGGCAAATATGGTACCTAGCTGCATTAAGTCTGTATTGGGTATGATGGTCATTTGAGTAATGTTAACTCAATTTTTAAATTTAATATACTTCATTTAAAGAGCATGTTTCACATAATTGACATAATTAATTACACATTTATTTCTAGGTAAGTGAAACCATTAAAAAGAAAAAAAAAAAGAAAAGAAGGAAAATAAAAATGAGTGTTCCAAGGAGGTCAATAGGTTATGGTCAGAAGTTCTTCTTGCTATTTTGGCCATTCTCTTACTTCATTTGTTTCTAAACATTAGGAGGTGGCTTCAGATACACATAGATATCCAAATTGATGTGTTCCTGCTCAAAGGCCTGGTTCGTGCTCCATGGACACTACGGACCTTTCCCACCTTCTCTTTCACCAAACCTTCTAACCAGGACTGACCTCCTAGCGTGGTGATTCCCCCAAGATAATTTCAAGCTGCCCACGTAACTCAGCTGGAAACTGTGTGGGGAGATTCGCCCCTCCCCAACCCTATATCAGGAAATCACAGCAGAAAAGGCTGTGACCAAACAAGGATCAGAGTCACGTAGCTAAATAACAAGGATGCCTGGCTTATGGCGATAATTAGATCTACTTTTTTTTTTTTAAATGATGAAAATCAATGAATGGGTCAGAATAGAATAGAATCCAGTGACAAACCATCAAGCGTATGACCAATTAATCTTTGACAAAGGAGCCAAGATTTGAAATGGAATAAAACAGTCTGATTTTATTACAGATCTGCTTCCTAAAAATAATGTAAATCAATTATTTTAATTTTAATTTTATTTGAACCATTGTGATTTACAAAGTACTTCATAACTGGATTTCAGTCAGATCCAATCACACCATCAGTGTCGACCTCCCTTCACAAATGCTCCCCAGTTATAATCCATACCAGCACCCCTTCCCCACAGCCTGCCAGGATAACAAGCCCATTTTAAGTTTAGACTGTTTAAGTTTGGGTCTCTTGATTGTATTTTTGTTGACTTTCACTTGGATATTTAGTTCTGTTCTTTTTTAATAATACCAATATACTTGAGATCACTTGGCCCCTGACCCCCATCCTTTCATATTTGTGTTTCTCCTTTTCCACTCAGCTTCTTCTCTTCATTATACTCTGGAGCCAAAGGTGTTTGAGACAACTACCAGTTGTACCATTGTGTTTCTTCACATACTTACTCTAAATACCACATATAAGTAATATTCTGTATCTATTCTTTTTTTTCTGGTTTCATTTAACATAATATCTTCCCGTTCCATCCATGTTGCTCCAAAATGCATAATTGCATCATTCCTTAAAGCTACATAGTATGTCATTGTGTATATGTACTACATCTTCATGATCCACTCATCTGTGTTGGACATCTAGACTGATTCCAAGTCTTAGCTATTCTACTGAGTACTGTAATGAATAGCGGTGTGTGTGCATCCTTTTGGATGAATGCTTTTCTGTCCTGAGGATAGATACCCAAAAGAGGAATTGCTTGGTTCTATGGCAGCTCAATTTGAGTTTACTGAGAACCCTCCATACTATTTTCCATAAGAGTTGAAACAAGCAGCATTCCCACAAATAGTGGATGCAATCCTTTATCACCACATTTCCTCCAACAGAGGTTGTTCCCAGTATTTTTGATATGTGCCATCTTCGCTGGTGTAAATAATTTTCTCATTGTTATCTTGATTTGAAGTTCCCTAATGATAAGTGATGTTGAGCATTTTTTTTCATGTGTCTGTTGGCCTTCTTCAGATCTGTTGGTCTTCTTCAGAGAAGCATCTGTTTATTTCCTCTTCCTATTTTAGATGGAGTTTTTAAGTTTTGTGGAGTTAACTTTGTGAGTAGTTTATATATTCTACATATCAAGTCTTTATCTGATGTGTTGAGTGCAGAAATTTTCTCCCATTCAGTTAACTGTCTTCTAACTTTACCTTGCGTTTCTTTTGCCACACAGAAACCTTTTAGTTCTATGTATGTAGTCCCATTTATTTAGGTTTGATGCTATAGATCTTGCCATTGGCATCCTTCATGGAAAACTCCTTTGGGATCTAAATCTTGGAGTTTTCTGCTTATGTTTTTCTCAATGAACTTGATTGATTTGGATCTAATATCAAGGAATTTATTTTGAATTGACTTTTGTGTACGATGTGAGATATAGATCAATCTTTCCTTTCTTACACATGGTTACCCATTTTTTCTAAACCATTTGTCAAATAGACTGTTTTTATTCCATTTTAACTTCTTAGTTCCTATGTAAAAGATGAATTGACCATATACTTGAAGGCTTGTCACTGAATTCTATTCTATTCTGACCCATTAGCCTGAAAGTCTGTCTTTGATTCAATGCCATGCTGTGCATATCACTACGACTTTATAGTAGAGTTTCAAAGTAGGTAAGGAGATGCCTCCAAAGTTTCTTGTTTTTTTTTCAATATGGATTTGGCTATCCTAGGTCTTTTATGGTACCACACAAACTTTATATTGATTGTTCTAAGTCCTTGATGAATGTTGTCTGAATTTGAATAGAGATTGCATTGAATCTCTATAGTAGTTTAGGTAAGATGGTCATTTTGATATTGATTTTTCTCATCCATGAGCATGGAATGTTCTTCTATTTCCTTAGGTCTTCTTCCATTTTTTTTCTGAAGTGTTTTAAAGTTTTTGTGATATAGATCTCTCATCTCTCTTGATAGCTTAATTTCTAGGTATTTGATAGCTTTGGATTTTCATTTTAAATTGGATAGACACTTTATTTCTTCTTTGAGTCATTATTTGTATAAAGAAATGCAGCTATCTTTTCTATATTGACTTTGTATCTGGCCATTTTGCTGTGTTGGTTTATTGTTTCTAGAAGCTTTTTATAGACTCTTTAGGGTCTTTGATGTATATCATCATGTCATCTGCAAGTAGAGATAGTTTGACTTTCTCTTTTTAGGTTTGGTTTCCTTTGATTTCCTTCTCTTGTCTTCTTGCTATTTCTAGAACTTATAATAAGTTGAATAAGAGTGGAGACAGTGACATCCTTGACTAGTGCCTGACCTTAGTGGAAATACTTTTAATTTTTCACAAATTAAGAATAATATTGGGGGCTGGAGGGATAACACAGAGGTAGGGCATTTGCCTTGCACATGGCTGACCCTGGACGGATCTGGGTTCAATTCCCAGCATCTCATAGGGTTCTCCAAGCCAGGAGCTATTTCTGAGTGCATGTCCAGTAGTAACCCTTGAATGTCACCAGGTGTGGCCCAAAATAAAACAAAACAAAAGAATAATATTGGCTGTGTGTTTTTGTTTTTGTTTTATAGGTAGCTGTTACTGTCTTGAGGACAGTTCCTTTCACACTTATTTTGCTGAGGGTTTTCATCATGAATGGGTGTTGGATTTTGTCAAATGCTTTCTCTGCATCGATTGATATGCGAATGTGGTTTTATCCTTCCTTTTACTGATGGGTATAAGAAGTTGATTTGTGTATATTGAACAATCCTTGCTTCTCTGGGATAAAACCCACTTGGTCATGGTGTATAATCTTTTTGATGTGTTGTTGAATTCTGTTTGCTAAGATTTTGTTAAGAGATTTTGTATCAATTTTTTAATTTTTCTTTCTTGGTAATATTTTTGTCAGCTCTGGGAATGAGTGTAATGTTAGCTTCATAGGGAGAATTCCTGCCTTTAATATTTTTGAAGAGTCTAAGGATCAATGGTAGTAACTCTTCACTGAATGTTTGATAAAACTTACCTGTAAACCCGTCTGGTCCTGAACTTTTATTCTTGGGGAGTTCCTTAACTACTGTTTCAATTTTCTTATTTGTGTTTAGGCTTTCTACTTCCTCCTCATTCAATATTGGGAGAGTATATTTTCCCAGAAATTTGTTCATTTCTTCTAGGATCTCTAGGTTAACAGAGTACAGTTACTCATAATAAGCTCTCATGATGTCTTGGACTTCTTGAGGTTCTGTTATCATCTCTCCTGTGTCATTTCTGACCTGATTTATTTGAGTATTTTCTCCTTTTTCCCCTTGCTAGTCTTACCAACAGTTTGTCTATCTTGTTTATTTTTTCAAAATCAGCTCCTGGTTTCATCAATTCTTTGTATAGTATTCTATGTTACTATCTTGTTTATTTCTGCTCTTTTTTCTTTTTCTTCTGCTTGTGTTTGGGTTCCTTTGCTGTTGATTTTCCAGATATTTCATATGTGCCTTTAGATTGTTGATTTTGTCTTTTTCTTCTTTCCAAATGTAGGCCTGTATTGCTATGAGTTTTCCCTTAATTACTGCCTTTGCTATGTCCCATCTAGTTTGGTATTTTGGTTTTGTTTTTTTTTTTTTTGTTATCAATAATCTCATGAAATTTTTTGTTTTTCCTTGATTTCCTCTTTGATCCAAATATCATTGAGTAGCATGTTGTTCAGTCTCCAGGTATCAGATTTTCTCCACATTTTCTTTTTACAATCAACCTTGATCTCTGTGGCTTTGTGGTCTTATCTGATAAAATGTTTGGTGTAATTGTTATATTTGTGAACTTAAGTTAGACTTATGTCCTAAAATGTGTAATATTCTAGACAGTGTTCCATGTGCACTTGAGAAGAATGGGTATTCAGCTTTCTGAAGATGAAAGGCCCTGGATAGAACTATTTGTCTGAGTTCTTCTAGTTTCCCATTTAGGGCTCTTATTTCTTTGCTAGTGTTCTGTCTAGTGGATCTGTCCAGTGGTGATAATGGTGTGTTGAAGTATTTCACTCATCCACATATAGGAAATTTTTATGACTTTATCCTCCTGATAGCTACTATCAGATTCCGGTTCATATGTTTCTCTAGGTTTGTGAGCAAAAGCCTTACATGATTTGTTGACTCTACATTTGGTGCATAAATGTTGATCAGAGTTAGTGCTTCTTGGTCTATTGTTCCCCTGATCAATAAGTAATGTTCATCCTTATCTTGAAGTACTTTCGTGAGGTTACATATAATTTGGTCTGATATAAGTATGGCTGTCCCAGATTTTATTTTTTTGTTTTCCAGTAGCTTGATGGAGTGATGGAGACAGCAAGCACGCCTTTGGCAGGGTGAAGTCTTGGCCCACCTTCTCCCAAGAGAGCCAGATTTCTGCTGCATGGATTGTGTGGCTATAATCTTTCTCAGTTCAGTGTACATCTCATTTGAGGAAAGAGTCTATGGAACTTCCCCTGTTTGAATATGGTGCCTGCTGAGTACATGCCCCTAAAAGTTGTAGTGTCAATGATAGTGCTTTAAATTTCTGGACAACTTCATTTGTTTGATGCGATTATCCCTAAAGGAACATCTTAATTTATCAGAATGGACAGCTAACAAGAGCTTTCTAAACCTTCTGCCATGATATTAATGACTTCATTGGAGACACAATAATTTTTACAAATGTGCTTACTACTATAATCATTTTTTTCCTTTATTCCTTTCTTTTTTTTCCCTTTCTTTTCTGTTTTTGTTTGTTTTTGGTCACACTCGGCAGCACTCAGTGGTTACTCCTAGCTCTATGCTCAAAATTCACTCCTGGAAGTCTCGGGGGACCATATGGGATGCCAGGATTTGAACCACTGTCCTTCTGCATGCAAGGCAAATGTCTTATATCCATACTATCTCTCCAGCCCCCCTTTTTTTCTTTTCTTTCATTTTTCTTTCCATTTTTTTCAATACCTTTGCTTTCATTTACCTGAAAACAAATGTATTTGATCTATTATGTCAATTATATGAGGCTTTTTGTTTGTTTTGTTTTGTTTTGTTTTGGGACCACACCTGGTGATGCTTAGGGGTTACTCTGGCTATGTGCTCAGAAATCTCTTCTGACTTGGGGGACCATATGGGACACCAGGGGATCGAACCGCTGTCTGTCCTAGGATAGTGTGGGCAAGGTAGAAGCCTTACCGCTTGCACCACTGCTCCAGCCTCAAGGCATTTTCTTTAAATAAATAAATTTTTTTTTTTGTGTTTTTTTTTGGGTCACACCCGGCAGTGCTCAGGGGTTACTCCTGGCTCCATGCTCAGAAATTGCTCCTGGCAGGCACAGGGGACCATATGGGATGCCGGGATTCGAACCGATGACCTTCTGCATGAAAGGCAAACACCTTACCTCCATGCTATCTCTCCGGCCCCTAAATAAATAAATTTTAAAAAAGAAAGTGATCTATTGAATTGATTGTATAAAAGATGGCTAAATATGTGTCTATTTTGTTTTAATAATATATTTATTGAAGCACCATGATAACAAGCATGTTTGTAGTTTTGTTTCAGTAATAAAAAAGAATTCTCCCCCTTCATCAATGCAACCTTCCCACCACCAATTTCCCCCCCCCCTTCCAATCTCCCTCCTCCCCCAATCGTGCCTGTACCCGAGACAGGCATTCTATTTTTCTCATTCTCTACCCTTGTCATGATAGTTGTTAGTGCAGTTATTTCTCTAGCTGCTCTCACTACTTTTTGTGGTAAGCTCCATATCATGGATGGTCTTTCTTGCCCTCGTCTCTATTATCTCTGAGTGTTATTACAATAATGTCTTTTATCTTTTCTTAAATCCCATAGATAAACAAGACTGTTCTGTATCTATCTCTCTCCCTCTGACTGATTTCACTCAGTAATAATAGTTTCCATGCCATCCACATATAGGAAAGTTTCATGACTTCATCTCTTCTGATGGCTGCATAGTATTCCATTGTGTATATGTACTACAGTTTCTTTAGCCACTCATCTGTTGTAGATATATCTACTTTAGAGGTTATTTTCCTAAACACATGAGGCTAAGTATAAAATATTTCCAACTAAAATTAAAATATGGCCAACTAATAATTTGTTGGTTTGCAACTGAGTTTTGAGTTGTATATTTTTAAGAGAAAGAAGTGTTAGGTCCAATCTGCCTAGAAATATCTGATATAAGTTGAAATGTTTTCAGGTGGACGTTAGCACATCCACACAGTTTGGAAAGAGGATGATTGATGTAAGAGAACAGAGGGTACATCTTCCTGCAGACAAACTTCCCTTCCTGGACACATGGTCAAATCCCTCCAGTAGTTTAACATCTGTGTGCTGCAGTGCTCCCACACCATGCCTACCTCCAGACGACTGCCAATCCTAGCGCTGTTCTTGTTTTTTTTGTTTGTTTGTTTTTTGGTTTGCAAGCCACACCCGGCGATGCTCAGGGGTTACTCCTGGATGTCTGCTCAGAAATAGCTCCTGGCAGGCATGGGGGACCACATGGGACGCCGGGATTCGAACCAACCACCTTTGGTCCTGGATCGGTTGCTTGAAAGGCAAACACAGCTGTGCTATCTCTCCGACCCCCCTAGCTCTGATTTCTAATAGAAATGATTTCATTGTAAGTTTGACATTCTAAACTTTTTATAATGTTTCTATGCTTTGTGTTTTTGACATTCGATTTCTGATATCAAGATTGTTTTTCCCAGCATGAGTAAAATCGACTCTCCTGAAGGGTCAATTTTTGACATGTTTTCTGACATCAAGATTGTTTTGCCCCATAGTAAGTGAAATCAGCCTCCTGAAGATGGGGCATCAGAGTAGCCTAGTTAATAAGACTATTATCCTAAGCTTCTATCTAGATGAAAACATTTTAAAAGGAAAGCTGCCATTGTAAGATCCATTCCACACCCTGCAGGGTAGCTGTTATGGAGCAAGCAGAAATGCCAGGATGCAGGGCACCGGGGCCCTGAGCACTGCTGGCAGGAGTGAAAAAATAGGGCAGCCCCTGAAGAAATCAGCCCATTGGACCCCCCAAATATTACAAGGAGAATTGCCAGATGATTGAGCAGCTTCACCTGAGGGTAGAGTTTCATGAAGAGAAGGCAACCTCCACTGAAGCCTAATGCAGTGTATTCACAAGAGCCCAGAGACAGAAGGGGCTCACATCTCTGCAGCTGGATGAATGGATGAGCTAAATGTGGGCGTCTCTGTGTAAACTAAAAGGAGTTTTCACCCAATTCAGCTCAAGCCTCAATGGACCTTGAAGATTGGTTCCCAGGCACAAAGGGATCAATGATGCAAGACTCCAACTTCGATGAGTTTCTTAGAATCTCCAAACTCAGAGACAGAAGGTAGGAGGATGTGTGGTCAGTGAGAAGGGGTTCAATGGTGACAGAGTTTCAACTGGGCATTAGGCAATGTTCTGGAGCTAATGTGATGACTGTGAATGCTGCGGAAACTGTCCACTTAAAAATAATTCAAATGGTCTCTATGTTAAATGTTTGGCAATTGAAAGACTAAACTGAAATCCAGATTATAGAAAAACATAATAGCAAGAGCAGAAAATATGTGGGACATGCTTTAACAGTTACTGAAAAGTTGACAACTAGTTTTTGATATGGTCTAGCTAGTTGTTAACATGTAATTAGACTGAGAGAGAGAGAGAGAGAGAGAGAGAGAGAGAGAGAGAGAGAGAGAGAGAGAGAGAGAGAGAGAGAGAGAGAGAAGACACAAATGGCTAGTAAAATAAAATTTCATTTCGGACATACCTGGAGATACTCAGGGGTTCCTCCTGTCTCTGTGTTCAGAATGACTCCTGACAGTGCTCAGGGAGGGACCATATGGGGCTTTAGGATCAAGTCCAGGTTGGCTTGTGCAAAGTAAACACCTTAGTCACTGGAATATCACTCTAGACCAGGGCAGAACATAAGTTTAAGGTTGAGATAAAAATAAAACCTAACCAAGTACAAATGGACCCAGAAGGTAGAGGGCTGGAGGGG
The DNA here is from genome assembly GCF_024139225.1 of Suncus etruscus. Classification (NCBI taxonomy): domain Eukaryota; kingdom Metazoa; phylum Chordata; class Mammalia; order Eulipotyphla; family Soricidae; genus Suncus; species Suncus etruscus. The sequence continues at coordinate 6,599,796 of NC_064854.1, forward strand.
GATGGATGGAATATTAGTGGCTCTGTGATTGGCCCATGACTCTCTTCAATGGTCCAAGTTCATCCAAGTGTCCAGTGAAGTTCATTGTCACCTCCTGCCTCTAGGAGGTTTTGGTGTCACACATTGGAGAAATAAAACATAAAACATCTTGATCCCAATCCATTGGATAAATGAGATGAAATGAATTACTTAAAAGGTAAGAACCATCCAAATAAATTTAAAAGGCAGTAGAAAGCAAAAAAACTTTTTCAATGGAAGACATTGAATTTAGGACTGAACACCAGACTACCAAGAGAGCAGGTCTTGGGTAGTCTAAAATATGTAAAGACTTGTGGGAGGATCCTATTGAATCACACCGAGCAGTGCTCGGGCTCTGGGCTCAGAAGTGAGTCTCAAGTGTGCTCAGAGGAAACTTGTGCTGAGCATGGAATTAGGGTCTACCTCATGCAAGACAAGCATCAAAGTACTCTAGATTCTTTTTCAGTCTGTGGTTTCACACTCAGTGGAGTTCAGGGCTTGTTTCCTTCGGGCTCTGTGCTCAGTGACCATAACATGGGACCATATGTGAATGATGAGGATGGAACCTGGGTTGGCTGCATGCAAGGAAATGCCTTTCCATTCCCCACTGAGAGATATTGCCAGCCCAGCTCCATGTCTTTTTTAATAATTTTGACATGAAAAATACCTACTGTAGTTGTAGCGAATAATAAACAAATAAATTATAGTTGCTAGTTTTTGCAAAAAAAAAAATTCTTGCTGAAATTTTGACCAGAATTATTTTGAGTGAATATACAAAGTCAATTCAATTTTGGGATATAAACAACTGGGAAACATTTGAAAATGCTTCCAGTTGCATTAAAAACATAACAAAAATGAGAAGTTGATATCAATATACTACAAAAAGTTGCTGAGAGATGAAAAGAAATGTCAATAAAAGTATTATATTCATAGTTGGGAAGAGATAAGATTTATCTGTAGATTCAAAGGAATTTCAATCAAAATTTCAATAGGCGCTTTTGTTCCTTTTTCATTGTTATTTTAAATAATAAATATTATTTATTATTTCTCTATTATTTCAACTAGCTTATTATGATAAGTTGATTCTAAAACTTATATGGAAATACAAAAGACTCAAAAACAGAAAAACAAATTTGGTTGTTTCATGCAGTCTTTTATTTCGTTTTAGGTTTTTAGGTTTTTTTTTTTTTTTTTTTTTTTGACACACTCAGCAGTGTTTGGGGGGGTACTCGTGGCTCTGTGATCAGAAATTACTTCTGGGGAGATTAGCGAACCGTACAGGATGCCAGAATTTGAACCCAGGTCAGCTGTGTGCAAGGCAAATGCCCTCCCAATTGTGTGATTGCTCAAGCCCTCAGTCTTTATTGGTAGAGTAAGATATTACCTGGGGAGACAGAGATGAGAAGAGAAAGTGCCACACACACACACACACACACACACACACACACACACACACACACACACACACACACACACGATTTCCAAAAGGGATTCTCAAAACTCAGATCTGGAAAGGTGAAGACCTGTGTGGGAAAGGTCCTTGATAATTTGGTGCAGTTTATGAAAAGATTCAGTCCAGGGACCGGAGAAATAGCACAGTGGTAGGGCATTTGCCTTGCATGCAGCAGACCCGGGTGGGACCTGGTTTGATTCCCTGTATCCCATATGGTCCCCCAAGCCTGGCAGGAACAATTTCTGAGTGCAGAACCAGTGGTAACTCCTGAGCACCACTGAGTGTGGCCCAACGACCGACCAATCAATCAATCAAGTTAAAAAAATAAGGGGCTGGAGCAGTGGTGCAGTGGTAGGTCATTTGCCATGCATGCAGCTGACCTAGGACAGACCGATCCCCCAGTGTCCCATATGGTCTCCCAAGCCAAGAGTGATTTATGAGCGCATATCCAGGAGTAACCCTTGAGTGTCATCAGGTGTGGTCCCAAAACCAAATAAAATAAAATAAAAATAAATAAAAGATTCACTACATAGCTACTAGAACCTCATATCTGAGCTGCACAGAAAGGAGAGCGAGCAGGACATCTTTTTCCCCCTTGTTTATTTTCGAAACTATAAAAGAATTGGGGGTCACACCTGACTGTGCTTCAAGTAACCTGGCAGACTTTACTTTCGGTAGTGTTCAGGGAACCATACCTGGTGCCGAGTATGGAACTAGGGGAAGCCGCATGCAAGCCAAGGGTCTCCTGGTGCTCTCTCTCCTGCCAAATTTTGTTTTGTTTTGTTTTGGGTGGTTTCTGAATCACACCCAGTGGTGCTCAGGGGTTACTCCTGTCTCTGTGCTCAGAAATTACTCTTAGTGGGCTCAGGGGACCATATAGGAAGCTGGGAGATGTACCTGGATTGGTTGCTTGCTAGGCAAATGCCCTCCTTGCTGGGCTATCATTCTGGTCCCTCTCCTGCTAACTATTTACAATTATGTATCTGGGACAACTCGGATTTTGTTTGGGGGTTCCTCCCTGGATTGCTCAGAAGTGATTCCTGGTTCTGTGCTCGGAAGATAACTCCTGGCCGGGCTCAGGGGACCCTATGGGGTACCAGTGATGGGACCTTGGTCACCGCATGCAAAACCAGCACCCTTTCCATTGTGCTGTCTCAGGCCACACTTTTGAAAATTTTGTCAATACTGCTGAACTCTCTCAAGAACAGAGGAGGGATTGTGCAGACCAGACCAGGACTGTCACTAGCCATGTGGCTAGTGGAATCCCAACCCTATTGCTTCTGGCCCAGATGTGATGCCACAGACAGGCCATTCCTGCTGCCACCAGCTTGGACAGGGCCATGAAGCCTTCAATGGGTAAGAAGTTGGCACCATTCAAGGAAACTCAGAAACTCCCGAGGCAAAATCCCAGACAAGGAGCAGAGTCCAGGAGACAGACTTGGGCCAGGAGATGGTGGGAGGAAACCAGGTGTTTCTAGAACATGTTCTGAGGCAACTGGTCCAAACATAACAATCTGAGCTTGAAACTAGTGTTTCCCAGAGCTCTGGGGACTAGGTGTGTGTGTGCAGAACCCCCCCCCCCAGCAATTTCTTCTGAGGAGAAGCAGTGGGCGCAGCTGAGCTGGGGATTCTGCCTTACTTAAGGGCTTTTCACACCACACACATATCCACAGCCATGAATGCCCACACTCACACCCCACCTCAACATGCTCATAAGCACTCACACAACACCCCATTCACACATGACCAGACACACATTGTAACTCAAGCATTCTTATTAACACAGTCACACAAACCATCACATATACTCTCATTCAAACACACACTACACAATGCACACCCGCACACACTTATCTCACACACACCACACAAGCCTGGATGTCCTCTATATGGCTATAAGTGATATCGTTCGCATATTTTTCCCTACCCACAACCAGGACAATTCTCAACCTCCCCCATGTTCCTAAGCAGGTCCCTACACATGATGATTCAGCTCTGAGAATATGCATATGGAGACAGTGAGGACAGGAAGGACAAGAAGCATCTGCCTGCAGGATGGGAACTCAGGGGTGCCCAGATGAAAAAGGAGGTCCCTGGGGGCCCAGGAGCTTGATGGCTAAATCCTAGCTAGAGACACAGCTGATGGAGACTGGATGGGGACTCCAAATTCACTTTCCTACTCATCTAAGGACTTTCTTGGATCACTTAGAGAGTTGAATCTACCTGCTGTGGGCATGTGTCAACTTCTAGTCATATAGAGTCTATCTGTGCTGGAACTGATCTCTTGCTCCACCTGTAACCCTGTATCTGCTGTGAGAACCAAAGCCACATGGGCCTAGGACCAAGGTGGTCCTAATCCCCCAGTAGAGCCACTGTAAAATATGTCTCCACTCTATAACCCCCATAGCAAAGGAGGTTAGTCCAAAGATAAAACAGCAAAATGTATCCTGTGGAGGTTAGGACCCTCCCTGTTCAGCTGAAATAGAGGAACTAGGTGGGTCCAAATGCTTCACCAGATAAGGACCCCCTGGCACAAAGTTGAGTCAGCAATAAATTGGGACATCAACCCTAAGCATGATGTAATGTCTGTTCAAGTGGATGAAGTGCTTGCATTATTGTATTAACCAACGAAATGCTTGAGTTGTTGAAGACTGTAGATCTCTATATAAACTGCTTGAAGATTTAACTCAGGGTCCTTGTCAAGATGTCCTTGGTTGAATGAGACTTGGACCTCAACTAGTTGAATAAACTCCCTTTTGCACCTTGCATAATTAGAGGTGATGTCGGTCTCTCAGTACTTACACCGGTGGTCAACTTGAACCCTAATACTGCTCTGTCTATTATAGTTCTATCTGCTGTTGTGACCATGATAGAGAAACCACCCCTGGACTGAGTCCGTGGGCTACCCTGAGAGCTGCAGGTCCCCTTGAGATCAACATGCATCCTCAGATGCTCCTGTTCCAGGTTGGAATTGAGGCATCTGATCACAGCCTGGTGGCCCTGAAGATGATGCAAGGCTCTGAGGTCTGGCTGGCCTAGTGCATGTCAGCTTTTAGTAGCAGTTTTTGTTTTTGTTTTTGTTTTTTTTTGGTTTGGGGCCACACCTAGCAGCACTCAGGGGTTACTCCTGGCTCTGAGCTCAGAAATCGCTCCAGGCAAGCCGTGGGGGATGCCAGGGATCAAACCTGGGACTGTGTGCAAGCAAAGGCCCTACTGCTTATGCTATCGCTCTGGCCCTTAGTAGCATCTATTGAGCCAAGATGGTCTCTGTCAACTTTGGCTTTGTCCTACAGCAAGTTGGGCCTGTCCCAACCTTTGTGGTTCAATAGATCAAGCTGGGGGGGCGGGGGGGGGGGTCCTCCCTGCCAGGCCTGACACCAGGGGACAGCAGTGAGTTCCAGAAACACATGATGTTGTTGAGTCTGAGTCGTGCACTTATCGAGCTGGACACCAGGGGGCAGCAGGGGACAGAGAAATGGGAGACAAGACTGTGAGTTGTTGCGAGCCAGACAGGACACCAGGGGGCATCAGGGAGCACATGGCCAAGGATAATGGAGGCCCTTTGGGCAGGACAGGGGCTGGGGAGTGCTGTAGGGGTTCAGAAAAGTGCTTTCTTTGCTTTGGGCTCCCTCTGAACTGGTTTTCTTAGCAACCCAGGAGGGAGGACAAAGGCTACTTGTGAGCTTGTGTTATTTGCATCTGCGCATGGGAATTGTGTTTCCGAGTGTCTCTGTGAATGCATGTGAGTGTGTGTGTGTCTGTGTGTTTTCTGTGTCTGTGTGTCTGTGTGCGCCTGTGTGTGTTTGAGGTGTGAGCTTGTGTTGTGTGTATGTGTGTCTGTGAGTGCATGTTTCTGAGTGTCTGTGTACTTGTGATTGTGTGTCTGTGTGTCTATGTGTGTTTGAGTGTGTGATCTTGTGTCATGTGTTTATGTGTGTTTCTGAGTGTTTCTGTGACTTGTTTGTGTGTGTCTGTGTATTTTATGTCTGTGTGAGTGTGTATCTGTGTGTTTGTATGTCTGTATGTTTGTGTGTGTGTGGTTTGTGTGATTGTGTGTCTGTGTGTGTTTGAATGTGTGAGCTTGCCTTGTGTGTGTGGCAACGTACGAGTGTTTGTGTTTTAGTGTTTCTGTGAATGTGTATGAGTGGAAAAGGCTACATGCCCGTTACCAGTCACATGCATCCCTGCCATTATTTCAGCAGCACAGTGAGATGGGGTAACTATTTCATGCCTCCTCTCACCTCTAATAACAGCCTCATGGCCTGAGCCCTTCAGAGCCAGGCTATTTGCACACTGTAAAGTTTTCACTTGCTCGGGTCCCCAGGCAGCTAGCTGTCAGACAGACAACCACAGAGGGTGGGTTGGGGGGGGCGCTGGAGGCTCAGAGCTGGCAACATCTCTGTGCCACTGAAAAAAAAATGCAGGTTCAGGATCCGAGATGAGAGCCATTCTTGGACCTCTTGGTTGCAGGAATGTGGGGGATTGGGAGCAGCCCTAGCAATTGCAGGCTGGAGGGCCTCAAATTGTGCTGTGGACCCTTGTACGAGCCTGAGAGAGTTCCCAGCACCTCCGGGGCTGGACTGGGCTGTGGTGGGTGGACTGAGCACTGAGTGCTGAGCTGGACTTCCTTTCCTGGCCCTGTCAGTGGGTGGGTCTATGCTGATCCCCGGCAGTCCAGAGTGAGGGTCCCCCACGGCCCCTCTAGTTCCCATCTCCTGGGGAGAAGGGGGCCAGGGTCCATGGGGTGACTGCTGCCCCTATGTCTGCTCAGCCTCCAGAATGGGGTTTCTAAAGGGAGGAACCTCCCTTCTGGGCTTCACACAGTGCCCAGGGCGCATCACACCTGAACTAGGGGTGCCTGGACCGGATGTGGGGGGTTGCCAAGATGTGTCCACAGGCATTTGTTGTGGTCCCTGGACTGTGTTGTTGGGGAGGGGGGATAGGCAGGTACTGCTGTTGGGGACAGGCAGACTTGGGCTCCATCTGAGGTGCTCTCTTCTGAGAAGTGTAGAGAGCAGGCGAGAGGGAAGTATGGAGGTGCAGAGGTGCTCGGGCTGCTGGCTCAGTTTCTCTGTCTTCATCTCTGTCTCTGTCTGTCTCTGTCTCTATCTCTTCCTTTGTCTCTATCTCTGTCTTTCCTTGTATCTCTCTCGCCCCATCTGTTTCTGTCTCTCTTTCTCTCTTGTCTCTGTCTCTCTGTCTTCTTTTTTCTCTGTCTCTCTGTCTCTGTCTTTCTCTCTATCTCTCTGTCATCCTATCTCTGTCTCTATCTCTCCCTGTTTCTCTGTCTCTGTCTTTCTCTGTATCTCTCTATCTCTCTGTCTCTGTCTTTCTTTATGCCTCTGTCTCTCTTGTCTTTCTGTCTCTCTGTCTTTGTCTCTCTTTCTCTCTTGTCTCTGTCTGTCTCTCTGTCTCTCTGTGTCTCTCTGTATTTTTGTCTCTGTCTCTTTCTGTGTCTCTATCTGTCTGTCTTTCACTCTATCTCTATTGTCTCTGTCTCTCCTTGTCTCTCTCTATTTCTCTGTCTTTCTCTGTGTCTATCTCTCTGTCTCTCTCTTTCTTGTCTCTCTCTGTGTCTCTTTCTGTATCTGTCTTTCTGTCTCTTTCTGTCTCTTTCTGCCTCTGTCTTTCTTGTCTGTCTCTTTGTGTCTCTCTGTCTCTTTTTCTGTCTCTTGTTTGCTCTCTCTCTCTCTCTTTTTCTCTGTGTCTGTCTCCTGCTTGCTCACTTGCTCGCTCTCACTCTCTCTCTCTCCCTCTCTCTCTCTCCTGCAGCAAGCTCCTCCCTTCTGCAGAGCCCCAGAGAAAGTTCTAGAGAAAGTCTTGCTGTCTGACCAGAGGGGGCACTGCTGCCCCACGAATGAGACTCGGGCGGAGTGGAGCTGGACCTGTTTTTTCTCAGCCCCAGCAACAGCTTCCAGCAGCAGCAGCAGCAGCCTGCAGGCCGGGGGGCCTTGTTCAGGGGACCCCCACCCCACCCCGACCCGAGACAGGCAGGCGGCCAAGAAGGGCAAATGCACTGCTGACAGGTGGGACCTGGGCCACCGAGTGTCCCCACGCTGCAAAGCCCATGCCTGACCCCAGGACTCCTGTGAATGCTGCTGGCCTTGCTGGTGGGGAGGACAGAGACTGAGCCCCCCACTCACTGCAAGACCCCCCAAAACCTCCCAGAATTTCACCAGCCCAAGCCTGCCCAGATAGTCAGCATGGCCTTGGATCTCAGTGGCCGAGTGTCCCTAGCCCAAGACTCTGTTGTGAGACCCTTAAAAACATCGTTCTGAGGTTTGAGGCCAGGGTGCCTCTTCCTACCAGCCAGGCTTGGGGGAGCAGCAAGCTGTTTGTGGGTGCTGCCCTGCCTGGTACCTCCTAGGGCAGATCTACCTGGATGGGCCCCAGGGCTGGCAGGCAGCATTGCCCCACTGAGATTTCCCATCCATCTGCCTGCTCCAGCCAGATGTTCTCAGTTTTACATCCATGTTTTCTATGATCTAAGGGGGGCCCTTTCCCCATCTTCCGGGACAGGAAGCTCCAGCTCAAGAAGGGCAGCTGGGACGCCCCTTTCCCATCGCTTCGAAGGGGCTAGGGGGCCCCACTTCTTGTTGAGCCGGCAGGATGGAACACAGAAGCCAGGATAGGGATGCAGAGGGTAGAATGGGGGTGCAGAGGGCCATGTTGAGGTGGAATGAGCCCATGGTGGCAGTGGCAGGCAAGAAGTAGAGCTAGAGGGGGGAGCCTGTGACCCCCACAGGCTGCTGCAGGCTTGAAGCCTGTTTCTGGCTCCATCAAACTTCTGTGAATGGAACCCCAGAGGGCTCCTTACAGTCGGGCGCTCCGGCAGCAGCTGTCAATTCAATCCCACCCTGAATTAACTGAGGGAGGGCGTTGGGGAGTCTCTGGGATCTCAGGTTGGATGTTAGGTTCCTCTTAACAGCTGCCAGGAGCCTGTAGTCTCTTACCTGCCATCTTCTCATTTCCTGTGGCTCATGGAACATTCCAGAGGCCGGCCTATGCCCAGGTGTGTGTGTGGGGGGGGGGGGGGATTCAGAGAAGGGGACAATGGGGGTGACAGGACCTTCTCATGTGACAAGGAGATAAAGCATTGCAGGTTCTCAGGGGCCAGAGAGATAGCACAGTGGCAGGGCGTTTGCCTTGCAAGCAGTCAACCGGGACAGATACGGGTTTGATCCCCGGCATCCCATATGGTCCCTCGAGCCTGCCAGGAGTGATTTCTGAGCGCAGAGTCAGGAGGAAACCCTGAGTGCTGCTGGTATGGCCCCCCCAAACAAATAAACGAAAACAAAAGCATCGCAGGTTGCTTTGACATGTGGGCTCTGCTATTCTCCTCCCCACAGGGTGCTCAATCCATCACCCCAAACTTGCATCCCATTCCACACTCCTTCCTCTTCTGCTCCTCCTGTCCCCACTTTTCTCCCCACAGCCTCAGGGTCCGTCTGAGTCCCAGAGAAACGAAGAATGATTGATTTTCAAGGAGGGAGGGGACAGGGAACCATCTTGTCCCCCAACTGTGGGCTGTTGCACCCCACACTCCTCCTGCTCCATCTCCACAGGTTGGTACCAAGCCCCCACTTTTGCATGGCAGTGAGAGGGTGGGTGCGAGGTCGAGCAGGGGGCTTCCCAGTCAGGGACCTGAGCATATTGCACGTCCCACATGAGGGAAAGTCATAAATTCCGCCCTTCCCTCCCTCCCTCCCTCCCGGCTACATGTTTACTCCGTCTCCACACACACAGCCGCGCGGGGTCCGTGCCAAGAGCCATCAGCACTTCCTAGGAAAGCCAAAAGCTTCTCGGCTTCCCGATTCACTCCATCATCTGCCACCATCCATCAGGAGTCCTGGACCCCGGCCCCAGGTGGCCTGGGCCTCCCCCCGCCTCCCCCCTGCGGCCTCCCCAAAACCCAGCAGCCTAGGGCCTGCTGCAGACTTACAGGATGTGTTGGTCCAGAAGTAGCTGGTTTGTTTTAGGGCTCACATATGTATTTATTGTTCAGGCTCAAAATCGGAACTGGCTGGTTTTGATAGATCTTGTCTATCATTGAGAGATCTTGTCTTGTCATTTATCACTGACAAAAATGTGAGTTTTGCTGGTTTTGAGGCTATAGAGAGGAAGAAGGAGGTGAAGCCGAGATAAAGGCCAGTGGGGTTGAAAGCCATGTGGGAGGCATTTTAGAAGCAGAAACAGGACTCCAAAGGCCCTGTGTGCTTCAGGCAGTGAGAAAATTTCACTCACTCCTTGGAGCTGGCGAGGCCGTTATCTGCCATTGACTTTCTCATTCCACCCTGCCGGTTTCTTGTCTTCTCACTGTGTTCCTTACACCCAGTACAACCTTCCTGCTCCCCAAACTTCAAGAAAGCACTTGGAGTAGAAAACAGGTCTCCTGGGGCCAGAGTGATAACACAGTGGTAGGGTGTTTGCCTCACATGTGGCCGATCCAGGACAGACCCAAGTTTGATCCCCAACATCCCATATAATCCCCCAAGTCTGCCAGGAGCTATTTCTGAGTGCAGAGCCATGAGTAACCCCTGAGCATCACTGGGTTTGGCCCCCAAATCAAAACAAACCAGCAAACCCATCATGTTGGGTATTAGAACATTGTATAACTGAAATTCATTTATAAACAACTTTGTAATTATGCGTCTCATGGTAATTCCATTAAAAATGGAATCAAAACTGGGGCCGGAGCAATAGCACAGTGGTAGAGCATTTGCCTTGCACACAGCTGACCTGGACAAATTCGAGCTTGATCCCCGGCATCCCATATGGTCCCCCAAGCCTGCCAGGAATAATTTCTGGGTGTAGAGCCAGGAATAACCCCTGAGCGCCGCCAGGTGTGACCCAAAAAAGAAAACAGGTCTCCTAGAGTTGGGTTCTTGGTGTGCACTTAAAAAGAGCATTGAGAGGCTGGTACTTGGGCAGCCCCAAGCTTAGGGGTCAGTTACCCCAAAATGGGGTGGCAGGGATGCCTGGGAGGTATCTTGCTACATGAGCCCTCAGTTCTTTCCAGTCTTGCACCAAAGAGTTGATGTACCAAGTATATGCTCTCAGCTTTGAATCCTTGGTGGGAACCGAAAGGCTGGTGTCTACAAGCAGAAAACAGCCCTCACTGTCAGGCCAGGGCACCCCCCTTCAGCAGGCTGCTTACTCCAACTGGGTTTAGGGGGTTGTTTATGTGTTTTGGGGCCACATCTAGCAATGTGTAGGGCTTACTCCTGGCTCTGCATTTGGGAATCACTCTTGGTGGTCATTAGGGGACCTTGTAGGATACCAGAGATCAAACCTGGGCATGTAAGGTGGTTGCCCTTCCCACTGGGCTCTCCCTCTGGACCTTGCTCTGGCTGCTTCTATCTACTTGCTCAATGCTGACTCAGTGGCCCAGAGAAGGTGCAGGTTGGGTGGAGACCACCAAGCAGGACGAGGAATACAGAGAGGCGGGAGCACTCTGGGAGGAGCACTCAGAGGCGGAGCACTCTGTGGACAAAAAAGGGCCATTATTGTCCCTGAGAGGCAGAGGAGCCTCCAGTGCAAAGGGAGAGTCAGAGACCAGAGGATTACTCTGTGGGCTGGAGGTCAGAGCGCTGCCTGCTTCCAAGACCCCCAGGAAACTGAAGCCCTCTCTAGCCGCTGGAGCACTGGGCCGAAGGTACATCCCACAGCTGCTGTGACTCACACTTTCACATTGCTCTTTATTTTATTATTTATTTATTTACTTATTTATTTTTGGCCACACCCAATAGCGCTCAGGGCTTACTACTGGCTCTGCACTCAGAAATCCCTCCTGGCAGGCTCAAGGGACCATATGGGATGCCGGGGATCAAACCCGCATTCATCCTGGGTCAGCTGCAAGCTAAGCAAATGCCCTACTGCTCTGCTACCAATCTAGCCCCTCTTTATTTTATTTTATCTTTAAATTTTATTTTATTGAAACATGATCTACAGAGTCCTTCCTAGTTGAATTTCAGATATACCATGAGTTAGGGCCCTTCGCACCACTAGTGCCAACCTCCCTCCACCAATGGCCCCAGAGTGCATCCTGTCCCACCACCCTTGGCCCCTGGCCTGCCAGTATAACCAATTCCTTTGAGTTTAGCTCATTAAAGTTTAGGTCCCTTGATTCTATTGTCATTGACTTTGGCTTGGATATTTGGTCTGTCCTTATTTATTTCCCTGCCAACACATTTGAGATCACTTGGCCCCTGACCCCCATTAGCATTATTTTAGGGGCCTTCCCAAGCAATACGTAGGGGACCTGGGTGGCCCTACCCGTGATTTTGGTTAAATGCTCCAAGAGGGTCAATGCTAGGTTCTGAGCGGGGAATGGAGGGAGCCCCAGAAGGTGCTAGGACACCTGATGCTACATCAAATGTGGGGGGCACATTTGGGGGTTTGACCTTTGACCCATCAATCTTTCTCATACTCTTGATGTTTAGCCAAAGTGGCTCAGCGATGCGTTCCGAGCCCTGTGTGATTGTGAGCGTGAGTGAACCTGAGCACATTCTCGGGGCTGTGTGGGAAGGAATGTGACCACATGTATGGGAGGCTGTGTATGAACGTAGGTGGGTAGGTAGACATGTGTGTAGCCATTGTGTGCAAGAGCATGTGGAAGAATATGTGTATTATCACATGTAAGTGTGGATACAAGTGTGGCTTTGTGTGTGTGGTTCTTTGCGTGATTGTGAGCATCATGCATATGAGTGCGTGTTGAGTGTCCATGATGAGCATATGTGTGTGAGGCGGTGTGAGTGCCTGCCAGTGTGTGTCTGTGTGAATGGAAGCGTGTGAGGCTGTGTGCGCCTGTGTACGAACGTGTTCAGACTGTATGAAATGTGTGTGGGGCTGTGTGAGTACATGTGTGAGTGTCAGGATTTGTTCCTGGGCGTATATGTGTGAATGAGCAACCCTCCCAAGCAGTGCTTGAAGATGTGTGTGATATGAGCATGGGCACACCTGAGTGTGCGTGTTGAGTGATTGCGTGTGTAGGGTGATAGTATGATTTGCGTGAGTGATTTGTACAGTGTGTGATGGTGAGTGTGGTATTAGGTGTGCATTAGCTTGTGGTTGTACATCATTGTGTGCGACTGTACTTGAGTATATGAGAGCGAATGTATGTGAGTGCGTGCGTGTAAGTTGCATGTATGATTATGGGTGAGTTTGCATGTGAAAGCGATTTTGTGCAAGTGTGATTGTATGTATGTGTGAGATGAGCTATTATGTTTTGTTAGGTCCCACTTATGCTTTGATTGATTATCGGTGGATCCTCAAAGAACTCCCAGAATGAGAAATTGATTCCCATTCCCCTCTCCCCTTGTAGGGGAGAAGATCTTGGTAATATTTATCTGCAGCAAATAATCCCCAAAGACAGGAGGGTAAAGGGGTAAGAAGGTTGGATGCAGAGTCCTTTGTTAGCCCACTACCAGCTCCAAAGACACCTGGAGACAACTAGTAAACTCTACCAAAATACCCAACAATGTATGTAAGCACTCTGGCCTATGTATTCCATCCATTCCAGCCTCTGGCATGGGGCATCCTCACCATCTGGAGTCCTTGTGTGTGTGAATCATCCCATGTGCTGCTGGATGGGGGCCCTAACCTCAGGCTGCTTTGAAGCCCTTTCACTGCCCCCACCCATCAGCACCCACTCAGCCCAGATGACTGGTCAGTTGACTGGATGGTACTGAAGGGCAAAGTTTCCACAGGTGCCCCCAATTAGCAAGAGTAAAGGAAAACAGAATTCTAGCTGCCCACTACCCAATGAACCAGCCTGGCCAATGGCTACCTCCCTGGGTTCTTTGTCTCATGTGTCCCCTGAAGATACACACCCAATAGCACATACCATTTGACTCTGAGGATGCTGTCATTAGGTCTTTTACTGGTATTAGAAGTAGTTCTGGGGCCAGAGTGATAGCACAGTGGGGAGGATGTTCAATCCCTGGCATTTCATATGGTTCCCAGAGTCTGCCAGGAGTCATTTCTGAGTGCAGAGCCAGGAGTAAGCCTTTCACACTACTGGGTGTGACCCAGAAACAAAATTTAAAAAAACTAAAAAAAATATAAGTAGTGCTGTTTCTATCACCATGTGCCCTCCCCCAAATAAACATGATGTGAGGGGACCTTATAGCATTCTTCATTCCCTGTAGGGGCAGAGTTCAGGGTTCAGGTTTTTGGGGGACCGTTTCAGCACCAGAAGAACCTTGTTCTAAAGAGCAGCTAAAAGCACCCCACCATTTCAATGTGGGTGACTGGAGTTTCCAGAGGCTTCGTCAACAGACCGCATCCTTGAGTCTATGAGGCAGCCAATGACTGAGTCCAAGAATTGGGGAACAACAGCCCAATTGGCCATTTTGCAAAGATGTGCCCATTCAACTTACTTTCTTGAGTGCAGAGTTTGAGGGATCCTTTGAGCAAACATTGAGGAGTGGATGAGATTCTTGGGTCCTGACCTTCTCTGCCTGCCCCCCCCCCATGGATCTTAATGAGTTTATCTTTTCCCGGCCCCTCAACCATCTGCTCCAACCCACGACCACCGGAAGCACAGAAGTGCCACCTTCCACCTTCCCTTGCTCACTTTCTCCTGTTGCTCGTAAGTTTTTTGGGGGGGAGGAAGGATCTTGGTGAACGCCCCCACTATCTTCTGGTACTGGGGTCCTTGTTGGTCTCTGCCTTCTGTGACTCAGAGCTTTGTCACGCTCAACATTTGGCAGAGCTAGGAAGAGCCATAAATCAATATTGCCATGGAGACTATCATTTCTGAGCCAGACTTAATTATGAATTATTAAGAATGGTTCCGTTGAATGAAAAGAATGAGAACGGCATCTCTGTTTAATGCGGGCGCCAGCGATGCGTGCGAAATAGCAGCTAGGTTCATTACCAAAAGTTAGGTTCATTAGGTTATATAATTTGCAAGTTTCTATTCTTAATTTCTCCTACCAATTCCAATTATTGTCTCGAAATAGCATAATTAGTGGCAGGGTAAAAAAAAAAATAACACATTTCTCTTTCCGTTTGGTGAGAGCAGTTCTTGAGGGTGACTCCTTGACTTGGACAAGAAACATTTTCAGGGTACATGGCTAGTGCCCAAAGGGGCTTCGACTCACTCACTCGTATCTGTGGGTCACCTGAGCAAGCCCATCAGCAACAGGTATTCTAGATTTTTCTCTCCGAGATGGAAAACATATGAGTTTTGCCTTTGTTTTCTGGCATTTAATGACAACTCCCCCCACTCCAAAAAAATCTGTTCTCCCCATCCATCCTCTTTTCCTTTCTTGCCATGGCCTTTGATATTTAGATAAACCTCCTGGTCTAACCTTTGAAAATATCTATATTTTGCAGGCAGTGCTGGGGATT